>NC_092773.1:52987450-53323700 GCF_047496795.1 Chiloscyllium punctatum
CTTAATGGCATTTTGTTGAATGATCGTTTTTGCTCTCAGAAAATATTGCATCTGTTTATCTTCAATGGGACATTTCACTTTGTAAACTTAGCATCGAACATAATCAACCAGTTGCGAATATTTTCCGAGTAGCAAACCATTGTATATTTACAAACTGCATTGAGAACTTCATCACTGGACAGTACAGTAATGAGGAAGGTCATCAAAACGAAGAAGTCACTGTTTCATATTCTTATGGTCATAATTACGTTTGCAGTCAGATATTATAAATCATTCTTTTCCCCACAAACAGCTAAATTAGCAGTCAGAGATACTTCCACTCCATTTAATAATTCCCACTCAGCATAATTTTCCTTTGAGTGATGCTCCCAGTTACGCTTTCACACTCCGGTCATTTGTTCCTTTTTAGTTAGGAAATCACTTTTGGTAAAATTCTATTTGAAGATGCTCACTCAATCACTCTGTCACTGGAATTGGGTGTCAATTTATTGACCCACATGCAATATAGATCTATAGTCAAAGATACTGTTTGCAAAATTTACAATTGGAGTCACAGGTCGTCTCCTCTCAGTGCTCCACGCTTACGACAATGCTGTATTTTCAGGTCTCCACAGAAACGCAAGAATGCTGCGTCATAAGTTTATGTTTGAGCACTTACCCACACTCAGTGCAATTCGACAATGGAATATCCTCCACGTACCATGTGGCCACTGGAGCCAGGGGATCCGGACTGAAGTTCGTGATCCTTGTTCAGTCCAATTACACAATCAGTAAGCACTTCAAACAGTGTAATTCCTGAAGATCTAGATCAATTGGACACAACATTCCAGTCGATCGAGGGATAATATAGAGTGCCTGAAAGCTGCAGACAAAAGGTTTTTTTTATTCCAATTGAGAAGTTACACGATAGTGATGGTTTGGAAATATTAACCGCAAACATTAATATTTCACTTGAAGAACCAGGCCAGTGCCCATTAAGTGGTGGGTTAAATTTAACCATTATGCATGTCGATGGATCAGCATTCAGACAGTACTCCATATCAGAGTGTAAGATGCTCTGGCGAAGTAAAGACAAAACTTCAAGACACGATCCTACTCCAATAGCCCATCGAAGAATGCTTTTGCCCCAGAACTCTCAGTGTGCTGTGTTGTTCTCACCTCTGGCATGATGTTAGTAATCTGTGTTCTCTGAAACTTACAGACGCTTATTTTATACAAAATGAAATTTATTTGACGAACAAGTCTCCATTTTCCTTCAAATGAACCATTTTGGAATGGAAGAAGACAGGCCATTATGGCATCAAATTGCCTGATCCACTCCCGTGATGCAACAAACGCTGTGCCAGATATATTCCAGCAAGCAGTGTTGATGTGGCAACCCTTGACAATTGGACAAAACAGCAGGTCCCTGTATTCTTACTTCACTCTCACCATCAAGATAATCTCAATCCTCAGTTGCCTCAAAACATTCCGGGATAGCTCAGCACCTAAATGTGATCATCAATAAATCACCTCACTTTAAACAGTGATTCGAAAAATATGAAACATTTCATCGAAGCCGAAGGAGCTGAACATTCTGAACTGCCCTGCGGGGGGTCAATGCCCAGAATGGTCATCCACACCCAGCACAGGTTTAGTCATAAACAAGTTCCCACATAGTAAACACAGGTGAGTTGTCATTCCCACTCACCTCTGCTTTCCGATCATTCAGAAAACAAGGAACATGTGACGTTATTAAAAAGTAGATTAGGTCAAATCGGCCAACAAGATCTTGAAATACATCGATATGGCATCGATATAGCAAAGCAATTATAATTGTTGGCATTTATACCCCTACATAAATTTGTCTGTGTGGTGTTAATCGAAATCACTGCTTGGACAGACACGCCGCATGAAAACGGCATTGATACCCCACACTATGTAGCAAAGAAAGTCATTCAAAGCTGGGTCGACAAACGGTACAGATTATTTTAGCAGTGCGCTGCTGATGGATTGGAAATCAATTGGTGACTCTGATACATTGTCTAACTCAACAATCCCCTTAATTATGAACATCGGCACACGCAGCAGGGCTAAATTTTACTCCGTTTTGCCAGATATTTTTGAGCCTTATTGGAATCTTGGAGCAGTAAAATAATCTGAAATATCTTAAATTGTACTTCAGTCACCCCAAATCGACTTCGCTTCCATCAGGGAAAATCTGTTGTACCACACAATCTCCAAAGTTCTGAGTCCTCTAGATGGGGTACAATAACAGGAATTTCTCAAAATTGACACAGAACTGCAGTCAAACGTATAACACGACGGTTTCACAGTGAATTGGTCTAAACTGTATCCAGGATGTTCATCTCCAAAAAGTCAGAACCGGAGAAATGACAGCGACAATAATAAAAATAATAATAAATATAAACGTGAATTCAGATCCAAATACGGAGTAACAATCCCAATCAAATGCCCAAATGCCCTTATATACCATTCATATAGACCAGTATCGTTTGGGGAACATCGAAATATAACTCAACAAAGGGAAAGTTGGGAAATATCTTGTTTGAAAAACCTGTTTCACAACTGTTGGATTGCTGCTGTCACAAAATTCAAGATCTCAATATTTTTTATATTCGACTCCGCCCTACAGTACTGTGCCTCTTTTTACAAATGGCACTACTCACATGTCTTTTGTGGAAACAAACAATCCCGAAATACACATCATATTTGGAACCCTGTGCTCAACACCCCTCCCAGCAATCCGTTCTCACATATATCGTGGCTCCACAAACCCACTGATTGACGAAAACACACAAGATGCTGACAATCACTTATCACTCCGTAATGATTCAAACCAAACATTGCCCACCTGGTATCTGCTCTCCCAATTGGACCAAGATATCTGAGAGAGATCCACGAACAATATACCTTTGCATCAAGGGAATTGAAACACCTTACTCAGAGGTTACTAAGATGTCGGCCGTTACAAAAACCATCTGACTGATAGTCAGGTTTGAGCTACCACGGAGAGAGATCGGTCTTCCTCAACACTCTCTCGAACATCCAAAGTCAGTGCTCATTCAAACTCCATCAGTGTGGCCTCAGTGCCAACCCATTCTGCGCGGGATAGAGAAACAAGCAATGCTGCAGATTACTGAGGGGCCTCCTAATCAATAAACTATTCACTTTAAAATCAGTAAGTGGGGACATTGTCATCTTCCATCTGTATTTGCCATGCTAAATGGAAAGGAAATAACTATTAATCATACAGTGGAAGTAAGTATGATTTAATGCAGAGATTTTTAAAACTAAATTGTTTCAAGACTTACCAGGAATACCAAAAATGGCCAAGATGGTATAGTAATTTTTTTCGATCATTATCCTTGGAACATACATTTTGCTGTTTATGAAATAGCCTTTGAGGACCTGCTGCTGAGAGTCTGTCTGAATTGGAGAATTACCTGGCGCTGACACAGTTCAAAAGATATTATTTTATACCATGTGGTGCTCCACTGGGAAACATTGAATTTTTATCCAAGATTTTTAACAAACAACGTATGACAGAAGGTTTATTTTAAATTTGTGATGTAATTGAGATTTAAGCCTGTAATTGAAATACCCCAAAGACGAGATTAATCTGATCCTGTTAGATCTCTAATATTAATTGTAAATCTTCTTCAAACTTCCATGCTTGTACAAAATCATATATTGTTCGTCCCATCAATACCAAAATATTTTTCGATATTCTTTTCAGTGACGGCATGCATTTTGATCAGGCTTTACAATCATTCAATAGTTCGCACGGTGGACCTTTTTAAGAGCTGTTCTATTGCATATTGTTGTATCCCTATTTTTCTTGTTAATCCAATTTTACAACACATTTGGGAAATTCTATCTGTGAATGAGCACTCTCAATCAGAACCTGAAGCTGATAGAAACCACAACAGCTGGAACGTGTACTAAGTGATATAGTTCGCAAAACAAATGCAAAAACTAAACAGAAAAGATTTAGACCTTTGACTTCAGAATCCAGAATGACAGAATGATACATAATACAAGTGACCCTTCACCCCGTCGTGTTCATTCCACCAAAATAAATCTAAATCTATATTAATCCCACTTTCCACCACTTGGCCTATAGACTTGTATGTTATGACATTTCAAAAGCTCATCCAAGTAATTTTAAATGTGTGTATGTTTTCCCATCTCAAACACCCTACCAGACAGTGCATTTCAGGCAAATACCATCCTCTGGAAGAAACGAATGTCCCTCATGTCGACTATTAACCTCCTGCCTTTCACATAGAATTATGCAACCTTGTTCCTGACACTTGGACTGAGAGAAACAGCTGCTTTGGATTCACACTGTCCATGCCCCTTATAAGTTATACACCTGCTCTAGATAAGTCACTCTGAACTTATCCACCCTCCTTCTGCACAGCTAAATTGTTGCAAACTGAGCACCATTCTGTTGAATCTCCTTTGCACGTCGTCCAGTGCAATCACACCCTTCCTATGGTGCACTCTCCAGAACTACACACAATACTGCAACTGTGGATTAAACAAAGTTCGGTACAGCTTCAACATGCACTCTCCTTTTATAATCCTCCAACATTTCTGATGAAGGTATTCTGCCCGAAAAGTCGACTTTCCAAGTCCTCGGATACCGTCTGATCTGCTGTGCTCTCCCAGCGCCACACTGTTTGACTCTGATCTCCAGCATCTGCAGTCCTCACTTTCTCCTTATAATCGAAGCATCGACTGAAAAAGGGGACTGTCCTATACGCATTCTGAATTACCCAAGTATCCTGTCATTCCAACTGCAGGGATCTGTCAACAGCACCTCTAGTCCTTTCGGATCCTCTGCTCTTCCTAATGTAGGAATATTCATTACGCACACCCTTTTCTGGTGACTGCGTTCTTTGAAAGTGCATCATCTAACATTTCAGAAGGATTACATTTCATCAACCACTCATCTGCCCATCTGACCAATCTATATATTTTTCTATTTGTCACCTGAGAACATATACCTCCCTCACATCGACCCAGACAATGATAGTATCAACAAAAATCCTATTTCACATTCCCAACCTCATCAACTGCATCTCCCCAATCCCCAGCCACACCCACTCCGTAAAACACAAACACACACTTTCTCAGTCCCCCATGTGCGAACTTGTCAAAGGCTTTGCTCAATTCCTATGAAGTACTTCAACTGCCCTACCATTATCGACAGATCTGGCCACCTCATCGAAAAACCTCACCAGATTGATGAGGCATGAGCCCCTCTGACCAAACCGTCCTGACTATCCATGCTGAAAACATTCTGCACTAAATGGAAATTAATTCTATCCTTTGTTTTTTTTTTCTCCAATCGTGTCCTGAACACTGATGTGAAACTCAGTAGCCTGTTATTCCTGTTCGATCTCCAACTCTTTCTTGAAAAATGGAAAAACACCAACTGTCCTCCAGTCCTCTGGCACCCCCGCCACCTCTCCGCGTCCCCACCCCACCGTGGCTGAGGAGGAATTGAATGCTTCAATCAGAGTCCCTGTAATATTTTCCGTTGTTCATTGGTTATATATCCTACGCATGTCAGAATCTTTACACATTTAAGGTCTCCAAAATCTGCAATATCTGCTCGCATCATACAAATGGTGAAAGATTGAGCGAGTTTTGTTTTCTTTTAACTCTTTCACTTCCCATTCGGTTTCCCTAACATACAAAGGGAGGACAAAATGTGTTCCAAGCACCTTAATTTCCGAATTCTATTTTTTTGCACATACACATAGCGAAGTCCTTTCAGACGAAGTTAAAGCCGATTTTCGAACATGAGAATTGTACACTGTGGACGCAGGCAATTAGTAAAACGATTCCACACCGACTCACTGTGCAGCATCCCACTTGAACCACCCTTTGCCCTATCATTGTTACCTCTCATTTCCCTTGTCCAATCCAGCTATCCTGCACATCGCTGGACACTATGGGCAGTATAGAACGTCTCTCTCTCTCGCGCGCGCGCGCGTACACACACACACACACACAGTACATGAAATGTATTTTTACATTCTTCTTTCATGACTTAACACTTTCCTTTGCATGGGGAAACAATTCCTCTGATCGTCAAAATTTGCTTCTTACTCACTGAGCAAAGACACTAAGCCATCTTGATATTCTCTTAATTGTTCGCAGTCAATGGTAATGCCATTGCCTGATCTTAATTTGAATGCATTCACATTGTCTCGGGATCAAGTAGAAGCAAGTTAATAATTCGCTAAATAATAATAAAACTTATATCTTTATAGAGTAATTGGCACAAAACTTTCAAGTTGGTCTCAAATTCAGACAGGAAGCCAGCTTTGAATCAGTTCATTTTATGACTTTTAATATTGACAGAAAGCTATGATCAAGTGAAGTAAAAACCCATCGAATTCATAAATGTCCTTTAGGGAAAGAAAACCGCTGTCCACAGCCAAATTGGCTCCACGTATCTCCATGCTCACAGAAATTGATGTTGTTTTCGGAGGTTAGTCATATAAGCTCAAGGCGCACACTGCATGAGTTCCTCAGGATTGTGTGCTTGAACTAACTGCCTTTTGTAACTGTACAAGTTACCTCTTGTCAATTAAAAGTGCCATAAGTTAGACTGTTTGCGAATAATTGCACAATCCTTAGCAGTATTCCTGGATACTGCAGCACTCCATGCCGCAATGATGCAAAATCTCAGAAACATCCAAGGCTGTGCTGATCAGTGCCAATTAAAATGCGTACCACACAAATGTCAAACAATTACCACCTCGAATACGAGATCACTAAAGTTCCATTTCTTGACATTCAGAGGCTTTGCTGTTTGTGAAACATTGTAATCAACAACGTCGAGTTACTATTGAGCCGACAATGAACTGGACTCACAGATTAAATACTGTGGCTCCAAGAGCAGATCTGAGGGAAAGAACACTGTCATGGGTAATGCATCACATAACTCCAAAAGCCTTTGCACCATCTACTGTGCAAGGCACACATCAATTTGATTGGTGCCATATTTGTTAAAATATCTGCATACATGCATTACGTCCACCACCGAATGTCCAGTGGAAGCATTATGCATGATTGACAATACACATTGCAGAAATTCGCTGATGTTCCTTCAGCAGCATCTTCCAAATAGCGACTGACACATTTCCAAATACAAAGGCAGTCGATGTATGGGAACACCTCTAGCTGCATGTTTCCTAACAAGCCACTCACCATCCTGACATTAATGTATCTTCATTCAAAAAAAAATGCCATCACCCCAATGGACAATAAAGCTGCTCGCTTATTCATGATAAACGACTGTTTGTGAGATCAACTTGTGGGTCACCATGTCCCAGGTGAGTGGTGATGGTGGGAATGTAAGAACCACATAGTCATACCAGCCAGTGTGGGAAGTGACCCACGCTGTTGGTGCCACTCTACATCGCAAAAACAGCCATCCAGCCAGCAATACTGCAGGAAGTCAGTAAGCACAGCTGGATTGACAGCTGCTGTGTGGTATAGAGAGGTGAGTTAATCCTCTGTTCAATATCGCTGCCAGTTATCTCACTGTCTGACAGAATACCCCTCCGTATCTAAGACGATTCGTTCGGTGTCCCATTATCAAAATCCTGGATATTCCCTCACTCCTGTCCCCTTCACACCTTCGACTATTTGTTCCGACACTGTCGCGACTGTAGTGGCACAGGAAAGCAGCTACAATAAAATACTGAAGGGAAATAAATTTTGGTCCATACATTAAAAAACAATCCCGCTGAATTAATTGATGAAACATGCCTGAACAAACCATTTTGATAGCCAAGATTATGACTACCAGAACATTCAGATTAATGTACAAGTAAAATCGTTGGAAATGTAAACATTTAGCAGATTTTTCTCGGGTGGAGACTGAGTAAGAGAATAAGCGTGAGAGTGTACGTGAGATAATGCGAGAAGAAAAGGCATTTCAATTTGTTGAACTCAGTTCAATGTCATTTTGACTATGAGGAAATACATTGAGCAAAGACCACTGCTGGCTGAATTTTCTTGGAAAGTTTTCGACACTTTGAAGCATTTTCAGACATGAATTTCTGAAAATGGTTAGTACATGTTGCACGTCAGAAAGTTCCTGCTTCTAATCGCAGAAATAGTTCCTTATAATCCTAAATAATCATCTGATGTTTGCCCAGTCCTAGTGTCTCAGATGAAAATATCGTTCTCGTGATCCAAGATTGGTCAGTGTTTGTGCTCGAGAGTAATAAAACATAGTGCCCATGCCAAATTGATCATTGTTTTTGAAATGATGAAGTTCTGTAATCAACATTTACGCTGCAGTTGGATTAGAAAAGTATTGTTATCTATATTGGGTGACACAAGTATCGGGAGAGAAGAGTAAATTTTCCAGTGAGGGGTTTTACATTCAAACCGACATTGAATGATTACTGTTAGTGCAAGGATATGATGGCGCAGTGGTAAGCACTGCTGCCTCACATGTCAGGGCCTCAGTATCGATTTCACCATCGCGCGACTGTCCGTGTGGAGTTTTCACATTTTCCCCGTGTCTGTCCGTGTATCTTTCAGGTGCACCGGTTTCCTCCCACAATCCAAATATTTACAGGTGAGGTGCTATAGTCAGGGGTAAATGTCAGAGAATGGGTCTGGTAGTGTTACCCTTCAGATGGTTGGTGTGTACGTCTTGGGGAATAAAAGGCCTGCTTCTACACTGTAGGAGTTCTACCGTTTTATGAAGGAGATCGGAACGAAACCTTGGTCAATAGCTGATTCAAGGCAATATATCTGAGAAGAGTTCCCATCGCTCATATTCTTTAGATAGGTTCGCTGCCAGTTCTTCAAAATGTCACTTACCAATTGGAAGTAATGTCTTACTGAATTACATAATGATATTGTCAACACTTTCTTTCAAAGTGAAGCATATAAAACAAACTAATAATACTTGTTAAAAGACTACAAATAATGGAACTATTTAGTTAACACACTTAGCTACCTGGAGATTTGATGCTCGAATTAGAAACAGAATTAGGCTGTACTGTCACGTATCCTGATGCATATGAACACGTGAGAACTGTAAACAGTGTACAATGTCCCCATTCTCAGGTACCAACTTTGTTACAAAAGCAGAATTTGAAAAAAACAACCTTACAAATAACATAGCCAAAGGTGTGTGTTTGGAGGGGAGGGGTGGGAGTTGGCGGCATTGAGGCGGGGAGAATCCCGACATTAAAGTATAAATCTTTTCTCCATAAGCGTGTTTGCAACCTCCAGAACAGGATCATGGACCTAGCCATCGCCTGTAGTATTGATCAGCCTACGTTTCTGTATTTAATAGGAAGGGATGTAGTTGCTGGAAGAGGTTACAACGATAACGAACGTTGCACAGGCTGGACGATGAAGCAGTGAGAGGTAGATTTATAGGGATTGGAGCAGATAACAGTAATATTGAAGGGTATAGGGACTGTAGGAGTTTCTAGCGATGACCGGAGTGGCAGGGATGAGAGGGGTTTGCAGTGATAGAGAGGGCAGGAGTATCTGAAGGAGATGACAGCGATAGGGAGATGTGTGACCGCTGGAGGAGTTTTCAGAGATTTCGACGTTTGTCGGTGTTGGCGGAAGTTCCATAAATGGACATTGCTGCTGCATGGAATTACACAAGAAGGGAGGCTCTTGGGTTTGAGGACCTGACAGAGGTTGTATCAGAAGGTGTTAATGGACTTGAGCAGATGCTGAAAAAACGAAGCGTTGTTGGGCTAGAGTATATCACTGAGATAGAGAATGACGTAGATTGTGGAGTCGTTTCCCTATATATGGAGGAGTGTAGCTGCTGGAGATCATTACTGAGATAAGGAAAAATGTCAGGGCATATGTGGTTTCCAGAGACAGAGAGAGATGAAAATGCTGGAAGAAGTTACGGAAATAGGAAAGGATGCAGGTGCTCTCGGAGTTAACAGAGATAGGTTGGGTGTTTGTGCTCGCAAGTGTTAAATGGATCGGGTGTCGCCTTGAGCCTGACTGATTTAATTTGATTTACTGTAGTCAGGTGTACGTAAGTACAGTGCTTTGTTTGCGAGCAGCATTTGTTGGATCAGAATAATCGGCATACACATCATAGAGTGCTTCGATAAAGTGAGGCACAATGTTTTCATTGCACAAGCGATGCAGGAAGCAAAATCATTATAAACAAGATGAGCACAATTTGAAGTAAGGGAGTCCATCCAACATTCTGATAACGGGAGGGAAGAAGCCGCTCTTGAAACTGATGGTGCCTGATCTTGCTTCTGTATCTTCTTCTTGACGGAAGATGTTGCAGGAGAATATTACCGAGGTCGGAGGGAGCATGATTTTGTTGGCAGTCTTTCAAGTGGCAATGAGCTGTGTAAATGGAGTCCATGGATGAAACCTTGACTTTCCTGATGAGCTCGGATCTGCACACAACCTTCTGTAGTTTCTGACAGTCCTCGGCTGAACAGTTGCCGGCTGAAGCCGTTATTCGCCATGATACTATGCTTTCCATGGTGCATCTGTAAAAGATCTTGAGATTCTTATGGACATGGCGAACTTCCTAAACTGCCTGAGGAAGAAGTGGTGTTGATGTGCCTTCTTAACCATTGTATCAACAAGAGCCGTCCAGGACAGGATGTTTTTTATCTTCGGTCTGAGGAACTTGTTGTTGTCAACCCGCTCAACGTCCTCTCTTCAGATGTAGATGAAGTCATAGATAAATGAAGGTGTGAAGATTTTACAGAGATAGGGATCTGTCTGAGGGTTAGTGAGGTTCAAGAAAGGGAAACGTGTCCGGGCAGGTTGAGTTTAGAGAGAGAGGGCAAGTTATAGGCATTGGAGAACGTTCCAGACAAACGGAGGCAAGTAAGTGCTGAAAGAGTTGGCAGACAAAAAGATGCATCTCAGGCTGGAGGTTGTTACAAATATAAGGAAGTGGAGAGGTGTTGGGGCTAGAGGGGGTTACAGAGATATGGAGGGGTGTTGCAGATGTCATAGAGGTGAGAGGGGTCTCGGAGCTGTGGAAGGTTACAGAGATATGGAAAGGTATAACTGGTGGGTGAGCAATCAAAGAGGTGGAGGGGGACGGGTGTCTGGGCTGGAGAGGGTTAAACAGATAAGGAGGGGTTTAGCTGGCGTCAGAAGTCATCGAGGCGTGAATGACGGGTTAACGGGCTGATTTGGTCTGGATTAATTTGCAAATTTGCAAATTAATCCAGGAACTCCATTAAACTCAGATTCGAATCCCACCATGGCAGATTGCAGAATCTTTCACACAGAAATTCTTGGAATTATGAATACTCTGATCACTGTGAAACTATTGATGATCACCAGAAATATCCAACTGGCTCTCAGATGTCCTTCCGAGAAGGGAATCTGCCATGCTCACCAGGTCTGCCTACATTTGAATCCAATGTCACCGCCAATTGGTAGATCCTTAACTGCCCTCTGAAAGAGCAAGGCAGTCAGTTCTATCAATCGCTACAATGTCTCAAAAAACAAAATTATGGAACCGACAGCTGAGCATGACCTAGGCAACAGAAAAGACAAAGCCAGAAAAGACAAAGCAAGAAACAGACCTGTTGAACCTGCAATGTCTTCCTTCAGTTTATGACAAAGTTTGGAAATTGGCCTCACAGAGCAGTCAAGCAGCTTTCTCTCCTTTTCTGTCCCCAGCCACCTCTCACTGTGTTTCTTTCTCTCTTTATCTTTCGTTCCTCTTCCTCTACCTCTGTGCAAGCATATCCTATATATCTGTCTCCTGTTTCGTGTACTTCACGTTATCTCTTACTTCTGTCTATTTCTATCTGTTTTGCACTCTGTCAACCAAAATAATTATGCACTGCAACACATTTGTGCTTCCCCATTCTTGCATAGCCGCAATACGTGTTGATTTTTTTTCTTTCTCAAACAAACAGCTTCACGCAGCTCCAGACAGAGTTGTATTTGCCTCTTCTCTGCATGAATGACCATTGCACAGAATCTTCGAATTATTTTAGTGTGAACCATGCCATTCTACCTACCGAACAACACCGACCATCCGAAGAGCAACCCACCCAATTCACATAACCCTGCATTTACCACTTTGAACTGTAGCAGAAAACAGCAGCAACCGGACAAAACCAACGCAGACACGAGAAAAGTGTACAAATTCTCCTCAGAAAGTCGCCGAAGCTTGAAATTGATCCTCGCTATCAGAGATCTGGCTATTTTTTTTAAGTCATGTGTTAATTGCGTCTGTTGTGATAACAGAAAAAACAGAAACCACGACCAACCTCTGAGAAGACGCTTTGGAATCAAATTTCCAAACACAAAACGTCTCTCACTCATTGTCTTCTGCCTCAGCCTTTACTTTCGAGACAACCTGTCACTTTGCCTTTTCTCAGATGCGTTGTTAATTTCGAGTTCAGAGGAATGGTCTTTCGACCCGAAAGTATAGCACTGATTTCTCTCCTTAGGTGGTGCCAGAACCCCTGAGCTTTAACAGCAATTTCTGTTTTTGTTCGTGATGCATAAGTGTGATTGCCTGTTCCCTTCCCAAAAACATCTCTTCACATTTCACCAAATTAAGTTAAGATTGTCACTTCTGCAGGTTGTTTTTTTTGTGGTTTTTACCCACCCAGAGAACCGTGGTAGACAATCAGTGAGCTTTGCCGACATGCAATGGCGAGCTGAACCATTGAGAAAGCTCTGCCTTTCGTCTGCACGACCGCACAGCCTTTTAGGGTTGCCTGACTCGTTACTGATAGCTGTAACAACAAATCAGACCAGCCTACAAATGACTGATAGCTATGCTAACCAATCCGATAATTATGCCACAACATGCTTTGGCTCACATCCTTTCAGCCAATCAGAGCAGTCAACCTCTGACATTGGCACTTGCAATCAATCAGATTGGCAGTGCAACAGCTGCTTTATCCAATTAGAAATCACGAACCACACCCCCACCTCCGTCAGACTAGGAACAGTGGGAGAGATTCAAAAAAAGTTGAAGAATTCGAGATGTTGGCAATACGAAACCAAATCTGAAATTGTTGGTTACTGCTGGTGAGGGTCACTGCACCTGAAATGTTAACTCTGATTTTTCTCCACAGATGCCACCGGATCTACTAAGTTTTTACACCACTTTCTGCATTTGTTTGTCACATTGCGCAGCATGTTTCACACATTGACACAGAAACATAAACTGAACAGCTGGGAGACATTCGGAACAACTTGCCCATGCCAGTCACTGTTATGGAAAGGGATAGGACCAGACAGTATGGGAAAAAGAATCATTGCGGGCGGGGAAATTATGATGCCACTAGACAGGAACATTCAAGCATAAATTGGGAGCTTGTATTATCAGAGAAATTCACGACATAAATGCGAAGGGTGTTCTTGGACAACGTGCTGTGTGTTTGGCATAGATTTGTCCCAATGAGACAAGGAAGGAAGGATCGAGTGAAAGAATCTTGGATGATAGAGATGTGGAACATCTCATGAAGAAGAAGAAAGAAGATTACATAGGGTTGAGGAAGCAATGATCATACACGGCTCGAGGAGGATAAAAGGTAACCATGAAAGCACTGAAGAATGGACTTACGAAAGCAAGAAGAAGTCATGAAAACGGTTTGTCCATTCGGACTAATGGAAACCCAAAGGCATTCCACTTTGCGTGAGGAAAAGGAAGATGGTCGAGTGAGGACAGTGCCGATCAGGGATAGTGGAGGGAATTGGTGGCTGAAGTTGGATAAATACAGCGATTTCCTTAATGAATGCTTTCCTTCAGTATTCATTAGTGAGGAGGATCTTGACGTTTGTGACAATAGCGTGAAACAGGCGGTTATGCTTGAACAGGTTGATGTTAAGAACGGGAATATGATGGAAAGTTTGCCAGCATGATGTTAGATAATTCCCCTGGTCCAAATGGAATATATCCAACTTCACTACGGGAAGCGAGGGAACACATTGCTGCACCTTTGGCGATTTTCGTTGCATCTTCAATGTCCTCTGGAGTAGGACCAGATGATTGGAGGATGGCAAATGTTTTTGCCTTGAACATGAAAGGAAATAGGTTTAATGCTAATCATTACAGAACAGACAATCTTACCTCAATGATGGGAATATTATTGCAGAGGAATCTGAGAGACTGGATTTCTTATTATTTGGGAAAGATTAGCTTGATTAGAGTTAGTCAGCATGGCTTCGTGAGGGGCGGGTCATACCTCACAAGATTTACTGAATTCTTAGAGGATATCACAAACACATTAATGAAGGTCGAGCAGTGCATATTATGTTTATGGATATTACCAAGGAGGTTCAGAAAGTAAGGGGGATGGGATACAGGGAAATCTGGCTTTATGGACACAGAAATCCCGAGGTCATTGAATGAAAGAGAGTGATAGTAGATTGAAAGTATTCAGACTCAAGCTCAGTGACCATTGGTGGCTCTGCATGAATGATATGGATGTGGAAGTGGAAGAGTTGCTTAGTAAATTTGCCTGTGACACGAAGCTTCTTGGAGTTGTGGATAGTGTGGTGGGCTACTGTAAGTTGCAGTGCGACATTTAAGGAATGGAGAGCAGGGCTGAGAATCCGAAGATGCTGTTCAACCTAGATAAGTGTGAAATAATTCACATTGTATGGTCGAATCTGAATGCAGATGACAGCATTAAAGGCCGAATTTTTGACAGTGTGTAAGAATAGAGTGATCTTGGAGTCCACGTCCATGCATCCCTAAAAGTTGTCAAACAAGTTGAGAGATTTGTAAAGAAGACGTATGATGTGCTGGCTTTCATATGCAGGTACATTCAGTTTGAGATAAGCAATGTTGTGCTTCAGCTCTGTAGACCTTGTTACAACCCACTTGAAATATTGTGTTCAGTTCTGGTCGCCTCGTGCGAGGAAAAATGTAGAAGCTTTAGAGAGGGTGCAGAGGATAATTACCAGGATGCTACTTGGACTGGAGGGCATATCCTATGATGAAAGGTTCAGGGAGTTAGGGCTTCTCTCATTGGAGCAAAGAATAATGAGAGGTGATTTTATAGTTATGTACAAGATGATGAGAGTCATAGATAGTTTGGCTAGCAAGAGACTTTTTTCTAAGGCAGAAATGACTGTCATGGAGTGCATAATTTTTGCTGATTGCAGGAAGGTTTAGGGGAAATTTTAAAGGCCCGTTCTTTACACAGAGAGGGGTGGTTGCGTGGAATGCATTGCCTGCAGTGGTAGTAGCGGCACATACTTTGAAGTCACTGAAGCAACTTATGGATTGGAGCATGGATGATAGTAACATGAAGGGTATGCAAGTTACTTTGATCTTAGAGGAGCATAAAAAGTCGGCACAATATCGAGGACTGACAGGTCTGTACTGTGCTAGACGGATCTATGTTCTTTGTCAAATAACTCTATTTTCCACTTTGGATTAAAAGCGCTGGGTTCACAAACACATTGAGTACATCATGTCTCATTATTTTCTGAACTGAATTCCATTTCCTATTGCTCTGCACATCTGACTAAACTATTGACTTTCTCCACCAGTTTATGCTCTCCCCCTCACTATTGACTATGCTACGAATTTCATATGATTTGCAAACTTCTTGATCATGTCACGAGAAATTTATTGCAAATGCTGACATCTGTACTGAGAAAAAATGTTGGAGATTTCAGTGGGACAGGCAGCATCACAGAAGAGAGACTAAGTGAACGTTTCAAGTCGCGATCACTTTTCATCAGCACTGGAAAGAAGAGTGGAGGGGGCAGCATTTATATGATATTTTGGGGGAGGTTCGTGGGTGCAGTGCGTGATGGTGGAGAAAATATGCTGATTGCTCAGATGAAGCGATCAGTATGGAGAAAGACAGAGCAATGCTATGTCTTACTGTCAGACCTCTTCACTTTTTCTCACTTATCCACCTCCCCAGACATCTGAAAAAGCGCATTCGTGACATTGAGTTCGCTCTGTTTCCAGGAAACAATGCTGCTCCAACAACATGATCGATCAATATGAACAAAAGAAGTAAATTAAGCGTTCGAGTAAGACGTACTGTCCCTGACACCAAGGCGTTGCTTGATTAAGGATCTAAGCAACGTTATGCTAAATGGGAATCAGTTTAAATTTCCCACTGATGGGATTTAATTATAGCACAAAGGAATATATTCGTTGTTCATGAATGACGAGCACCTCAATCCTGGGATATCCTCCCTCCATGTTTCTTCCTCGGCACAAATATCTTCAGCTGCTTAATCAATTCCTTCCTGGATCATGCAATCGGAATTCGGAATGGTACTGAAGAAAACGCAGTGTTCAGAACAATGTGTCAACTCTTCGCTCCTGAAACAGTCTGTATCCACGTGCAGTAAGACCTGGGTCATATTCAAGCATCTGCTGTTAAAGGGCAAATGCCTTTTATTTCACAGTACTGCCAGATAATGAAATATTCCACAGGTAAAACTGAGGTGTATTCAGCACCTCACGCTGGTTTCGTAGGACTATGAGGAGGTTATTCAGCTCAGTACGACTGATTGAAGAAGATGCGAGATAGCCCATTCAGTCCCTCCACCTTATTACAAAGAAAGACAAGGAATCTTGTGTTATGATCAGATTAGAGACCTTAAAATATAGTTGAGTCTGTCAGCCTGGAGCCTAACATTTTCTTATATTTAAGACAATTGCAATGTGCTTGAGTCGGATGTAATGTGACTTGCCAATCAACTCCACTTTAAGCAAAACACAATTTGCTTATAAACTGAGTATAAAATACAAACAAAGAGGACTTTAGAATAACCTAAATCCATGTAAAAACTTAATAGAATAAGAGAAACTGGAACAATTACTAATTAACTCTCCAATATTGTAACCTCCCATAAACAGACTGCGAGGTGAAAAGGGAAATTCTTAAACTGAATCTTGGATACATTTCTCCAATCCAGGAGAGGATAAAATCCACAGAAAATTCAGAGTGACTGGCAGCCAGGAGACATTCCATGAAGCTTCCAACTCTGTTGACACCCCAATAGCCTCTGATATTACTGAGAAACGAAAACCGAAATATTCATCCCTGACAGCTGACCACACCCATTCATGTTGCATTCAAATAAACCAGGCATCTCAATATGTTTATTCAAGTTGAGTTAAGTAACAAGCTGGATAATTATTACTCAATCTCTCATTTTCCAGAAACGAGGACAAAATAACAAGTTGCAGCTTCCTCACACTCGTCAGCACATCGAGCTGATAAACAGCAACCGGGATAACCCAATCATTCACTTGGTCCTGTCCAATAGGAGGAGGGCAAGCCATTCAGTCACTTGAGTCACTTACTCAGGAACGGGAGGATGACAGCTCCTCGGATCACCTGTACTGTTACAGAATGTGGTAATTGATGTTCGAACATGACAAAAAAAAGCAGAGGCTGCAAGGACAGACGGCTCCATATTTTGCCTTGCAGCTACATTGCTCGTGGAACACACGTGGGACTTTACCGTGGTTTTTGCGCAGTGAGGAGAGAAGCAAAATGTTTTGTATAAAGTCGAAAGGAGGCATCTTTCATCCCCAACAGACAGACTGATGTTCTCTGTGTAGGTAAGAATCTGGTGGGAATCGCTATCTGTTTCAGAAGGAAGACATTGTGGTTGCTTTCGGGGATTCTGAGCATCATAACGTTCGCTCCAGGGTCACATGTCGACTGAACATTAACGTGGGGTGAGTTCATTGAGTCACATAAACAATTAAGAATGTCATATTAGACTGATGAATGAATTCTCTCAGTTCAAGTAATGCTGGTCTTGTTCCTGTTGATCTTGACTAATGCGCATTCAGTGTCGGCTCATCTGCATACCTTATTCCGGAAAAGGTTCATTTTTTAAGCTTTTGGCCTGTTTGTCCATGTTTACTATGCTTAGCCAGTACTGCTGACAAATAAAGCTTTTCACTGCACATTGGAACACAAGACCATAAATCATATCAATCAATCCAGGGTAAATGTGGAAATTTTCACCCTATTGGAAATAATTGATCGCTGCCAACTCTCAAATTGCAAGGTAACCATCTCCTCTTCTCTCACAGTGCTGCAGAGTAAACAATCAGTTTCTTCACTCGCTCCTCATGGTACCATCGTCTGTGTCGTTGCTAAGTGGACCGTGCTTTACAAAGGAATTCAAATCAATACACAATGACCCAATAGTCTCTCATCTCGGCTCAAGCTTTGTGAAATTGGTTTCACTTAGGTATTTAAATAATATTAAAATGAAGGGCATCCTATCATTTACTGCTCTTATTTATTATGCAGAATTTTATTAGGAGTAGACAGCTTGGAATTGTGAATGGGAAAACATGCCTCGAGATCTTTTTTACACTACTTTGATGAATTGATAGGGAAGCTTGACGAGGGCAGGGCGGTAGATTTACTCCACATTTCAGTGTGGCCTTTCAAAAGGTTCCACAAGATAGACTGCTCCTCAAGATTAGATCACTTGCAATCCAAAGGAATCTGACAAATTGGATATACATTTAGGAAGCAGAGCGTAATACTGCAAGGAAGCTTGTCGGACTGGAGGACTGTAACTAGTGGAGTGTCTCAGGGGTCAGCGCTAGGTTCATTACTGCTTGTTATCTCTATTAATGATTTGGATGAGAATGTACAAGGCATGATTAATCAATTTGCAGATGACATTAACACAGATGTATCGTGAGCAGTGAGAAAGGTTATTAGAACTTAGAGCAGGACTTTGATCAAATGGGGTCGTGTTATGAAAAATGGAAAATTGAGTTTTATGTATGAACGTATGGGTTCTTGCATGTTGGAAAGTGAAATCGAGGTGTGCGTTTCATGGTGAATGGTAAGGATTTGAGGAGTGCCGTGGAATAGACGCATCTTGGAGTTCAGGTGAACCGTTCTCTGAAAGTGGAGTTAATGGGAGAGAGGGCAGTGAAGAAGTTTTTCACACATTTGCGTTTGTCTGTCAGAGCCTTGAGTATTGAATTTGAGATGTTATGTTGCAGTTATATAGGACACTGGTGAGACCTCACTTGAAGCATTGTGCTCAGTTTTGGTCACCTTGCTATTGTAAGTATGTTATTGAACTTGAAAGAGTGCAGAAGGAATTTAGAAGGATGTTGCACGGAATCAATGGGTTGAGGTACAGGGAGAGGTGAGACAAGCCAGGACCTTTTCTACTTTGAGTGTGGTGCAGGAAAAGCACAGCCGGTCAGGCAGCAACCAATAAGCAGGAGATACAACGTTTGCCAAATGAACAGCTTATGCTTGAAACGTCGACTATCCTGCTCCTCCGTTGCACTTTACTGACCATCCATTTCCCAGTCAATTATTACTTTTGAAGCATCTTGAAATTAAGCAGGCAGTTCTGGCTGCACATTAAATTCAAAAGAAAAGCACTTTATGTCTTAAAGTGACCACATATGCTTCCCGCTTCTTGACAGGTCCCCGCTGAAGAAAAGGAACATGAACTGACATAACAAAAAGCAGACTGCATTTCCTCGAATTCTTGATATAATTACTATGAAATATATGTTGTTAGTCGCAGTTGTACTTTTGTTAGTGATAGCTGCACTCACAGAGAATATTGGAATCAGGTACGTATTACCCACATAATTTGTATGTTAAATGTCTGCAAAATAAAATGGCAACAAAATAATTTCATATTTTCGTCTTTGTTTATTTTTTTCTAAATTGTAAAAGGATTGTGGCCCATGTTCACAAACGTCTCTGATATCTTGTTCGTCACATAAACTTTTCAATGTTTGCATGCCAGTACCCATCTCAATTACACTTTTTCGATGGTCGAGCACTGTCTCTGGAGTAATATTGAACATTGTTTCGAAAAGTCGCTAATGGGCCGTTCAATTCCAGCGTCATCTTCCTCTCTCAATATGGTTATCATCGATTACATTTTTGAATGCTTTTGAAAACTAATGATGCAGCTGAAAATGGTGCAGTGTTTAATATCGCTTTTAAATTCTCAAATAACTCCTGGTATTGTTTTGGCCACCGAAATTTTACCCTCTTCGTCATAAATCTGTCAGTGCCACCTCGCCGATGAAGTTTGCAGTAAAAAAACAACATCCGGTAGATTCTGTAACGTCCCAAAAATTAAAGCACCTCTTTCTTTGAAGATGGTCGTGGAAATTGCTTAATGGCCTTCGACTTTGTGTTCCCACGGCTCAAACTTCCATGACAGATGCCCTGTCCCAAGAATATTACCTCTGCTTTCACGCATTCAGTTTCATTTATTTCAACGCCAGTTTTCCTCCTCGGTATGGTTAGAAGACCTCTGCCAACAATGTTATTTCCATGACTTGCTAAAAATCACTGTATGATCACGATTAATTGCACAATTACTTAATCCGGTCACAATTCTGTTCAAGAGTCGTTGAAATGTGGCTGGTGCGTTCTTCCTTTCAAACGCCATCATTTTGAATTAAAATAGCCCGATTCGGGGGTACAAACGCAGTAAATCATTTCGATTGTCTGAGAAATATGCCCCCCACCATGCAGGCAGTCCAACTTTATGATGTATGTAGCTTGTCTAACTTTCTCTCTGCAGTACTCCAAACTTGACATTGGATAGGCGTGCGTTACGGCACTGAACTCTGATGTTGCACACAAGCATGTTGAGTCCCGTCAGGTTTGTGAACGAACATGATGGGCGCACTCCACATACTGAGTCGGTTCGGTGATATACTTGTCGAGCATCGACACCGCTTCCTCTGAAACTCTGTGGCTTTGAGAAGATTAAGCCTGTTGTGGTGTTGTTTTATCGGAACAGCATTACCTAATTCCACCTCATGCATAATAGCATTAAGCTGTAGAACTTTATTCGTGCATCTGTCCTCATGCTGCCACAAAAAAACATTTCATGTCGATTCTTTGTACTGGAGACAGATAGCTCAATATGCGATCCCATTCGTGAGGGACTTCCTTCGTAATTAATGCATTTTGTAGCACATAAAACTCCATGACATTTGAATTGTATACAACACTCTCTTGGCAGTAATGTTTCTGCAGTTACGACTGTCTCTTATACTAGGATTGTTCACATCATGTACACGAAACATCTTTTCGTTTGTTATATCTGGCAGCTTTACCAAATAGTTTACCTGGCGGGTTTTCTCCATTTGATAGTGTTTTAAATCTGGCTTTAAAGTGAACTCCTATCAATGCATATTTCCCACGGGGAAATATCGGAATTTTGGAGTCATTATCGGCCACCTGCATCATTCTAGTTTGTATGCTGTTTGATTGCTGTTTAGCAAAATTACCTTACTATCTAATCTCCCTCACCTCAAATACATCATTGAACTGTGCGATGTCCGAATTGAATTCGATTACTTTTTTTCTTTAATTCTTTTCAAAGGCCCTTTCACTTCATATTTGCTCAAAGCGAGTAAGCTGAATAGATTCATTCGGGGCAGCTCTAATGGCAAACAATACGAAAGTGATAGAATTATTCCACTCAGTTGTGTAATCATGACACCTTGGATCCTGCTGAATCATTCCCAAGAACAAACTATATTCCTTGAAATGACATTCTGCTAATCACACTCACTGATACTTCCTCAGTCTTGAGTTCACTTTCCAACCTGAACTGACACACGGGCATGTCATATTTCTCTACGTCTTCAATTTAATTTCAGTTCTTTAGTTTCAAGAGCCAGTTGGATGGGTCACGACGTCACCAGGGTGGACAGGAGCCTGTCGGGATAACTGAGTGTGCAATGTACATTTTACTTTTGTTCCAGCATACAGGTTGAGGGTAGTGAGGTCAGCGATAGATTCACAATTTTGTGAGAGGGCACAGGCAATCAGGTTGTTGGGTGGACATGTGTGAATTCCAATGCCAGGAGAATCTGAAAAGAGATGGATAAACGTTGGGACCTGGAATTTAGATGACGTTGCCATTTCAGAGACATGGCTGGAGGAAGGACAGGAATAGTGACTGCAGATTCTGGAATTCAGATGCTTCCGTCGGAACAGACAAGATGGCAAAAGAGGGAGCAGGAGTAGCATTGTTTGTTAAGGGTAATATGACAGCAGCTGAGATAACGTTTGTGGACTCATCCAGTGAGGTAGTTACGATTGAGGTCACAAACGGGAAAAGAGAGCTCAGCCTTTTGAATTTCCTGTCGGTTTCCGAATTGTTCCAGGGAAGTCGAGAAAAGGATCGCAAATATGATTTTTAATAGGCGCATGAGTAATAGGCTGGTTGTTATGGGGGACTTTAAGATCCACAATATAGACTGGGCATATTATAGCTCCTGTCGTTTAGATGAGTCAGCTTTTGTACAATGTGTTCAGGAAAGTGTTCGGACACAGCATGCAGACAGGCCAACAACAACCAATACCTTGTTGGATTTGGTGCTGGGGAATGAACCCGGCCAGGTATTAGATTTGCAGGTAAGTGAGCACTTTGGCGACAGTGACCAAATTCGTTTATGTTTACAATAGCAATGGGCAGTGGAACGATTACACCGCAGGGAAAGAAGTATAAGAGGGGGAAAGGCAATTGTGATGCGATCGGCATGATTTCGGATGCAAAGGATGGGGAAGGAAACTGCAGGGGATGGGCACACTTGAAATGCCGAGCTTATCCAAGGAATAGCGGCTGTCGGAACTTAATACGTTTATACCTATCGGCAGATACATGGTTGTCGAAAGAGGGAGACATCTTCTCAAGAGAAAGGAGAAAGCTTTTGTAAGGGTGAGGCTTGGAAGTTCAGTTAAGGGGCTGGAGAGTTACAATTTAAACAACAAAGATGTGAGGAGAGGGCTTGGAATAATCACGAAGAGGCATTAGACGTCGTTGGTGGATAGGATGAAAGGAAACCATAAGGCCTTCTACATATACGGCAGCAATAACATAAGGGGAACATGTGTGTGGAATCTGAGGATATCGGGAAAGTGCTGAATGAAAGCGTTTCGTCAGTATTCACATTGGAAAATGGCAATGTTCATGAGAATACAGAGGTACAATCGACGAGGTTAGATGGGAATGCGGTTGAGAAAGAGAACGTTTGAACAATTTTGGAAGATCTGAAAATTGATAAGATTCCTGGGTCAGATGGGATGTTTCCTCGCATTCTCTGGAAAGCCAGGGAGGAGATTTCAGAACCTTTCAGTTTGATCTTGCTCGACAGGAGTAGTTCCGGATTATTGGAAGAAAGCAAATGTTGTTCCCTCGTTTATGAAGGGGAGTAGGGACAATTTTGGTGATTATGGGCCTGTGAGCCTTACTTCTATTGTTGGTAAGGTGTTGGAAAAGGTCACAAGAGCTGGGATTTATAATCAACTGAAAAGGAATGATTTGATTCTGGATAGGCAACACAGTTTTCTGAAGGGTATTTTGCACCTCATTAACATTATTGAATTATTCGAGAAGGTGACAAAGCACGTGGATGAGATTAAAGCAGTTGATCTGGTGTATATGGACTTCAGTAAGACCTTTGTTGAGGTTCTATATGGTAGGATATTTTACAAAATACGGAGTTTCAGGATTGAAGGCGATTTAGCGCTTTGGATCAGTAATTGGCTCGCTGAAAGGAGACCAAGGCTCGTGGCTGCTACGCAATATTCATCCTGAAGGTCATCTACGCAGTCGCATTACGCAAGGATCTGTTCTGGGGCACTGCTGTTTGCCATTACCATAAATGATGTTTATGTGGGTGGAGAAGAATGTGTTAATAAATACGTGGATGATACTAGGGTAGACAGAGTTGTGAATAATGCAGCAGGATGTTATACGTTCCATGGGGACATAGATAAGATGCAGAGCTGGGCTGAGAGTTGGCAAATGGAATTTAATGCTGAAAAGTGTGAGGTAGTTCACTTCAGAAGAAGTAATAGAAATGCAGAGTACTTGGTTAATGATAACCATCTTGGCAGTGTTGATGAACAGGGAGATATCGTTGTACAGATGAATAAATCCACGAAAGTTGCCACCTAGGTTTACAGGGTCCTAAGAAATCATATGGTTTGTTAGCGTTTATCAGCAGAAGAGTCCCTGCACTGAGTAAATGGGCCCCTCGTATCAATAAATCTACGGCAACCCTCTGAAGAGTAACACAAAATTCCCTCTAACCGATTTTTACCCCTGACTAATGCGCCTCAGTTGCACATCCCTGAACACTATGGGCAATTTACTAGTACCGATGCACCTAACATACGTACTTTTGGACTGTGGGAGGAAACCGGACCTCCCAGAAGAAACCCACGCAGACAGGGAAGAATGTGCAAACGCTACACAGTCAGTTGCCCGAGGCTCGAACAAACCTCGGCTCGCTAGCGCTGTGAGGTAGCAGTGCGAACCACTGAACCACCGTGCCAAACCTGTGAGTGATGACTGGGGATATTATGGAGATGGTAATGGACAAGATTGGTCAAAGAGGGAATATAGAAATATACCAGCTCAAGGAAATAATGGAATAATTGTCTTTATAAACACTTTTTTTCCTCCTCAGATGCATGAATGCTGTACAATCCATGGAATAGCAGTGGACTTTGTCATTGTAAGTGAATACAATTGCTTACATCGTTGCCAAATATAGATAATAGAAATAGCGATGGCATTCAGAATGCTTTTCGAATTCATAAATGGACAGAGGTAGACTCGTCAGAAACAGCAAGAATAACAAGGATGGGATAATATCCCGCCTGAATAATCAGTAAGAGATATCGTATTCGCCATGGTAACGATATCCAATCCTGAGGGAGACAATAGAGAGCCCAGAATAAACCTCTGTCCACTATTGCATCATTCCACTCTAATGTTCTCAAATTCTGAACTCTCGCAATCTCCAGAGCTGTTGTTGAGGATGACGCTGCCGCAGATATTATGCGATACCACGTAAACAGCAGCACCATATTGTCAGAAGAGGAATAGACTCCAGTGACATTGATAGAATCCATGGAGACTAACATCATTCACAGTCACTGAGCAAGAGGGTCCAGTTAACCCCTTTTATCTATAGCACTTCTAATGTAACGACAATCCCTGGCCTGCATGTAATATTGATATCGCCTGCTTTTGTTCTTCTTCCACATCTCTAATTACTATGGCAATGTTATCGGTAAAGGTTATGCTTTCTATTCATAAGATGGATGATTCTGCTGTATTGCCAAAAAACGGCCACTGTAATCGCGTTCCTTCAAGCCAAACGTGAGGTCCTTACTGCACGGAAGTCGACTCCACCACAAAAACTATCATTCTACAAAAGGTTTCTGGGGACAACTGCCGTGAACATAAGAAATGCATATTTCGCTGGCTCCCCTCGCTCTTCTCATCAGGCAGTACTTTATCTTTAACAAAGTGCTCCTCCAAAATTTGTTTCGAATTCACAAACATCTCATTGCACTGTTGCACACTTTTTCCTTTGCAGATATAGCCCAAAAGTAATTGCTACATTTAGAATTGTCTTCTTGTTTATTGGCAGTAAAGTGTCAGTGGCTAGATGCATGTGTCATTGGTTCAGAAAAATGAAAGTTGTGGGAGGCAGATTAGATTCCATACAGTATACAAAGAGGTCCTTCCATTCAACAAGTGAACACCGACCTTCTGAAAGATAATCAACGCAGACTGGTTCCCCTACCCAATAATTTACGACTGACTTGGTAATTTGGCTTGGCTAATTGAAATGACCTGCGTATCTTTCAGATTGTGGGAGGAAAACAAAGCACACAGACTAAAGCCACGCAAATACGAAGAGAATATGCAAACTCCACACAGACAGTCACCTGAGGTAGGAATTGAGCCGACGTCCTTGATGCTGTGATGTGTCAGTGTTGAACACTGAGCCACAGTGCCGTCTACCAAGACGGTAGTAGAAGAAGAATAAAGTGATTACACCCAGTCACCAACACCAATATTTCCTGGACAGACGGAATAAAATGCAATAGGGAGAAATAAACAGAATACTTTTTGGAGATGGATCGGTGAGAGAAAATGTAAGCAGAACAGGATAGTTTGAAGTCGAGGAAAAATGACTTTATGTGCATTGTTTAAACTTGCAGTCAGGTAAGATTGCACGGACATGCACAGCACATTTAGAAATAACGGAGACAGTCAACAAAAATATTATTAATGTAATGCACAATTTTTAAAAATCATTAATACTTTATTTGATACCCACCTGAGATGTCATATTCCCCTTCTTTCAACGTTCCTCCCGTTCCTATGATTCCCTGCTCTTGTCACTCATTCTGATTAGGATGTGTGTGATTAGCTACCGCTTTTGATTTCAATTAATTCACGCTCTGCCGAGAAATTAATTAATTCTGTTGCTGGGTTCTGAAAACTGCTGTTGTCTGTCATATAGTTGGTGATAAAAGTTTTGGCCTCAGACCCAGCAATTTAACATTTTACTCTGCTCTGTATACACTATACAAAGCACCACAACACATAGGAATTCCGAAAAGAAAAGAGGAAGTATATTTACTTCAGTCAATATTCTAATTTTCTGTGTTTTTGCATCTCCTCTTCTATATTCTCTCTCTCTCTTTCTCTCTTTGTATCTAGTTAATGAATTCTCCAATCATCCTTCATTTCCCATCTCTCAATTCTTCTTCGCTATAAACATCCTTTACTCACTTCTTGAAGTAATTTGTGCATACAAAGGAATGATAGAGGAACTGGAAAGAATTAATTAGAAGGGGAGGCGAACGGGGAAGAGCATGGAGCAGCAATGGCAGACATTTCTGGCGATTATTTGGAGGGTATCAGAAATTCTTCCCACCGATTCAGAAGCATAATCATGGGACAACAAGGCAGCCGGAAGTGTGAACATAAGTTAGGAAAAGAATTAAACCAAAAAAAACCATACAATGCGGCGCAAATTATTGGACATCCAGAAGATGAGGGGATATTTAAATACCAGTGGAGGTTAACTTACTCAAGCAATTGGGTGAAGATGAAATAGGACAGTAAGCTTGTTGGTAATTTCACAGAACTTTGCAAGGATTCTTTCATGTATAACCACGCACTCCGGATTCCTCAACTGTTCCAGAATTTTCCATCGGCCTCTGGAAGCGCTCGGGCGCCATTAACCACGCGGCCACTGCCGAAACCGCTGCCGTGAACGATTACATCACTTCTGCCCCACCGACCATGCAGCCTCCGCCCAGACAACCGCCTCCACGTTCGCCAGGAAGACGATCGCCGACAGATTCGCGGCCCCCGCGAGGTTCACAACCACCGGGAACAACACGGTGTCTGCATTTGCCGCAGCTACCTCCACCCCCGGAGTTGAGTCGCCGCATCCACGTCCGCCCCCCCCCCCCCCAGTGAGGCCTCGCCACGTGCGCCTCCACCCCCACGCCGATCCCCGCTCCCACGCCGAACTCCGAACCCAGGCCTAACCCCGACCCCACGCTTATCCCCGCCCCAACTCCCAGCTCCAGTCCCTCACCAGGTCCTCCCTCCCAGCCCTGCCGTATTTTCACCATCCCTCCAGACCTCCGCCTCTCTGAGGATGAAAGATTAGTCCTTGGCAGAGGCCTCACCTTCATCCCTCTACGCTCCCGGATTAACAAATTCAACACACGCCGAGACATCGAGCATTTCTTCTGCTGCCTTTGCATCCGTGCCTACTTCTTCAACCAGGACTCCCGCCCACCCTCTGACGACCCCTTCTCCCGCCTCCAACACACCCCATCCACCTTGACACCCCGTGCTGGCCTTTTACCCACCCTCCATCTCTTCATAGCCAACTGTCAGCGCGACATTCGCTGCCTCAACCTGTCCACCCCTCTCACTCACTCCAAACTCTCATCCTCGCAACGTTGCAGACCTCGACTCCCTCAGCTCCAACCCTAACCTCACCGTCAAACCGGCAGACAAGGGAGGCGCAGTGGTAGTTTGGCGCACCAATCTTTATATTGCTGAAGCTGAACGCCAGTTCGATGACATCTCCTCCTACTGCACCCCTGAGCACGACCCCACCTCCCACGACTAAACCATCATCTCCCAAACCATCCATAAACTCATCACCTCAGGGGATCTCCCATCCACCGCCTCCAACCTGATCGTCCCACAACCCTGCACTGCCCGTTTTTACCTCCTGCCCAAAATCCACAAACCTTAATGCCCCAACCAACCCATTGTCTCAGCCTTTTCCTGCCCCTTCGAACTCAATTCTGCATACCTTAATATGGTCCTGTCCCCCTTAGTCCAAGAACACCCCACCTATGTTCGGGACACCACACAGGCCCATCACCTCCTCCATGATTTTCGCTTCCCCAGCCCCCAATGCCTTATTGTCTCCATAGACATCTAGTCCCTATACACCTCCATCCCCCATCACGAAGGACTCAAAGCCCTACGCTTCTTCCTTTCCCACCGAACTAACCAGTACCTTTCCACTCACACAGCCCTTCGACTGACTGAACTGGTCTTCACTCTGAACAACTTCGATGACTGTATCAGCTCTACCTCGTGCTCCCACGAGGAGGTTGAACAGTCCATCCACATTACTAACATCTTCCACCCCTCAAATTTACCTGGACCGTTTCAGACTCCTCCCTCCCCTTCGTAGACATCTACATTTCTATCTCGGACGACCAACTCAACACGGACGTTTACTATAAACCGACTGACTCCCACAGCTCCCGAGCTTGCACCTGCTCCCACCCTGCCCCCATTAAAAACGCCATCCCATATTCCCAATTCCTTCGCCTTCGCTGCACCTTCTCCCAGGAGGACCAATTCCAAAACTGAACAACCCAGAGAGCCTCCTTCTTCAAAGACCGCAATTTCCCCTCAGACGTGTTTGACGATGCTCTCCCCCGCATCTCCTCCACTTCCCGCTCCTCCGCCCTTAAACTCCGCACCTCCAATCGCCACCAGGACAGAACCCCACCGGTCATCACTTTCCACCCCACCAGCCTCCAGATACATGGTATCCACCTTTCGTCATTTCCGTCAACTCCAAACAAACCCTAACACCGAGGCTATATTTCCCTCTCCACCCCTATCAGCGATCTTGAAAGACGACTCCCTCCGTGACTCCATCGTCAGATCCACAACCCTCACCAAACCAACCTCTACTCCCGGCACCTTCCCCTGCGACCGCAAGAAATGCAAAACTTGCGCCCACACATGCCCCTTCACTTCGCTCCACGGCCCCAAGTGATCCTTCCATATCCGTTAGAAATTCACCTGCACCTCCACGCACATCATTTACTGCATCTGCTTCACCCAGCGTGGCCCCCTATTCATTGGGGAGACAGACCGCCTACTTGCATAACGTTTCAGAGACCACCACTGGGACACCCGCACCAACCAACCCAACCGCCCCGTGGCTGAACACTTTAACTTCCCCCCACGAATCCGCCAAGGACATGCAGGTCCTTGGCCTCCTCCATCGCCAGACCATGGCAACATGACGCCTGAAGGAAGAGCGACTCATCATCTGCCTAGGAGCCCTCCAACCACAAGGGATGAATATAGATTTGTCCAGCTTCTTCATTTCCCCTCCCCCCACCTTTTCTCATCCCCAACCATCTGACTCAGCACCGCCTTCTTGACCTGCAATCTTCTTCCCGACCTCTCCACCCCCACCCCCTCTCCGGCCTATCACCCTCACCTTAACCTCCTTCCTGCTATCGAATTTCCAACGCCCCTCCGCCAAGTCCCTCCTCCCTCCCTTTTATGTTAGCCTGCTTGGCACACCCTCCTCATTCCTGAAGAAGGGCTTATGCCCAAAACGTCGATTATCCTTTTCGTTTGAGGCTGCCTGACCTGCTGCGCCTTTCCAGCAACACATTTTTAAGCTCTGATCTCCAGCCTCTGCAGCCCTCGCTTTCTCCTAGTTGATTTTTAGATATATGACAGGGAAGAGATGGAGGGGCGTGAACACTGTTATTAAGAAAATTTGGCTTTATGAGTAGAGATAGGTCGAAGAAAAAGAGGTAAGTATGGAGTAAACTGAAAGTTCTGTGGTTGTTCTACAGCACAGGTAGGGTCCCATTTAGAAATGCTATTACAAAGGGCAACTTGCAAGTACCATTGAAGCAAAACAAATCATTTTGAAACATACAGGAGCATATTGGACATACAGACTCTTTTCTAGATGCTATTGTTGAGATATTGGGAAAAGTTTGCGAGTAAATATTCCAATAAAAGTACAACAAGCACGACTAAATCTGTTGCTGTGGTGAAACTATGTCGTCTGTGTTGAAGGTGAAATATTTCCACATATTGGAAAACATCACTGACTCATTCCTCAATTCTGAGCAACCCACAACATATCTTCCAGATGAACCAGAGGTTCTCTTCCTCTTTCAGCCCAGTATCCTGGCTTTGATGCTGACAATGCATTGTCCTTCACATTGTCGAATACAAAAGCTGTTTCCCAGAAAACTCCCGTTCTGTCGTTTGGAATAATCCTGACCTTCTCATTTCTTCCCATTTAAATAACCGACATTGCTCGTATGCTAACATTTCGGCCCTGCGTTGTTGCAATGTTCCAATGAAGAACAATCTAAGTTCGAATAACATGTCATTTTGCACTTTGGTACGTTTCAGTCTGCAGGAGGTAATATTTAATTCCACATCTTTCCAGCCTGACCCCATTCGGGCTCTTGTCCATTTATCTACGATGTCCTCACTGGTCTTCCTTTGGCTTTCTTTTTTTTTAAAGATTGCTCTCAATCGAGATAAACCTTGCCCCAATTAACACCTTCAGTTATATCTATTTTACATCTGTTTGTCTTTCACCACAATTAAAAGAAAGTTTGTCTATTATACTGCACCTCCACAACCTTTTTTCTTAAAGATTTCTCTCTATCAAAGGAATCCATTGCCACATTCACACCTTAAATTACACCTATTTTACATCTGTTTGTTTTTCACCACAATTAAAAACAATTTGTCTTTTTCGCTGAACCTCTGCCACCAACGCTGTGAACAGATTAAAAAGCCTGTTTACAGTTTGGAAGAAGGTTCACTTTTGACGTGAAACATTAACTCTGGTTCTCTGGCTTTGAAGATGATGTCACACCTAGTGAGAATCCACAGAAATTAACGGAGCAAATTTTCAATAAATCAAAGAACAGTGGATTCTGGAAATCTCAGAAAGAAAATCAAAAAGTGCAGGAGAAACCAGAAGTTTTGAAGATGAAACAATGGACTCGAAAGTTTGACTCAACTTTCATTCCACAGACGCTGTAAGACCCGCTCATTGACTCCAGCAATTTCAGTTTTCCCTGAAGTTCCAAAGCATGTGGCAAACATACACAAAAGCCCTGTCCAACATGGTGAACCATGCACCAGGAATTGCAATAACACAAAGTGTGCCAATTCATTCGTTCTTGCAAGGTTTGTGAAGGTTTGTTGCTCATGTTGATGTTTAGGGTGTAGGTTTGTTCGCTGAGCTGTAGGTTTGACATCCAGACGTTTCATTACCTGGCTAGGTAACATCATCAGTGGCGACCTACAAGTGAAGTGAAGCTGTTGTCTCCTGCCTTCTATCTATATATTTGTCCTGGATGTGGTTCCTGCGGTTTGGTGATGTCATTTCCTGTTCGTTTTCTGAGGGGTTTTGGATGGTACCTAGATCTATGTGTTTGTTTAGGGCGTTGTGGTTGGAATGCGAGGCCTCTAGGCATTCTCTGGCATGTCTTTGCTTAGACTGTTCCAGGATAGATGTGTTGTCTCAGTCGATATAATGTTTTGTTCGTGTATCCTGGTGGCTAACTTTCTTCCTGTTTGCCCTACGTAGTGTTTGTGGCAGTCCTTGCATGGAATTTTGTAGACGACTTTGGTTTTGTACATGGAATGTACTGGGCCTTAGTATCAGAACACTATTCCAACGAGCCACATCACACTGCAGCACAGACGAACTTCGGAAAACAGAGGAGAAACACCTATACAACGTGTTCAAGAAGAATGTATACTCAAAAAATACACTCCACAGATTCCTCAAGAACAAACCACGACAAGCAGACCAAAAACAGCCAGAACCTAACCGCCTTATCATACATCAAAGACGTTTCAGAAATGACAGCCAGACTAGTAAGACCCCTCGGAATCCTAGTAGCACACAAACCCACCAACACTCTCAATCGAAACGAACAAACTTAAAAGATCCAGTACAACGCATGGACAAACCCAACGACGTCTACAAAATTCCATGCAAAGACTGCCAGAAACACTATGTAGGACAAACAGGAAGAAGGTTAGCCACCAGGATACGCAAACACCAGATAGCTACAAAAATAGACGACCCTCTGTCCCTCGTAGCCCTACACACATAGAAAAAAACGTTTTCGTGGGACAGGCTAAGCAAAGACATGCCAGAGACAACTCCAAACACAAAGGAATAACCAAACACATAGGTGTTGATACCATCTATCAGCCCCTCAGAAAAAGAACAGGAAATGACATCACCACAAACCCCAGGAACCCCTTCAAAGACAAATACATAAATAGAATGCAGGACACAACAGTTTCGCTTCACTCGGATGTCGCCACTGATGATGTTACCTAGCCAGCAAATGAAACGTCTGGATATCAAACCTGCAAGTCAGCGAGCAAACCTACACCCTAAAATTCATTCGTTCTGAAACAACTTAAGGCTGGCATCACTGAAACTACAGGGAGAGAAACAGAGGCAAACACCTTCAATTTAAACAGAAAATGTTGCACTACTGAATGGGAAAAGATTCAAATAAATTTAATAGTCGAGTTAAAATCTGTTAAACGGATTGAAGGAAAGTCCAGGTAATAAAATCCTGGACTCAGAAGAGCGAAGAGTGAATCTGGTCGTGTGGAATAGATCGACACATCCCCGACATCTATAGGCAGATGATTATATTGGTACAGTCGCAGCTAACTCCCCCAAACACCCCCACCCGAGATTAATAGCAGAAGGTCTAACAGGAGGTAGTAGCACCAGGGAACGGCAACCAAACAAACCAGACCATGGATCTAACCCAAACAGGGCAGAGGGCATTAATGTCACACCAGAACCGGAGGGTTTCGGCCATGACTCGGGAGGGAGGCTTCCACGTTAGTAGAATTGGCCCTTCATCAGATCAATGGCGCAAATGCGACGCCAGCAGTTTGGTAGGTACGAAGGGCCACCGCTCGATGTGTAGGGAACAGAGCATGTTCTTTGGCCCGACTGCAACACCGATGATTGGAGTTTGGCTCCTCTTGTTGGATAGGTTTGCACCCAGCCAAACGGTGGACTGCTGAACCAATTCCAGACAGTCGGGAAAGAAATGCTAGCTGCCTGATTCCACGGTTGGCGATTACCCTCACCCTGAGGCGGGGAGCAATTAGAGCAAATCTCGTGCCACCACCCGAATTCACGGCTAACCTTCTTTACAATACTGTTAGGCTGCCGACCACAGCCTTCCATATTGTGGAAGGGAGGGGACAAACTTGTACATGTGCAAATCAATGGAGACTCTATTTGGGGATCTCTCAGTGTACTACACCGCTGTACTTGAAAAAATGACTCTTGCTCAGCAACCTACGCAAATGATACAATCAACAACATTATTTGTTCCTTTATCAATAATCACACCATAAAGGCGGGTATAATATGGGCATGCGGAGATAGAGGGTACCACCACCTCTCCCTGGGATGGAAGGGATGCTGCTATCCGGCGGTACTGTCCACTGGCAGGATAGTGTTCGTCCTAAAGGCCAGTAACGGGCGAACCCGAAGGGTCATCCTACGGCATTTGAATGGGTACACAATCGTCGACACCTGGATGATACCAGGAGCGAACATTGCGTGGTCTATTCTCTTGCGAGCAGGGACAACGTTGGCAATAAACAAGATTAATGGCATTGCATATAGCATATTAGTGTTAGCAAATGAGATTATGTATGGTCTTGGACTCATTAATATTGAGTTAACGGCAGTCCGGGGAGCAGTGACACAAACCGACTAATCCTAGACATGCTGACAGGTGAGAGAGGGGGTGGCTGCAAAATGTGAGGTATTACATGCTGTTTTAATATTCCTGACGAGTCCCAGAATGCCACTGGCGTTATTAATCATTAGAAGGTGGCAATAAGACCGCCTCTCCCCGCAGATGACTCCTGGTACTAACGGCTCACCTCACTTTGGGGAGAATATAGGTATTGGATCTTACATACTCTACAATTTGTAGGACTGGTCTTACTCATAATGCTTTGTATTGGACCTGTTTGTATACCTTCCCACGCCATTTGCTTATGAGTGCAGTGGGATAATAAATGGTGAAACGCTCAGTGGTCCCACAGCAGAAAGATCTGATTGCGTGGACCCCACCATACGGTCACATTGTAGCGTATGACGTGTGAAAATGGGCTATGAACAGGGCACATCAGAGCAAGTGACGATAAAATCAGAAAGCCGTGTTGCAGGAAGATAGTGTCAGAGGAAAGGCCTGGTGCTCCCTAAGCAGTTTGCTCTTTAGCTCCCTGGATCTGTGTATTTCTTATGTCATTATTCAAATAAAATGACAAAAATGGGTAAATGTAATGGAAAATTAATATTTATTGTGAAATCTATAAAAGTATAGACAGAGAAAGAATTGACATTGCAAAGAATTGCAGACGTTGCAAATTGTTGTAGACAGGAAAAATGTAAGCTGATGTACAAGGACAATAAGTTATCATATCAGCAGTCAAGGTATGAGAAAAAAATACTCCATGTGTGGAAAGGAGCGCGAATGTTCCAAGCTCCTGGCCTTGAGATGCGTGAAGGAAAAGCGAAGTACAGCATAAAAAGTGTATGTGAAAGTTATTCAAGCACCCCTTCCATGTGGCGTTTTGCCAAATGTATTGGGTCAATCTGCAGAGTTCGATATAGACTTTTTCTTTGCCCTTGCTAGCATTTGTGTCGAGTCGATTTAGTTTTCAAGACACATACGTAACAAGTTCCTCTCCATTTCAAAACTTACCGCTTTGGCAGTCCCTGTCTATGATTCGAAAGTTAAAATCCTGTAACATGACCACCCTATCAGTCTTACCGATAACTGAAATCTCCTCACAGATTTGTTTTTCAAATTCTCACTGACGGTTAGGGGGTCAATCCATTTCTTATTTCGCTGTTCCACCCAAATAACTTCCCTGGATGTATTTTTGGGAACATCTTCCCTAAGTACTGCTATAACGCTATCCCTTGTCAGAAAACATTCCCTATTCTCTCTTTCCTCATTTGCAATCCTTCCTGTAGCATTTGTATCCTCGAATATTAAGCTGCCAGTCTTGTCCATGCCTGAGCAACGTTTCTTTATTAACAATTGTATCCCCAACCCATTTTCCTTACCATGCCCTGAGGTCAAGTGCCTTCTCTGTTCGACCACTTGCATGGAAATCAATGCAGTTTATTTCTTCAATCCAACCTTGTTCTCTGCTTTGTCCCTGCTTACCCTGACTGTTTGTCTCGCAGCTTTCTCTGCTGTACCAGCGTCAGACTGATCTCTTTCCTCACTATTTCCCAGGGTCCCAACCCTCCCCCACCCCACCCGCCGGCCAACTCACCAGTTTAAGTCCTTCCAATCATCTCTTGCAAATCTCCCTGCCAGTATGTTAGTTCCCTTGCGTTTTGGGTGCAATCTATTCTTCTTGTACAGGTGACTTCTACAACAGAAGAGATTCCAATTGTTCAAAATATGAATCCTTCTCCCACAAACTAACTCCTCAGCCACGCATTCATCTGCACTACCCTCCTATTCCCATCCTCGAGATTTCGTAGCGGGGGAGTATCCATATATTGCGTCCTTAGAGAACCTCATTTTTAAAATGCCTGCCTCACATTCTCTATTCTCCCGTCAGAACTTCATCGTTTTCCCTTTATATGTCTTTGACTCCAATGACCACCTGCTAGTCCTTCTCCCTTTTGAGAATATTCTGAAGCATCTCTGAAACAGTCTTGATCCTGGCACCAAAGAGGCAACGCACCATTCTGATTTTTCGCTGTTGGCCACAGAAACATTTAACTCTGCCTCTGAATAGGGAGGCCCCTAATACAATCGATCGCTTGGAATCTGATTTCACCCTCATTACATTAGACCCTGTCTTGATAGCAGAAGCTTGGTTGTTCGTGCTTCATTCCCCTCAGACTTCATCAGCACTTACATTTTCTAAAACAACATACTTGTTTGAGATTGGGATAACTATAGCAAACTCCTGCACTACCTGCCGACTTCTCCTCCATCCCTGCCATTAGCTCATCTTTGTTACTGTGTCTGCGGCTTATATACTTTCCTTTTATTCCCATCAAATGCACGGCCTTTTCTTGTAAATGCTTCATTGACTCTAATTGTCACTCTACTCAATTTGTTCGAACTTATAGGATTCACAACCAACGACATTTATTGCAGATATAATCCTCAGTAACATGCAAACGCTCCCTAAGCTCACATATCCGGCACGAAGAGCACATCATTCTACTGAAGGTCATTCTGTGTTTTCCAATGTGCATACTCAGAAAATACAAAAAAGGTTCCTCTAAGATCAGTTGTGAGATACGTTGTTTGTTAAGTTTTCCCAGACGCACTCCAATATCCAGAGATACGTGAATTCAAACAGCAAAGGTAGTAACTGTGCTGGTTTACTGCTGTGTCAGTTAGCAGTGTGGATGCCTTTTTCTCTCTCTTCATCATTGACCAGGTCCTGCCTGTTGTCTGTCCTTCTTCCTTTCAAAAGTGGTGTTGTTTGACTTTTTTTTCTCCAAAGTTCCAAACCAATGCAAACGCATATAAAACAGTAATTGGTGTTCCTGGAATTCAAGGAAATTACGGATAAAACCAAAAATACCTCAACAAAAGGAGCAGCTCCTACAGCCACAATTTCTTTCCCGTCTGTCTGTTGGATTACCCATAATCCTTTGTATAACTCTATGATCTTTTGCTCTCAATTCTATTTCTTATTATCCTGTCCGACAAAGTACCTGTTGGATTATATTTCTTATCATCTTGTCCGACAAAATACGTGTTGGATTACAACCTGGTGCTGTGTGCATTTTTAACTTTGTCCACCCCAGTCCAACATCGGCACGTCCACTTCATGATTCTTTCCAAGAAATTACTATTTATTTCCTCAAGTTCGTGACATTCCATGTCTTTCTCCACAATAAATGTTGACAAGAAGTGTTTGATTAATATCTCACCCATCTTCTCTAGATCTATACATAGGCGACCTCGATTATATTTAAGGCGCACTATTCTCTCCCGAATTACTCTTTAGACCTTATTGAAACATGTCCAAAGGTTTCTGAAACTTCAAATTAACTGTATCCCCCTACCACCGCACCGCTCCCTCATACTTATCTATTCTGCCATTCGTATTCACACTGACAAATAAAATCCCAACAGGCTCAGAAACAAATTTTATATTATAGAAAGTGTCTCCCATATTTTATAAGGATCCAGTTTTTGTCTATTATCATCATGTTTACAAAATATTCCACCAGATTCTACACTGACTATCAGGACAGCACCGTTTGGTTTCAGACTGACTGCACAACTGGTTTTGTGTATCCTTGTGTATCAATCTGAAATAGGTCGCTGACAGTGTCATCATGTAATAGAGAAGGCAAATAAACTGCTGTATGTTTTACAAGGGGAATGAAGTCTAAAAATAGGGAGGTCTAGCTAAAACTGTACAAGGTACGAGTCAGACCACACTTAGACTATTATGAACAGCATGCGTGCACGAAGGAAAAATTTTCTTGCATTGGAGGCAGGTCAGAGAAGGTTCCCTTGATTGATCCTGGGAATAGAGGGATTTTCTAATGAGGAGAGATGGAGTACATTGAACTTAAGCCCATTGGAATTTAGAAGAATGAGAGATAAAATGAATGAGTCATTCAAGATTCTCGGGGCTTTAAAATGGTAGATGCTAGGAAGTTAGAAAATAGAGCAGTACAGCACAGCAATAGGCTCTTCGGCCCACTGTTCTGATAATGATAAAATTCTAAACCAAGCCCATCTGCATGTTCATTCTCAATCTCCCTCTATTCTCTAGCTGTTCATGTTTCTTTCTAAATGCCGCTTAAAAGCTTTGCTCAGATTGTTCCTCCTATGGCCTTCAAGGCACCTTCCACTCTCGATGTAAATAAAGACAACTTGTTTGCATATCTCAATTAACATTCCATATCTCTCCTTAATCCTACGTGCCTCTGTATATGACGCTTATTCTCTGAAAGAAATTTTGACTATTCACATTCATCTTGCCTCTCCTGATTTTCGCTACTTGTATCTGGTGGACCATCATTCTCTGTCACTCGAGTAAATCGATCCAGGTTTGCTCAATCTCGATTAAAAGCTAACTTGGGCTGTATGTTATTCATCTGCTTGAGTGCCCAATAGAAATTCTCTACATCCTTCCTATCATGTGGATATCAGAACTGTACTTCAAATATGGCCAAACCAAACTTTAATTCAGTTGCAACATGTCATGCAAACATTCATAAGCAGTCTTGTTACAGATGAGGACAACGAATGCTTTGTGCTTCCTTTCCCACCGCACCCACTGATATTGCGACTTTCAGGCAGCTATGGACATGCACCAACATCCCTCTGCATATCACTGTCCTTCTGTATCGGAACTTTCTTGCATATGACCTTATAAAATTTATAATCTCACACCTTCCCTTTGGCGGCACGGTGGCTTAGTGTTCAGCACTGCTACTGCCCGGCGCCAGCGACCTGGTTTGATTCACGCCACAGGCGACTATCGGTATGGGGTTCGTGTGTTCCCCCGTGTCTGCATGGGTTTCTTTCAGGTACACTGGTTTCTTCCCACAATCCAATAATTTGCACGTCAGGTTAATAGCAATACTCAATTTCCCATAGTGTAATGTGTCTTCCTCAAGTGCAAATATAGGGTTGGATCTTTCTCGGTTGCCATTCGGAGGGTCAATGTTGACTTGTTGGACAGAAGTGCCTCTTTCCATACTGTAGGGAACCTAAACACCATTTGTTGTTTCTCCACCCAGCTGATCCGTATCCTGCTGCAACTTTTAATATCCTTACTCCTTATCCACAACTCAAATTTTCTTGTCGGCTGCAATAGTTATCTTGGCAAATTTCCATTGGTTTTCCTTGTGCAAGAGTCTGCAATCGGGGGCATCAAATCCCAGAAAGGGCTCAAACATTCAAGACGGAGAAAGGGAGGAATGTCTTCACTCAGAGGAAAGTGAATCTGTGGAATTCCTTACAGCTAAGGGCTGTCGAGGCAGGGTCACTAAATCTATTTGTAGCAGAGATGGTCATTTTCAAGTTCATCCTGGAAACAAGGATTACGTTGGAAAGGCAAAATAGTAGAGCTGGGGATCTTTGGATCAGCCATCTTCCCATTGAATGGCAGAAATACTCTATGGGCCAATGGCCTAATTTTCCACCCACATCTCATGGTTTTCACTTAATCAGTTTCAAACTCAATAAGAAATAATATAACAATTTGCTTCTCTGCTCACAAGGCTCATTTAAATTGAGATTATTAGACATTCCACGTTTCACAACATTTGACGTAGAACAGACAATTATCGTGTTGGTCTTTGACATGTTATTACAGAAATCCATTTCGTACACATTCCAGGATTCCAACTATTTCAGACGTGATACTCGTTAGGTAATCAGTCGGTATGGCGACGACTGTCACACACAGTCTTTGTTGCAAGTACATTCAAATTCCAGAATGTAACCATATTCACATTACCATCAGTGTTTGGTGCCTGTCAAAGAATTCCTGCTAACGGTTACTTCCCCTTGCTGCTTCTCAACTCCACTGAAACAGAGTCTGAATTTTGATTATCACATCCACGTAATTGTCTCACTAATGCATTGATCACATCTTTTCTTCACAACACAGCTTGATAGGCTTTTTGCCTATCCTGCCCGAATCCTGACAAATGTTCAATATTCACTTCCCATCCATGGTCACTCTGCAGCCACATCTCCACAATGGCAGTTCGATCACATCTGTTCACTTGAGTTAATGTTGTCATTCCATCTGTCATGCTGCAAATGTAGGGAGTCTTTGATAATGTGGTTAAGGGGTTGAATGAAGAGTTAAGAGACAGGGATGCTTTCAGGGGCTCGAGGATCTCACAGATTAAAGCATAGTTACAAACAGTCCAGAATATTAGTTGGAGGAGGTGCTTTACGGATTGGAGGAAGGAGCAGAGATAGAGCAGGCCGGAATAGATTCCAGAGATAAGGATGAGTGGAGTGAGAGGAAAGGAGGGAGAGAGGGCAATATAGAAATTCGAGTGTTTCGGGGAGAAGAATGGAGGAACAAAAATAGGTAAGAAATTTTATAGTGATTGGAGAACTATACACATCTAAGAATGCTTGTACTTTCGGGAAGTTATAGAGACAGCAAGGCTGTGGAGTCTAGAAACTAGTCCAGGCTCGAGACAATTACATTCAGAGCGATTATCAAACAGACAGGACGAGGTACCCACGACAGGGTGGGTTGATGCGGAGAGGGAACTGTCCATAGATTGGCGTGTAAAAGCTTCAAAAGAGTTTGGAGATAAGTAGATGGATCGAGAGACTGAAAGAGCTGATATTGAAAGTGAGTCATGTACGACTGGAGACACACAAGATTTGGATTGAATGATACATTTCATGAAGTCTGCATGGACATGAGGGGATTACACAACTAGGGAAGGTTTTAGGAGCTCCACAGATTGAGAATGTTCTCAGGTCTCGAAGAGGTCACACAGGAAGGGAGGACTTTTGAGGGTGCAGGTAAAAATGGACATAGTGGAGGGGTTGGAGTAGTTAACAGAGAGACGAAAAGTTTTAGGTATAGTCGATATATCAGAAAAAATATAAGAGGTGTGAACGTATGAAAGAATTAGACACTTAATGGTTCTGCAAGAGCTAGGAGAGGTACGCATGTTTGTGGAGCAGGAGAAGTGTCTGGGTTATAGAGAGATGGATAATGTAGATTAGCAACACTTCTTTGAAGGAAAATCCACATTTTAAAGGTGGGATGTTTTAAAGGGAGGTGCAGGAGAAATATGTTTCTATCAAAATAAAGGATAGAAATGGCAACATTAGGGAATGGATAATGAGCTAAGAGGATGGATGAAGCATATATAAGGTTTAGGTGCCTGAATAAGTAGAAGCATTGGAAGATTATCGGGGATGTAGCACCAACCTGAAACGAAGAGCTAAGTACGCTAAAACTTGAAATGAAATATCTTTGGCAAACAGATTTAAGGAAAATCACAAAGCCTTTTATTCGTATCTAAGGAGCAAGAGGGTAACTAGAGAAAGAGTTCGCCGACTCAAGAACAAATGTGGAAAGTTATGCGTTATGTCAGAGAAAATGAGTGAGAGTCTTATCGAGTCCTTAGCATCAGTATTCAACAAGGAGAGAGACATGACGGATGTTGAGGTTAGAGATAGATGTTTGATTACTCTATGTCAAGTCAGTATAAGTAGGGAGGACGTGTTGGGTATGATAAAATGCATTAAGGTGGACAAGTCCCAAGTCCGGATGGAATCTATCCAGGTTTACTGAGTGAAACGAGAGAAGAATTAGCTGCAGCCTGTACTTTACTTTGTCCTTTTCTTCTTTTAGACACTTGGCAATTTGAGAGATGGCGAGCTTCGGACACTAGTACACATTGTCGGGCCTCGAGTAGCTTGGCAAATGGGAAGTGATTTCGGGGCTGGAGGAGTTTGCAGAAAAATAGGGTTCTGAAGGGACTGGGAGATATTGCAGATGTAGGCAGGGCTGTGAGCTTGTTGAGGGCTGGACATAGTGTGGGCTGCAGAGAAAGCAGGCGCCATACAGATCGGGAGGCTTCTAAGAGCAGGGGAAAGAAATGGAAATAGAGGAAGTGCAGTGCATGAAGACGTTTCATTAATCAGGACACTGTCATAAGGCCAGGAAGGGTTGTAGTGATCTGAGCAGCACACGAAGGTAAGGAGGGCTTTAGACGGGGTACCTTATGGGAAGGTTTGGTAACTGTAAGACTTAAGAAGATGTAGAGGGTTGGAGGTATTGGAGGATATTTGACATATATGAAGTATTTTACAGTTTGTAGTCGGAGGTTACAGTGATAGGGAGCACTGTCGGACCTTGACTGGTTACACTGACAGGCACGGCTGGGAGACTGATGAAGTTGCACAAATAGGGTGGTGGGACAAAAAGAGGTTTTCTCGTAAGGGATTTAAGTGGGAGCTTAAGAGTTATGGAAGTTACAGGGAAACACAGGAAAGAGTGGAGACTCACAGCCATTTGATCACAACAGCCAGCCCCACCATTCAGTATGATGACAACTGATCATCAAACACTGTACCCTGTTCCTGACTTCACACTGTACTCTGATATTGGAGTAACTGGTGGCACTGAGTAATACAGAGGGCTGCAGTACCTGGGAGTGCGTGTTACAGAGGTGGCGAGGGCTGTGGAAATTGGAACAAGTTATAGGGTAGGGAGTGTTTTAGGAATGGGAGGACTTAACAGAGAAGCGGAGGCATGTAGTGATGGGGTGTAACTAAATTCACAGGAAGGATTATAAGAAATCATATAGGTTATGGAAACATATAATATCATTGTGTCTGGAGGAGGTTAAAATTCTAAATTTTTGTAGTGACTAAGGAGATTACAGGGAAAGGAAGGGCAATATGGATTGGCAGAGATAACAGCGATTGAGTGTGTTTTAGAGATGTGAGGATTTTATAGTCATTGGTGGTATTGGAGGCGCTAAAGTATGTGAGAGATGCGATAGCTCTACACTGTTTCTAGAGGGAAGGAGGATTCTCATGGTTGGAGGAGATTGCTAAGATAGGGATATCTTTTTTTCGTGTTGAGGAATGTTACATAGATCATGAAAATAGTAGGAGCTTGACATAGGTACAAATAATAGGAGTTTTTTCAAGTCTGGAAGGGACTACACTGACAGGGATGGGGAAAGGAACTGAGGAGTATTTTCACAAATAAGGAGGGATTATAACGGTTGGAAAAGATTACACAAATTGGCCCAGGTATCGGAATTAAAGGGACATGCATAGACATGGAGGGTTCATTGGAGCAATGCCGTACAGTGACAGGCAGGACTCTGTGGGTTTGCAGAGATAGGGAAGACAGTGTCCACTAGAGAACGTTACACTGATACAGCCCGTGTTAACGATTGGAGAAGCTGACTGAGATGGGGAGACTTCTATGGAACAGAGGAAGTTACAAACAAGACAGCGATAATGACACCTGGATTTTCCTTCGCGTTCCTGGCCCAGCATTGTATCAATGTCATGCCCTCAGTGTCTGAATTAATGTCCACTGACTCCTTCCTGTGTTGCTTAATTTGAATGATCATACTGAATGCCGGATTCATTGAAGGCTCCAGATCTCACTCTCCATCTCACTCTGGCTGACCAACCGTCTTCAGTCAGGTGATGGACAAGACAGGAGATAAGAATTCCGCTGAGAAAGTAACATCCTGAGTGTGTACAGGAGACAGCGAAATAGTCAGATGCAGACGTTAGACTGATGCAGTGGGGATTATACTGATAGAATGGATCAGAGTTGGACAGTGGTCTGGAATATTCCAGTTTCCATCCCTGGCCCGTGTTGCCTCGTCTCTGTGAAATGAAGAATTCTGTTTGCTCAGGATCTCGGAGCAGCAGCAAGAGCGAGTGGCGCTGACATAGACAGCAATTAGACAAACACGGTGATTGATGTCACATGGACAGATAGTGAGTGATATCACCAGGGTGCAGGAGAATTTCGGGATTAAAGAATGGGGTCAGAAGAACAATTTTGGAGTCAGTTGTCATGACTACCCGTACTCAGGGAGTCGTGAGTTATTTTTCTGGGATGGCACAGTGCTGGGGCCAGTCTCCTATTGAATCGTATGACAGGATTATCAGAGTGCTTTGAACTGAAAAATGGGGAGAAACAGAAAATTTCCAAACCCAAAAATAAAAGTTGAAATATTGAAATTGCATGGGGATATGGCTCAAGAGAAGCAGAAGTACAATGAAGAAGCTGCGTTTGATTGAAATAATATATCAGGATTCTGACAGAAAATTATAGTTTCACAGGGAAATTACAGTTTTTTGATTTGAATGCACAAAGAACCTGCTATAACGTACAATGTCTTGTGATATAGAGAGGTAAATAATTTCTATCGAAACACTCATTAGGGAGACGTGCTCTCAGGTTGAACAAAAAAATGGGACATTAGTATTCACAGCTGCATAACATTGTGGACGGCCAGGAAGAATGGGAAGCAGGATGGGGAACTCTGATAGTCAGGGAAACCAATGGGATTACCATGGAAATATGTGTACTCTAATTATAAATCAGTACGAATCCAAATTCTGAGAAACGAATATAGAAAGCAGAAGGGGAAGGACAGTGTTAAGGCCCCCGAACAGACTTAATATTTTTGACACTGCATTAAATAGATAAATATTTGTATTTGTAACCATGGCACGGGGATTCTTAAAAGGGTGTGTGGAAAGGTTGCTGTACAGACCGATATGGTCATCAAGAGACCTCGTTTCACTTTGAGTTGAAAGTGGCCATGTGAAGGGGGTGGGTGTGGCATTGGTGTGGCAGTGTCCTTGTGTTGCTTTCTCCGGCATAACCCATTTTCCTGACGGGAATTCCCGAGTTGCTCGACACCTGTCCAATGTTCCTCCCGCACTTTGGAAGGTTTTTGCCCAATACTTGCCAGGAGATCGTTGATTTATTAAGAGATATTTGGAAGACATAAAAACCTAACAATTCTGAAGAAGCCGGTGCTTCTGATATTGGGAAGTATTTGTTAAAGGAATCGCTAATGGTCTCCTAGCAGGCGTGCAGTAGAAAAGGAAACATTATCAGATTTTTATGTTTTGATAGAAACAGGGAGAATTGAAGGGGCGGGAAGTAATGAGTGTGTGACAGAGAGTAGCCAGGGTCTGAATGGTGTTACAAATCCAGTACAGATTGCTGCAACTGGAGGTGTTTGCAGAGGGAGGGAGAGAAATCTGTAGCTTAATTAGCTCACTGCTTTTCTGAGGATGTCGCTGATTGGATAAGTGTATATTTTCCACAGCTAATTACTCAGAGGCTGCTCAGCATCAGCCTTTGTTTTTGGTCTGGAGTCATACGTCGCCAGACCAGGTAAGAATATCAGATGGACATCACAAAAGGACATACGTGAACCCGTTGAGTTATTCCAGATAATCAACAATGTATTTATGGTCGCTTCACCAATGGCTTGTACTGCCAAAACATGAAGTCCCAACTCCAATTCTCAATGCCCTGACTAATGAAGGTAAGCTTCCCAAATGCTTGCTTCACCACTCCGTCTACCAGTGATGGAACTTTCAAAGAATTGTGCACTTGCATCCCTCTGTCTCTCTGTTCGACAGCACCACCCAGGGCACTACCATTAATTCTACAAGTCCTACCCTGGTTTGCCCGAACGAAATGTAACAGCGTGCATTTCTACACCTGCCATTCCTGAATCCACTGGTCTAGCAGTACTGTTGATCCAGTTGTCCTCTCAGATAACCCTCTTAACTGTCCATTTTACCAGCAATTTAAGTACGAGTCACAAATTTGCTAACAATGACTCCGTTATACAACTTTAAAGTATATACATAAATGAGGCACCGCAGTGGACCCAACTCTGAACCTCATAGCTGACCATTGCCCATAGGTCTGCAGTTTGAGCAGCTACCCTCTGTATCACGCTCTGTACCCGACCGTTAACCTAATTTTGCATCTAGTTGGTGAATGCTCCCTGGATTTGTGTGATCTGCACTGATTAACCAGTTTGCCATGCAGAACCTTGTCAAATATTTTTCTAAAGTCCATGTGGACAACGTCTACTGCTCTGCCTTGACCTATCACTTGTCTACCTCCACAACATCTCAGTCACGTTTGTAAGACATGATTTCCCACGCACAAAGCCAAGATGACTGTCGCTAATCCGTTCTAACCTTTCAAAATGTACGAAGATACTTTCTGTCAGAATCTCCTCCAACAACACACCCTCCAATCATCTGGCACTACTCCAATGGAAAGTGACGACTTAAAGATTATCGCCAAATGTGCAGCAATCTTCTCCCTCACTTCCTGTAGAAACCTTGGCTAAATCCCATGTGGCCTAGGGAATTGATGCGAGCTGACGTATTTCAAAATTTTCAGCGCATCCTCCTTGTGAACATCCATCTTTCCGAGCACATCAGCCTGTTCAAAGTTTAGGAGAAGATTTGTAGCTCGGGTGCTCGTTGTTGTGGTTCTGTTCGCCGAGCTGGGAATTTGTCTTGCAAACGTTTCGTCCCCTGTCGAGGTGCCTAGACAGGGGACGAAACGTTTGCAAGACAAATTCCCATTCGGCGAACAGAACCACAACAACGAGCACACGAGCTAGGTGCCTAGACAGGGGACGAAACGTTTGCAAGACAAATTCCCAGCTCGGCGAACAGAACCACAACACGAGCACCCGAGCTACAAATCTTCTCCCAAACTTGGAACACCTACGGGCGAGAGACGCTAAGACAAGCTAGGAAATGGGAATCCTGTGCCAACTGCCTAAGCGCCACATACGAACAACTCCGGTTCCTGCATGAATGCCGAAAGAATCGAATCCTTCCACCATGTGTCAGATACAGACCCCAGGCAACAATCCACAAGCCAGGGACACAGCTAGGCAGAAGGGATTCAGGCTGATCCAGGTAATGATTACAGACGCTCACAGCAGACTACACAAATACAGACAAGAAATTGCACGCCGAAAATCGTTAATTTCAAAAACCACCAATCAGGAATGGACCCTGACCATAGAACAGGCCGTCACCACAGGAGAGAAGAGGACCACACACCGCAAAAAATGGCACTAAAAGAAAAAATAGCCAAACTAACACACAAAGAGGAGGACACCACAACACACACCTGGGTTAAAAACCTCTCCCACAGACAGCTCACAGACACGGAAAGAACAATACTGGCCAAGGGACTCAACTACAACCACAGGGACGCCAAGACAGCAGACTTCCTAGCAGCACTAGAATGCACACTCAGGAACAGTGGACTTATAGAAGAAACATAACAAACTGTGAGACAAAGTTTCATACCGCTGATAACAAGAAAAACAAACAAACACATAACCTCAACACCAAGGAGAGGGAAGCACTAAGATCACTAAGAAACCATAAGAACATAATTATACTACCAGCAGACAAAGGCAGAATGACGGTCATCATGGACAAAGCAGAGTACATGCAAAAAGCACAACAACTACTTGCAGATACAAACACCTATCAAAAGAGGGAGTTTGACCCCACCCCACAGCTCACCAATAGGATAAACAACACACTGAGGAATCTACAAAAAAAGGACAGATAACCAGGTCTGACCTACAAAGTATGAAACCTGAAAGCAACAACACCCCCAGATTCCATGGACTACCCAAAGTGCACAAACCAGACATCCCACTCAGACCCAGAGTATCACTAAAAGGGACACCATCGCACAAACTGGCCAAAGAACTACAGCAGAAACTGAAACACCTGATCAGCGGATCCAGACAATCGATACAATCGACACAGGAATTCTTGGACATCTTCAGAAATATACACATAGACAAGGAAGAAACTATGGTCTCATTCGATGTAACGGCACTGTTCACCTCCATCGACAAAACACTAGCCAAAGAAACAATATCGAACCTGCTGGACAGACATAACAGACAATAGGACGTTGAACCTATCAACAAAGACGGCATACTTAAACTACTGGACTTGTGCCTCACAACACACTTCACATTCAACAGCCAAATATACGAACAAATCAACGGAACACACATGGGCTCACCGATCTCTGGTCTCATAGCAGAAGTAATGCAAAGGTTAGAACAAACAGTCTTACCACAAATTCAACCCGAACTCTGGGTCAGATATGTGGCTGACACCTTTGTAATAATTAAAAACACAGAAATAGAGAACACACACCAGATCATCAACGCCACACTCACAGGAATCCGATTCACTACAGAGGAAGAAAAGGACAACCAACTCCCATTCCTAGACGTGATGGTACAGAGAACACCGTTCCGAGAATTCACCACAAATGTTTACAGGAAAGCCACACACACAGACCAAGCCCTAAACTATGAAAGCAAACACCCCAACACACATAAACGAAGTTGCATCAGGACACTATTCAAAAGGGCCACAACACACTGCAGCACACTAGAACGACAAAAAGAGGAAGAGGAACACCTATACAAAGTATTCGCCACAAACGGCTACCCTCGGAATTTCATCAACAGATGCCTAATGGAGAGACAACGGAACGAGGACATGCCGCAACCCAAAGGACTAGCCACACTACCATACATCAGGAGCATTTCTTAACTGACAGCCAGACTACTGCGACCACTAGGACTCATAACAGCACGCAAACCAACAGCCACGCTCAGACAACAACTCACCAGAACAAAGGACCCCATACCCAACATTAGCAAAACTAATGTAGTGTCAAAATCCCATGCAAGGACTGCACAAAACACTACATCGGACAAACAGGAAGACAGTTAACGATCCGTATACACGAACACCAACGAGCCACGAAACGACACAACCAGCTATCCTTAGTAGCCACACACGCAGACGACAAGCAACATGAATTCGACTGGGACAACACTACCATTACAGGGCAAGCCAAACAGAACAGCCAGGGAATTCCTAGAGGCATGGCACTCATCCACAGACTCTATCAACAAACACATCGACCTGGACCCATTATACCAGCCACTACAGCGGACAGTTTGAACTGACAACCGGAAGTGGCAGAGACAGGCCACTATAAATGCCGGAAGAAACAGCACAGAAGCGCTTCACAGGAGGATCCCAAGCACTGAGGATGTCACCTAGACAGGGGACGAAACGTTTGCAAGACAAATTCCCAGCTCGGAGAACAGAACCACTGCAACATCAGCTTGATTCACGCTGTCCTCATAAACGTCAAGGTTCCTGTCATTAGTAAATACTGAGGCAAAATATTCATTCAGCACTGCCCTCACCTACTCCGACTCCAAGCACAAGTTCCCCCCACAATCGTTGATTAAATCTACTCTCAATCTGGCCATTCCTTTGTTGCTCACATAAGTGTAAAATAACCTAATATTTTCCTTAATCATACCCGCTAAAGCTTTATCATGCCTCCTTTTAGCTCTCCTCAGTTCATTCATCAGGTTCCTTCCTGTCTACCTTGTAACCATCAACAGCCCTGTCTGATCATGGCCTCGTCAGCATTAATTAATCTTCCTTCTTCCCCTTGACGATATGTTCACATCGCTTGTCACCCAATTTTCCTTCACCTTACCATCCCTTTCTTATCCCTGTGGAACAAACCTATTCAGCACTTGCAGTCAGTGCTTTCTACAAAAACTCAACATTTCTATTGTACATCTTCCTGAGAACATCTGTTTCCAAATTAGGTGCCCAGTTCCTGCCTAATAGCATTGAAATTCCCGCCCCTAATTAAATACTTCCCAATACCGTCTGCTCCTATCTCTGTCCGTGACTGTAGCAAGGCTCAAGGAGTTCTGAACACTCGTGCTCTCCCACCAAGAGATCTGAAACATGTCCTGGTTCGTCGCCAAGCATGAAATCCATTGTGGCCTCCTCTCTGGCCGGCCTATCTACATATTGAATCAGCAACCATTTCTGGACACACCTGATAAACACTGCTTCATCAAAAAGAATTGAACTAAGGAGGTTCCAAACAACATGAGGGAAGTTCGAGTCATCCATAACAATAACCCTATTTATTCTGCACCTTTCCAAAATGTGCCTCCCATTCTCCTCAACGACTCTGTTGCTAATGGGGGCCCACGGAAACTCACAATAAATTGACTGCTTCTTTATTGTTTATGACTTCCACCCGTACTGACTCGGTAGACAAAACCCTTCTCAACGATCTCCCTTTCTGTAGCTGTACTGCTATGCCTGGTTAATAATGCCACTCACACACCTCTTTCCTCCCCGCACCCCCATTCATCTTGAAATATCTAAACCTTGGAGCATCGAACGACCATTCCTCTCCATATGCTATCCAAACCTCCGTAAATGTTACAACATCAGAGCACCAACTGCTGTTTCATACTAAGGTCATCACACATATTCCGGCACTCTCTCCCCTTCCTGGACTTCTCCATCTCCAATCCTGGTGTCCTCACTTTCTCCTTATTCCTGACAATGCTTGCATTAACTTAGATTTTAACCCATCACACTGACTGCAAATCTTTCCTATCAACCGCCGATCTCTCCTCTCAGACTCTCTGCATGCTGTATTTTGTTGTTCACTAGCTTCTACACTCTAGGCTCCATAGCTCCGGTTGCCACCCCTCTGCCAAACTACTATAAACCGTTCCCAAGAGCTGTAGCAAATACTCCACCCAGAAAAGTACACAGAACCCTTTGGCCCTGGATGTTGCGCTGATCCAAGCCCACCTAACCTACACTAGCCCTCTATCCTCCATATGCCTATCCAATGCCCGTTTAAATGCCCATAAAGAGGGTCAGTCAACCACTGCTACTGGCAGGGCATGACATGAACTCACGACTCGCTCAGTAAAGAACCTACCCCTAACATCTGTCCTATGCCTACCACCCCTTAATTTAAAGCTATGCCCCCATTTAATAGCTGACTCCATACGTGGAAAAAGGTTCTCATGGTCAACCCTATCAAAACCCCTAATCATCTTGTACACCTCTATCAAGTCACCCCTAAACCTTCTTTTCTCCAATGAAAACAGCCCCAAGTGCCTCAGCCTTTCCTCATACGATCTTCCTACCATACCAGGCAACATCCTGGTCAACCTCCTCTGCACCCGTTCCAGTGTCTCTACATCCTTCCGATAGTATGGCGACGAAAGCTGCACACAATACTCCAGATGCGGCCGCACCAGAGTCTTACACAACTGCAACATGACCTCAGAACTCCAGAACTCAATTCCTCGACCAATAAAAGCCAGTATGCCATATGCCTTCTTCACCGCACTATTTCCCTGGGTGGCAACTTTCAGAGATCTGTGTACATGGACACCACGATCACACTGCTCATCCACACGAGCAAGTATCCGACCATGAGCTCAGTACCCCATCTTTTTGTGACACATACCAAAGTGAATCACCTCACACTTACCCACATTGAACTCCATTTGCCACCTTTCTGCCCAGCTCTGCAGCTTCTCTATATCCCGCTGTCACCTGACACATCCTTCCTCACTGTCAACAACTCCGCCGACTTTCGTATCGTCCTCAAACTTGCTCAACCACCCTTCTAGCCCCTCCTCCAGGTCATTTATAAAAATGACAAACAGCAATGGTCCGAAAACAGATCCTTGTGGAATACCGCGAGTAACGGCACTCCAAGATGAACCATTACCATCAACTACTACCCTCTGTCTTCTTCCAGCCAGCCAATTCCTAATGGAAACCTCCAACTCACCCTCAATGCCATACCTCCGTATTTTGTGCAGTAGCCTACCATCGTGTACCTTATCAAACGCCTTACTAAAATTCATGTACACCACATCTACCGCTTTAAACTCGTCCACCTCCTTAATCAACTTCTCAAAGAATTCAATAAGGTTTGTGAGGCACGACCTGCCCTTCACAAAACCATGCTGACTAACCTTGATCACATTATTCCTATTCAGATGTTCAAAAATCCTATCCCTTACAATTCTCTTTCAGACTTTGCCCACAGCAGAAGTGAGACTCACCGGCCTATAGTTACTAGAATTATCCCTACTCCCCTTTTTGAAAAAGGGAACCACATTTGCTCTCCTCCAGGCTTCTGGCATTATTCCTGTAGACAATGAGGACATAAAAATCAAGGCCAATGGCTCTGCAATCTCCTCCCTTGCTTCCCAGAAAATCCTGGGAAAAATGCCATTAGGCCCAGGGGACTTATCTATTTTCATCCTTTCCAGAATTTCCCACACGTCTTCCATACATACCTCAAAGCCGTCCATTCTAATTAATTGTGACTCAATATTCACATCGGGAACAATGTCCTGTTCCTGAGCGAATACCGATGAAAAGTATTCATTCAGTGTCTCCCCAATCTCTTCAGGCTCCACACGCAACTTCCCACTACTATCCTTGACTGGACCTCTTCCTACCCTCGTCATTCTATTTTTCCTGGCATACCTATAGAAAGCCTTTGGGTTTTCCCGAATCCTACCAACTAAGGACTTTTCATGTCCTCTCCTTGCTGCTCTTAGCTCTCTCTTCAGATCCTTTCTGGCTACCTTATAACTCTCAATCGCCCCAATTGAATCTTCACGCTTCATCTTTACATAGGCCGCCCTCTTCCCTTTAACAAGGTATTCCCATTCCTTATTAAACCACGGCTCCCTCACACGACCCCTTCCTCCCTGCCTGACACTTACATCTTTATCAAGGACACTCAATAGTTGCTCCTTGAACATGCTCCACATATCAATTTCGCCCTTGCCTTGAAGCCTACTTTTCCAAGCCACGCATCCTAAGTCGTGCCTCACCGCATCATAATTTCCCTGCCCCCAGCTATAACTCTAGCCCTGCAGTGCACACTTATCCTTCTGCATAACTAGCGTAAAAGTCACCGAATTGTGGTCACTGTCCCCAAAGTGCTCACCTACCTCCAATTCTAACACCTGGCCTGGTTCGTTACCCAGAACCAAATCCAATATGGCCTCACCTCTTATTGGCCTGTCTACATATTGTGTCAGGAAATTCTCCTGCAATCATTGGACAAACACCGACCCATCTAACAAACTCGAGATATAGCTTTCCCAGTCAATATCTGAGAAGTTAAACACCCCATAACAACCACCCTATTACTTTCACTCTTCTCCTGAATAATCCTCGCGATCCTTTCTTCTACGTCTCTAGGTCTATTAGGAGGCCTGTAGAAAACTCCTAACAGGGTGACCACACCTTTCCTATTACTAACCTCAGCCCAAACTTCCTCAGATGGCAAGTCTTCGTCCATTGTCCTTTCCACCGCAGTAATACTATCTTTGACAAGCAATGCCACATCTCCCCCGCTTTTACCTCCACCTCTGACCCGACTAAAACATTTAAACCCTGGAACCTCCAACAGCCAATCCTGCCCCTGTTCCACCCATGTCTCCGTAATAGCCACAACATCGAAATCCCAGGTACCAACTCACGCTGCAATAGCCCTACCTTATTTCGTATACATTCTTGCATTGAAGTATACACACGACAAGCCACTTTCCTGTTTACAGGCACCCTCCTTTGAGATTGATGCCATGTTCCTAACCTCCCTACACTGCAGTTCCTGCACCCTAAAGCTAGAGTCTAGCTTCTCATGCCCCTGCAGATTTCGTTTAACCCCCCACCCCCAAGGGCACTCACAAAACTCCACCCAAGAATATTGGTGCTCCTCAGGTTCAGGTGTAGACAATCCTGTTTATAGAGGTTCCACCTTCCCCAGAAAGAACCCCAGTTGTCCAGAAACCGGAACCCCTCCCTCCTGCACCATCCCTGTAGCCACGCATTTAACTGTTCTCTCTCCCTATTCCTCGACTCTCTGTCAGGTGGCACGGGTAACAAACCAGAGAAAACAACTCTGTTTGTTCTAACTCTGAGCTTCCAAACTCGCTCCCTGAAAGCCTGCTTAACATCCTCAGCCCTCCTCCTACCTATGTCGTTGGTGCCAATTTCGACCACGACTTCAGGCTGCTCCCCCTCCCCCTTCAGGACCCGGAAAACACGATCAGAGACGTCACGTACCCTTGCACCAGGGAGGTAACATACCAAACGTGAGTCTCTCTCGCCCCCACAAAACCGCCTATCTGTGCCCCGAACTCTCGAGTCCCCAATAACTATTGCTCTGCTCTTCTCCACTCTTCCCTTCTGAGCAACGGGGACAGGCTCCAAGCCAGAGGCCTGAACCACATTGCTTACCCCTGGTAAGTCGTCCCCCCCACAAGTTTCCAAAACGGTATACTTGTTCTTGAGGGGAACGGCCGCAGGGGGTCCCTGCACTGGCTGCTTCCTCCCAGTCCCCCTCACTGTCACCCATCTGTCTGCAATATTTGGAGTTACTACTTCCCTAAAGCTCCGATCTATGACCCCCTCTGCCTCCCGAATGATCCTAAGTTCATCCAACGCCAGCTCCAGTTCCCTAACACGGTCTTGGAGGAGCTGGAGATGGGTGCACTTCCTGCAAGTGTAATCAGCAGGGACGACCATGGCATCCCTCACCTCAAACATGTTGCAAGAGCAACATTGCACTGCCTTCACTGCCATCCCGCTAAAAGTAACCTTTAAAAAACAACAAACTCGGTCGAACGAACAGAACAAGCAAAATGCAGCACTTACATACTTACCACAACTGGTCTTATTTTTAGGTTTGAGGAGGAGGGAGAGTGGGAGGCACTACCTCTGTAGTGCCTCGGTCTCCTCTCCTGCGTGCTGTTGTAGGGAAAAAAAACCTACCCGGCTAAGCTTGCGCTATGCCATCCTTTGGGTCGCGGCTGGCCCTCTGGTCGTCGTCACTTCCCCCTGCTGCTCCCGCCCTTTCAGTGAAGAGAAAAAAAACACCGATGCCCGCTCCTGGAACGTAATTTTCAAACAAATTGTCTTACATTACCAGTAGCCTTCCAGGTTCGATTTAACTTAGCAGCTGCTCGCACTCAAAATGACCGTTGGCATCGAAGAGTCAGTATTTATACTCACTGCTTTCCTTCCCGGCTGTCCCTCTGGTCGTCGTCACTTCCCCCTGCTGCTCCCGCTCTTTCTGTGAAGAAAGAAAAACACCGCTGCCCGCTACCAACAAACTAATTTTCCAACAAACTGTCAAACCTTAACTGTAACCTTCCGGGTTCGTTTAAACTCAGCTGCTGCTCGCACTCAAAATGTATATTGGTACCCCTCCAGTTGTAGTGCCACCCGTCCTCCATGTACAGATTCCACATTTGTTTGAAAGTATCCCAATGATGCCCATATCTGAAGCTCTCCTGTGTACAGCAGCTCTGCAGCCTCGTGTTCTTTTGCACTCGCTTTTAGTTCCTACCCGCACTCGCCCATGTCACCGGTAACAATCGTGAGATGACTGCTGGTACTGCCTTTTAGTTTCCCATGTAATTCCCTGTATTCACTTTTTACTTCATCATCACTTTTGCTGGCTATGTCATTGGCTAAAACTTCCATGGCTTCTTGCTTCTCTCTCCGTAAGGGTCATTTGTTATTGCATTTTCCCCATTCCTGTATTTGCTTAGTGTAACAGTATTTTCTTATCTCATCCAGAAAAACTGTGTTACGAATAGAGCCCTTGAACGTTGTAGCGTCCTGCTAATCCGGTCTGTTTCCCACAAGATTTTTACGTGCACAGCCCCAAAATCAGGCTCTTCAGTTAACTTGTTCTCAAGTCCATTTCACATTCTTTGCAAAAACATTTTGAAACACGATGTATAGCTGAGGAAATGTACTTTTTAAAAGAAAACTTGTTCTGTTTGTTTCTTTTCTTATCCTGTGGTGCAGTCCAGCTTTTTTATCATCAAACGAAGTGCACAATGTTGTTTGGTATTTAAGACATATGTCTGTCGTTTACTTGTCAAGTTCCTCTGCTGTCCAGGAAAGTCGTGCAGTGTTGCCAATGGGCCAAGGGATCACTTTTAATCATTTCCTCAATTGTATTCGATTTTTTTTTTACACATAGCTAGTGAAAAACATGGATGTAAGAAAATGAGATGGATCCGGATTCAGCAGCAGTGCAGTTGGACCTAGAGAGAGGATTGACTTGATAGGTAAGGGGAAGGAGCTGAAAGAATATGGAATGGAATGCTCTAAAGCTCTAAAGACTGTTTTATGTGCGTAACAGCACATTAATGTCATTTCTATTTCTCAATGCAGGCCATTGGGATAAATTATATAAGTCGTTAAAAATCACACGCCACCAGTTAATAGTCCAACAAGTTTATGTGGAAGCACGAGCTTTGGGGGCGCTGTTCCTTCATCAGGCACAATTACCTGGTGAAGAAGCAGCGCTCCGAAAGCTCGTGCGTCCAAATAAACTTGTTGGTCAATAAACTGGAGCTGTTTGATTTTTAATTTTATCTTCCCCAGCCGTCCCCTCCACATCATTGTGTAAGTAGAGAAGATTGAATGACAGTATTGATCATGACAATGAAAATCACAAAGAATTAGATACATGTAAAACAAAGAATTATTTTATTCTGATGAGTATCAATATTTATACTATCTGTTCAGTTTCACCATAGTTACAAACCTTCAGATTAGTATTACTTAGGTAGAGGACAATCATTTCCAAATATCTCATCCTGGTAGAGTGTGTACTTCGTCAGTGAACATTTTGCTTGAATGAACAAGACACAATGCAGTTTGAAAATATCACATTGCCGAGAAATGCGAGTGAAGGAGAAAGAGCTCATTAATTCTAACAGCAGACAATATTGTACTATGCATGATGTGAGTTGAAACCATTATGAATCTTCTTCTGAAAACTGATCTTAAATAATACAATTGTGCTGCATCAGTGAGGGCCACAGTCCATCTTGTTCATACTGTTTAATATTTAAAAACAGACATATAGGGCGTAGCATGGAATGAGAGAATCGAAATCAGTGATGTGAAAGAAATTTGCGTGAGGAAGAAAATGTGTGTTCATTTGAACAATGGAGCAGGTAACATCTTGTGTTGACAGGTGCTGAAACAATGTGGTAACTCACTCCATCACCACAAACAATAATAATGCCGGTAAAAGCTTAATGTTCTGAGATTGTATCTAAGTAATTGTGATAAGCTGTAATGAACTGTCCATAGTTGAATGATATTGAACAAATGGAACAAAGATTACGTTGAATATCACTGAGAACTGAAATCTCCATATTGTGAGCACAAATTGTTTGCACTGGTATATTACCTCAAGCAGATCTGATGAATTAATCAGTCTGGATGAGGTTTCCTCTCTCTGTCTTCGGAGTAAATAACTGCAAACTGCAGTCTTTCTGCAAAAATCAACCAGGGTCCAAGCAGCTTGACTGCTTGTTGACGTCATCAGCCGATGAGATTTAGTCTTGGCAAGAATCCCAGTTAATGCCACTGTCTGGAATCAGACAAAATGGAACATCATTTCAAACAAAACAAAATAACTTATTTCTAGTCATTAGGATAAAGGAGGGACTGCAAATGCCGGAGATCAGAGCCGAGATTGCGGTGCTCGAAAATCACAGCAGGTCAGGCAGCAACCGAGGAACATGAGAATTCGGGTTTAGGGCAGAACCCCTTCATCAGTAATGAGGCTTGTGAGCTGGAGGTATCTGCGTGGTAATTGGGAAGACGTGGGAGTGGTGACTGGGAATGTGATAGGTAGACGAAGGTGTGTGAGAAGGCGACAGGTGTGAGGGTATGGTGCAGTGGATAGATAGGAAAGATGCTGGCCACGTCAAAAGAGTGATGTTGAGTTGGAGGCTTGGGACTAGGATATGGTGAGAGGAGAGGAAATGGGCAAGTAGCCAAATCAACATTTACCCTTGGGGTTGCAGGGTCCCGAAGCAGAAGATTAGGCCTTCTTCCTCCAGGCGTCGGATGGTTAGGGTTTGCAATGGAGGAGGCCCAGGGAATGCATGCCTTTGGTGGCGTGGGAGGGGGAATTAAACTGCTCAGCCATGAGTCGGTGGGGTCTCTTGGTACGGGTGTCCCACAGATGTTTTCTGAAACAATCCACAAGTTGCCGTCGAGTTTCACCGATGTGAAGGAGACCATTTCGGGTGCAACGGGTAAAGAAAATGACATTTATGGAAGTACTAGTACTATCGAAACACTTCGAGATTTCGGAAGGACCATTCCCTCCGCAAATCCCTTGTCAGATCGATGCCCCTCATCAGCCAACACCCCACTTCCATGACTTTTAGCTGCCACTGCAGAAAGTTCGGAACATACCCACATCCTTCCCTTTACCTCCGCCAAGACCCCAAAGGATCCTCCGACATTTACCTCTCCCTCCACAAATGTCATCTCCTGGATCCGTTACACCCGATGTGGTCCCCTCTACATCGGGGAGACAGGACGCCAACTTGCAAATCGTTTCAGTAAAGTGGAGATGTAATCACAGCATGGTTTATGGGTTGGGATCCATCTTTCAATCAAACGCCTGTGGTAATATGGGGAATGCTTCTAGTTGGAATTAATATTGCACCTTTGTGACATCCAGTGCAGGCATCTTCTTTTCTGTAAATGAAAAGCGAAATGATGTGATGAAATGTTATCTTAAACTAAGAGCTGATTTTTCATTTCGTATAGTCTGCCAGGCATGAGTATTTCCAGGAGGCTTTGTATTGATTTCAGATTTTCAGCATCTGCATGTTTTGATGTTGTTTGGTAAACTTGGGTCCAACGTTTGAACTTTGGATCTCAACGAATCAGTAGTGGGTGTTTTGTTATCCTTAACGATAGCATGCAGCAGCATTCTGCGTTGGGCTTGTTGTATTTGCAAGGGAAAATACATGCAAATAAAAATTGACATTCAAATACTTTGCCAGCTGAATGATTTTTTTTCATATGCCACTTGTAAATATTTAACAACCTGTGAAATCTTTAATTATCCCACAGCATTTTGTGTATTGTATTGTGCCAGTGTTGATCTTCGAATGGTGTTTTCCCCTTTGCTCCATTGGAAAGACAGGGAGGAAGAATAATTGAACAATAATTGATGTGAGAATGCAGTAATCCAAAAGAATATTTCATTGGCGTCATGCCCGTGACGCTTTTGATTCCTGAAAATGTCCTGTTGCACCTGCCACACAGTGAGTTTAAAATCTGACTCTGAGAATGATCTGAGAGTTGACTCTTTTAAACAATAATATTCGTTTAAAAAAAAGTAATACAGAACAACACATATACAATGATCTAATGAGAAACCCCACAAACTACCTTATGCGTTAACCGAGGATTTATGAGTGTACAGGTAGACTATAACCTAGAAGGAGTTCACGTACTGCTGTTGTATGCTTCCGATGATCTTGGAGGTGTCTTCTTTTTCGGTAGTTGTTCTCCAGTTACCACTCTTCGTGGGGTTTTGTTGTAATTCTTACCCATCTGAATTTTCGCGCCTTTTGGGAGGTTCTTGAAGAGCTGCCAATGGATTGATCAGTCTTGGTTACTCTGATCAATAAGACCCCGAGGTCTTGTCATTTTTACTATCCCTTTGTCTTCTTATGCCCCACAAAAGGCCGGGACATGGTGTTGTGAGGCTTAATGCAGACAAAGCATGAGACACAGACTCAGGCTGTTGGTTGTCTCGAGGGGCGGTTCGAATTTTGTGGGGACACTGTGGAAAGAGACATTAGAAGCCGAGATTGAAAATAAAGGATGCAAGCTCGAAAGTATTGCATCTTGCATGCTGGGAGAAGTTACAGTCAAAGTGTTGCAGTGTAAATGCACAACAGGTCAGGCAGCATCTGAGGAGTAGGAGAATCGCCATTCGTGCATAAGCTCTTCATCAGGTATCTGGGACTGAGAAGGATCGGAGAGATAAATAGGAGGAGGTGTGGGAGTGAGGAAAGTTAGCTGGCATGGTGATATGTAGATGCAGGTGGCGGGTGATGGTGATAGGTCAGAGGGCAGTGTGGAGCCGATAGGTGGGAAGGAACACGGACAGGTAGGAGATGTCAAGAGGGAGGTGCAGCGTTGGAGGGTTGTGACTGGGATGAGGACGGGGGAAATGAGAAAGCTGATGAAACTGACATTGATACCGTGTGTTTGGATGCTTCTAAGTCGGAAGATAAGTCGTTATTCCTCCATGTGTCGAGTGGCTTGGTTTTTGCAGGGGAGAAGGCTTGCATGTCCTTGGCAGAGCAGGATGGTGTATTGACGTTTTCAGCTACGGGGCGTTGGGTAGTTTGGGGCGTGCATTTCTGCGATGTTCCCTGAAACGTTCCGTGAGTAGGTATCCTGTCTACCCAATATAAGTGGCAACACATCAAGAGCAATGGACACGGTAGGAGATGTGTTTGGATGTGCAGGAATATTTCTGCCATGTGTGAAAAGGCACTTTGAGGCTTTAGCTGGAGATGAGGCCGAGGTTTGGGTGCAGTTTTTGCACCTTTTGTAATGAGAGGAGAAGGTGCTGGATGTTTATGGTTGGTTGGTGGGCGGCATGAACCGAACGAGGGAGTCACGGCGTGGAATGGTCCATCTACAATGTAGAGAGGGGTGGGCAGGGAACTTTATCTCTGGTGGTGGGGTGTAATTGCAGATGGCGGAAATGATTGCAGACGATGAGATATATCTGGAGGTTGTTGAGGTGGAAAGTAAGCAACAGGGCGGGTTTTCCTTTCGCCCTCTCTCCCTAACTCATGCGACATCTCACCCTCTCACCCACTTTCTCCCTCTCACTCGTCCCCGCCCTCTCTCACCTTCTCCTTTTCTCTGTCTTGCTCCTGTATCTCTCGAAGCCCTCACTCTATTTGGCGCCTCCTCATCTCTCTCACCAACCCCTGTCTCTCTCTCACTGTCTCTTTCTAACGCCCTCTCTGTCTCTAAGTCCCCTCTCTCTCGCAAACGCAAGCATCTTCTCTCTCTTTCTGTCTCCCACCCACTCTCTCTCAAGACCCCTCTCCATCTCCCTCCCTCTCGCATCAGATCTCTCACACTCCCCTACACTTGCCCTTTTGCACCCTCTATTACTCTCTCACACCCTGCCTCTCTCGTCCCTGCTCTCTCTCTATATCGTTCCAATCTCTCTCATATCCCCCCTCTCTAACACGCCCTTTCTGTCTCTTCTTCTGTCTCACTGGCCACCTCTCTGTCTCACCTCCTCTACTCTCTCTCTCTCCAGCCCCCTCTCTGTTACCGCACTCTCTTTCTCTCTGTCGCGCCTCCTGTGTCTCTCTATCTCTCTCGACCTCTCTTTGTCTCTCCCCCTCTTTCTCTCTCTCACCTCCTCTCTCTCTCGCCCCCTCCCTCACAGTCTCGCCGCTGATCTCTCTCATTGCCTCTCCCTCGCACCCCTCTCTGTCTCAACCCCCTCTTTCATCCATTCTCTCTCGCACCCTCTGCCATTCATTCTCTCTCGCACGCTCTCTCAACCCCTCTCTGTCTCACCCCCTCTTTCTAACTCACACATCCTCTCTGTCTCACCACTGCCCTCGGCTCCTCTCTTTCTTTCTCATCACTCTCCACTCTCTTTCCCTTCGCTTGTCCCGCCTGTCTTTCTCTAGCCTCTTTCTCCATCTTTAGACCCATCTTGTCCCCTTCTCCCCTCTCTCTCTCGGCCCCGCCACCCTCTCGCTCTTGCTCGTTCTGTCGTCCTCTCTCGCTCTATCACTACCTCTCTTTCTCTCAATCTATTTTGCAAATACGCACTCTCTCGCCCCCTCTACCCAGACCCTATACCTCTCACCCCCTCTCTCTCGCTCATGTTCTCTTGCTGCTTCTCTCTCTCTCTTGCCAAAGCTCTCTTCATCAGCCACTCTCGCTTTCACTGATCTGTTCCTTCTTTTTCTCTCTCGCCCCCTCTGTCCATTCTGTCTTTACCTCGCGCCCACTCTCTCGCTCTCCTCTATCGCCCTTCATCTCTCAGCCCCCCCTCACCTAAACCGCATCTTCTCTCTGTCTTGAACTCACAAATTTTCTCTCTTCCACGCTGTTTCTCCATCTCTCTCCCTATCGCCTCCGCTCTCTCTTTCACATCTTAACTCTCCCTTTCGCACCCTCACTCACTGTCACACCCCATCTCTCTCTCTCGTCCCCGATTTCTCCCTCTCGCCCCCATCTCCCTTTCATCCCTCTCTCTCACTAGCTGCCTCTGTCTTGCCTCCACTATCCTTCTCTCTCTCACCACCCCCTCTCTCTCTCGCTGCCTGCTCTTCCTCTCTTTCATGACCACTCTTTCTCTCTCTCTCGACCCCTTTTTCTCTCGCCCTCTATTTCGCTCTCCGACCTCCTCTGTCCTTCTCGCCACCTCTCTCATTGTCGTGCTGCCTCTGTCTCTCTCCTCTGCCTCACCGTCTCTCCCCATTCTCTCGTCCCTTCTATCTCTATCTCCCTTGATATTGTCTCTCAACCCCCACACCATCTGTCTAACTCTGTCGAACCCACTCTCTCTCGACCCCTTCTCTCTACGTCGCCCCTCCTGTCTCTCTCACCACCGCCCTCACACCCTGTGTTTCTCTTTTGTCCCCACCCCCTCTCTCATCCACTCGCTCGCCCTGCCTCACTCTCACTCGCCTCTTTCTCCATCTCTCGACCACTCTCTGTCTCCGTTGGCTCATCTCCCTCTCACTGTTACCTTATCTCTCTCTCTCACCCTCTCTCTCTGTCGCTACCTCTCTCACACATCTTCTCTCTTTCTATCTTGCATTCACGCTGCCCTCTGTCGGCCCCTCTGCCTAGCCTCTATCTCTCTCTCCCTCTCTCTCCTCTGCCGCGCACTCTTGCTGCTTCTCTCTCTCCCTCTCACGCCACGTCTCTTTACCACGCCAGTTCTCGCTTTCTCTCATCATTTCTCTCTTTCTCTCTCTCTCGCCCTCTCTTGTCACCTCTTTATCTCCATCGCGCCCTTTCTCTGTCACTCTCGCATTCTCTCTATCTCGCCACTCATTCACCCAGCTCTCCCAATCTCTCAACCCCGCCTCTTGATGCCTTCTCTCTCTCAATCTCTCTGTCTCTCACTCACACTCTCTCTCGCTCTTTCTTTCGCTCCCCTTTGTCTCTCAGCCCTCTCTCTGACATTGTCTCCCTCACTCTCGATCTCCCACCTACTGCTCTCACTCAATCGCCCCTCTTTTGCTGACTCTCGCCCCTGTGCTCCCTTTCTGGAACCCAGTCTCAGTCTCCTTCGAGGTCCTCTGTCTGCACCCTCTCTCTCTTTGTCAGATTCAACCCTGCTCCCTCTCTCAACCTACCCCTCGTCCATCGCTTCTCTCTCGCGCACGTGCCTTCTCTGTTTGTCTCTCTAGCCCACTCTTTCGTGCCCCTTTCTCTCTTTCTCGCGCCATCTCCCTCTGTCGCCCACTTTTCACTGTCTCTCACCACCTTTCTATCTCACCCTCTCTCTGTGTCTCTCTTTCTCTTTGTCTCTCTCTATTTCTTGCCCTGTCTCTCGCTCCCCCCATTATTTGGCTCACACGACCTTTCTCTCTCAGCCCGTCCCTCTGGGCCACTTTTTCGCACTCTCTGTCGAGATCTGTCGCTCCCTGTCACTCTCAACTACCCTGTTTCTCTTGCAATGTCTCAGTTTCCCACTCTCTTCTCTCACTTTGCTCTCCCTCTCTCGCTCTCTCCCTCCACCTCTCATGCCCTCTCTCTCGCCCCATTTCTCTGTCTCTCCCGCCCTTCTCTCTCTCGCTCTCTCTGTCACCTCCTTTCTCTCGCCCCTGTCTTGCATCTTCTCGCTCACTGACTCACACTCACTCTCTCTCGTGACGTCACTCTCCGTCCCGCTTCTTCTCTCTGTCACTTGCACCCTCTCTCACTCTCTCAGACACCGTATCTGTCTCTCGTCCCCGTGCTCTCTCTCACCCCCGCTGTCTCTCTCATCACTTTCTCTGTCTCTCGCCCTTACTCTCTCTTTCTCTCTCACAGTCGTCGCCCCCTCTTGCCTCCGCACTCTATCACTCTGTCGACCCCCACTGTCTCTCACGCCACCCTTTTTCTCTCTCGCACGCCATTTCTTTCTCTTTCTCTCCCAGCCACTCTTTCTCTCGCCCCACTTTCTCTCTCCCACCACCTCTTTCACTCTATCGCCACCTCTCTCACGCTCCCTCTCTCTTCTTATCTCCACACCTGTCTTTCTCTCGAGCCCTCTCTCTTGCACCCATCGCTCACTCTGCCAACTGTCTCTATCTTGCCCCGACTTTCTATCTCTCTCTCATGCCAACAACCTCAGAACCCTCTTTCGCCGTCTCTCACTTTCTTGCCCTCTCTCTGTCTTTCTCTCACACTTCCTTCCTCTCTCTCTCGCCATCTCTCTCACTCGCCCTCTCTCTCTCACTCCCGCTCTATCTCCCTCTCACCATCTCTGTTGTCTCTTTCACATCTTCACTTTCCCTACCTCGCATCCACTGTTTCTCTTTCGTCCCCTCTAGACCCTTACTCTCTCGACCCCTTTCTCTCTCTCGCCCTCACTCGATTGCTAAATCTCTCTCTGCTGCCACCACAGTTGCTCTCGCTCCCTCTATCTCCGCCGCCCGCTCACGCTCACACCCCTCTCCCTCACACTCGCACAATCTCTCGCAACCTCTCTGGCTTTCTCACGCGCACTCTCATATCCCCCTCGCTCTCCCCTGTGTCCTCTCTCTGTCTCTCCTTTCTGTCTCTCTGTCTTTCGCATTCTCTGTCTCTCACCCACTCTCTCCGCCACTTCTCCAACTCTCCCAAGCTCTTCTCTTGCCCTGTCTCTTTTTTCAATCGCTCAAACGTTCTCTCGCAACAGCTCTCTCTCGCTCTCTCTCTTGTCCCCTCCCTGTCTCACATCCCTCTCTCTCGCATCTTCGCTGTCTATCTCATGACCACTCTCGCCCTCTCATCCTCTCTCTCCAGACTCCCTCTCTTGCCCCCTCTCGCACCATTCACTCCATCTCAGCGCCGCACTCACTCCCTCCGCTACTCTCCTGACCCCTCTCTCGTCCCCTCTCTATCATCCTGCCTCTCTCTCGCACTGTTTCTCACTATTGCCACTCTCTATCACATTCCACTCTTTCGCCCGCTCTTTCTCTCGCCCTTTCTCTCGCTTTCCCGAGTGTTCTCTCTCTCTAGTCTTGTCTCTTTCTCTCTCTTTCTAAAACCCATCTCTTTCTCCTTCGCCTCATCTCTCTCTTTCTCTCTGGCCCCGTCGTTCTCTCGTCCCCTCGCTCTCTCGCCTTCTCTATCTCACTCGCCCTCTCTCACTCCCTCACTCCCACTCTCTCTCCCCTCACCCACTCTGTCGCTATCTCTCTCTTTCACATCTTCACTTTCTCTACCTCACACCCAAAGTTCCTCTCTCAACACCTCTAGACTCGCACTCTATCGCCCATTTTCTCTGTCTCGCCACGTCTCTCTCTGCCGCTCTCTCACCCTCTAAATGTCTCAAACAGTCTCTTGCTCTGGCTCTCCCTCATTTTCTCTCTCTTGTCCCTTCCCTGTCTAACATCCTTCTCTCTCGCATGTTCTCTCTCTATCTCATGCACACTCTCGCCCTGTCATCCCCTCTCTCTCCAGATTTCCTGTCTTGCCCCCCTCTAGCCCCACTCTCTGCATCTCTTCCCCCCATCTCTCCACACTTCTCTCCTGACCGCTCTCTCGTCTCCCTCTCTCATTTTCTCTCTCTCGCACTCTTTTTCACTAACCCACTCTCTATCACTTTCCCTCTCTCTCTCCCGCTCTTTCTCTCGCCCTCTCTCTCTCTTTCCAGACATTTTTCTCTCTCTCTCACCGTCTCGCTTTCTCCCTCTTTGTCAAATCCATCTCTTTCTCCTTCGCCTCGTCTGTCTCTCTCTCTCTCTCTCTCTCGCCCCATCGCTCTCTCATGCCCTCTCTTTCTCTCGCCCACTATCTCTCTTCCTTTCTCGGCCTGTCACCCACTCTCGTACCCTCCCTCTCTCTTTTTCTCTCTCTACAACTATCTCGCTTTCTCGCCCTCTCCCTCTGCTTCTCTCGGCCCTTTCTCTCTTGCCCCGTATTAGTCTCTCTCATTGCTCTGCCTCTCGCGTGATCTAACTCTCTCTATCTCTCTGGTCCTGCTCTCTCGCACCCCTGTCTCGCCCCTCTCTCTACCTCTTACCGTGGCTCTCTCTTCTCACCCCTTCTCTGTTTGTCTCCTCTCTCTGTCTCTCACGCACGACGTTTTTCTCTTTTCCGCGCTCTCTGTCTCATCTGCTCTCTCTTTCTCTCGCCGTCTCTCTTTTTTCCCTGTCTCACTTTTCACTTATCACTCACCACCCTTACTTTCTCTTTCTCTCGCCCCTCTTTCTCTCTCTCTCTTCCCCTCTCTCTCTCCCACCCATCTCTCTCGTCGTCTTTTTCTCTCACACCTCCTCTCTCTTTCACCATCTCTCTCTCAATCTCTCACAATCACGCTCTCTCATCCCCTATCACCCCCTTCTCCCCTCTCTCTCGCAACCTCCTGCTCACTCTTTCAAACACTTCTATGTCGCCTCCCTGTCTCTCTCACTCCTCCTCTTTCTCTCGTATCCTTTTTCTCGTCCTCTAATTTTTGGCCCTCTTTCTCGCTCATTTTCTCTGTCTCTCTCTCTCTCTCTCTCTCTCTCTGTTCCCCCCGCTTACTCACTCACCCTCCAGTCCAGCCACACTCTCTCTGTGTCTGGGCCTCTCTCTCTCTCTCTCTCTCTCTCTCTCTCTCTCTCTCTCTCTCTCTCTCTCTCTCGTCTTGCGCCTCTCTCTCTGTCGCTCTACTCTCTCAAACACACTTTCTTTCTTACCACCTTCGTCGAGTCTCCCTCGCTTCCTCTCTCTGTGTCCCTCTTTCTCGATCTCTTTTTCTGGCCCACTCTCTCTAGCGACCTCTCTCAATCGTCCCCCCTCCTCTCTCGCCACTGCTGTCTCTCCCTCTTGCCTACCTCTCCATCGTCCCTTCTGTTTCTCGCCCTCCATCTTTTTGCAAAATCTTTCTCTCCCTAAACTCTGAATCCCGCTCACAATCCTCTCTCTCTCGACCCATCTCACCCTCGCCAAACACCACTCTCACACCTTTTTACATCAGTCTCGACCTTCAATCGCATATTCTCTCTCGCCCTCCCTAGCTCGTCCCAGTCTCTCTTTCACGACCTTCTCATGTCTCTCTCTCTCTCTCTCTCTCTCTCTCTCTCTCTCTCTCTCGCCCTCTCTCTGGCTCCCACCCCCCCTTTTACTCCCCCCTTCTCTCCCTCTGTCTAGCTTTTTTTCTCTTTTCATCTCGCTCTCTCGTTTCAGCTCTGTCTCTCTTGCTTTCTTCACCTATCTCTCTCGACACCTCTTTCTCGCACCAAAGTCTCCCTCTTGCATCTTTACTCTCTCTCTCTCTCTCTCTCTCTCGCAAGCACTCTCGCCTCCTCTCTCAACTCATCTCCTTCTATGTGATCCCACCTCTGTCTCGCCTGATCTCCCTTTCGCTGTACTTCCTCTCTCCCATCCCACGACTTCCTCTCCATTTGGTCCTGTACCTCACGCTCCATCCTCCTCTGTCTTGCCACGTCTCTCTCTTGCTCCCTCTCTCGTCCACTCTCTCATTCTCTCTCTCGCAATCTGACTCTTGTCCCTCTCTCTCTCGGCCCTCTATCTTTCGCCCTCTATCTCTTTCTGTCTTTATCTTTGTCTCTCATTCTCTATCGTATCCCCTCTCTCATCTCTCTCAAGACCACATCACTCTCTCACCCCGTCTCTCTCTCTCGCCCCCGCTCTCCCTCGCCCTCTGTCTCACACGACCTGTTCCCTCTCGTCCCCTCGCTCTATCTTTCTCAGCCTCATCTCTCTCTACTTCATCCCATCTCTCTGCTTCTTTCCCCTCTCTCACAACGTTCTCTCGTCCCACCCCTCTCACTTGTGCAATTTCACTTTGTCTCCCTTTCTGTATCTTTCTCTGTCTCTCTCGCCCGATCTCTCTGTCATTCCTTCTCTCTCAAACAAACCTCTCTCTCCCATCTCTTTCTCTCACACTCGCCCAATTCTCTCTCTCTCTCTCCTCCTTTGCCTCTCCCACACCTTCTCTCTGCCTCTCTTTCTCTTTGTCTCGTACCTTCGGTCTGTCTCTCTCTCGTCCCCCGCTCCATTTCTCACTCCCTCGGACCTCTTGCCGGTCCCATCCCTCCCACCCTTTCTCCCTCTCTCTTGAACCCTTTCTCTCTCGCTCCCACTCCCGCTTGGCTTCTCATTCTCGCCCCTCTCGATCTTGCTCTCTCGCTCTTTCTCTCCATCTCTTTCTCAATCACTTTCTCTTTCGATGCTTACTCTGTCTTTCACTCTGTCGCCCCCTTTCTCTTTCGCTATCTCACCCCCAGTCACTCACGGACACCATCTGTCTCTCTCGCACCATTTCTCTCTCTCTCCCTCTGTCGCCCCCGTCTCTCTCCCACCCCCCTTCTGCCTCCATCTCTCTTTCATCGTCTCTCTGTCTCTCGCCCCCCACCACCCCACCTCTCTATTATCTTTCCCTGTCTCGGCACTCTCGCCCTCGCCCCCTCTTTTTCTTGTGCTCTCTCCCATTTTCGCTTTTCTTTTGTCTCTCTTTCTCTCTCAATCCCTCTCTCGCCGCCTCTCTCTTGACCCTCCATCTCTCGTCTCTGTCTCTCTCCCAAGTGTCTCTCTCCTGCTCACTCTCTAATGCATGCCTCTCTCTTGTGTTCTCTTTCTGTCACTCTTTCTATTTAATTTTCCCTCTCTCGACCAACCCCTCTCACGCCCACTCTCTCTCTCACGACCTCTATCTCTATGTCTCTCCCTTACTCCCTCTCTCTCGAGCCCTCTCACGCATGCCTCTCTCCGTCGCCTGCGCTCTTTCTTTCACAACGTCTCTTTCTCATTCTCAAACCTATCTCTCTCACTCCTCTTTACCCCATCTCCTCTTTCTCCCTCACGACCCTCTCACTTCGTTACCCCTGCCACCACTCTCTCTCGTGTCATCTCTCTCTGTCTGTCTTTCTCGGTCTCTCTTCGCCCTCTCTCTCTTTTGCCGCTCTCTCGCCATCCGTTTCACTCTTTTGCCCTCTCTCTGTCTTTCTTTCCTTTTATCTCTCTCGCTGCAATCTTCTCTCTGTCTCCTTCCTCTCGCCTCCTTTCTCTCACCTCCGTCTCTCTCTTTCTTTCTCTCCCTCACACTATTTCTTTCTCGCCCCCCTCGCTCTCGCCCTATCTCTCTTTCTCTACCTCACTTTCTCATCCCCTTCCTCTCCCTTTCTCTCTCTCGCCCTGTCTCTCTGGCTCCCCGGCCCCTCTCACTCTCGCACACCCCCGTCCCTCTCGGCCACTCTCACACTCGTCCCCTCTCTCGTCTTCTATCTCTCTCTGTCTCTCTTCATCTGTCCAGCTCACGCCCTGTGTCTCTCACTGTTGCCCCTGTCCCCCACTCACCACCCTCTATCACCTCCCCCTCTCTCTCGAGGCCAAACTGTGTCTCAACCTCTCTCTCTCGAAGACTTTCTCTCAGATTGTCGCACCCGTCGCTCTCGCCCTTTATGTCTCTCATTTCCACTCTGTCTCTCTCTCTCCCCTATCTTTATCGACACCTCTCTCTCAGCCCCATTTCTCTCTCTTGCATCTTCTCTCTCTACCTCGCACGCAATCTCTCTCTCTCGCGCCGCCTCTCTCTCTCTCACCTCATCTCCTTCTCTCTCGTCCCATCTCTCCTTTGCCCAAACTCGCTCTCTCTTCCAAACTCCCTCTCGCCCTCCCACTGGTCCCTCTCACTTTTTCTGCGCTCGCTCCCTCCCTCCCCCTCTGTCTTGCTCCACCTCGCTTGTTCCCTCTCTCTCTTCCTCTCTCTCTCGCAATCTGACTCTCGCTCGTCTCTTTCTCTCTCGCACTAGATCTCTATCTCTCTTTATATTTTGTCTCTGTCTCGCGCACACCTCTGTCTTCTCTCTCCCTCCACCAAACCCCTCTACCACCCCCATCGCTCTCTCGCCCCACTTTCTCACCCCCCTTTCTCGCCCTTCTTCTCTCTGTCACTCCCCTCTCTCTCTTCTCTCTCTTGACTAACCGCCTCTCTCGCCCGCGTCTCTCTCCAACCCTACCTCGCTCGCACAACCCCATCTTTCTCTCTCATGAATCTCCCTTGTCCCATCTCTCTATCTTTGTCAACATTATCGCTCTCTGCTTCACCCCGTCTTTTTTCAACTTTCTCTCCCCCTGTCTCACATCCCCTCTCTTTCTCACCCTCTCTCTCACGTCCTTCTCTCACGCCCTGACTCTCGATCCCCCACACTCTCTCACATTCCCCCTCAATTCGTCTCTTTTCATCTGTCTCTCTCTCACCCTTCTCTCTCTGTCATGTCCAATCTCTCACCACACCTTTCTCTCTCATCCAGCTCTCTCTCTCTCATTTCTTGTTTCTTTCGCACTCTCTCTGTCTCTCTTTGTCTTTTTCTCTCTCTCTCTTAACCTTACTCTGTCTCCCTCTCGACCCACCTCTCCCACCGAACCATTTTCTCTTCCCCCGCATCCTTTCTCCCTCTATCTTGAAACGTCTGGCTCTCGCACTCTCTCATTCTCACCTCACGCCGCCTCACTCTCGCACACCCCCCATCTCTCTCAGTCCCTCTCCCACTCTCGCACCCTCTCTCTAGTCCTCTATCTCTCTCGCACTCTGACCCCATTTATCTGTCGCTGTCTCGCCATCTGTCTATCATTGTCGACCGTTGTCTCTCTCTCTCTCACCACCCTCTATCGCCTTTCTCCATCTCTCTCGCTATCTCTCTGTCTCTTGCACATTTCTCTGTCGCCCGCTTTGTCTCCCTCGAACTCTCCCCCTCTTCCGCTCTCTTGCTTCCACTCTGTCTCTCCCCATCTCTCTCGACACCTCCCTCTCGTCCCCGCTTCTCCCTCTTGAATCTTCTCTCTCTCTATCTCGCACCCCACTCTCTCTGTCGCCTCTTCTCTCTCACACAACTTCCGTTTTCGTCCGATCTCTATCTCGTCCATCTCTCCCCAGTCCCTCACTCTCCCTCCCCCTCTTTCTTGCCCCCTCAATCCAACTCTCCATGACTCTGTCTCTGTCTCGTACCCCCTCTCGCTTGCCCCCTCTCTCTCATCCACACTCTCTCACACTCTGACTCTCACCTCTCTCTATCTCCCGCATCCCTTCTTCTCTCCTCCCTCTAGATCATGCTCCTACCCCACCCCTCTCTCTCAAGCACTGTCTCTCTCGCTGTCTCTCTCTCACACGACCCCTCTCTCGTCTGCTCTTTCTATCTTTCTCAATGCCATCTCTCTCTACTTTGCCCCATCTATCTCTTTCTCTCTCGCACCATTCTCTCTCGTCCCTCTCTCTCTGCCTCTCTGTGGCGCCTCTTTCTCTCGCACTCTCACTCGCCCCGTCTCCCTCCCTCACTCGTACACTCGCTCTTTGTCTTTCTTCCTCTGTCTGTCTCTCTCACGCCCTGTCTCTCTCGCCGCCACCTCTCCCCTTCTCTCGGCTACTTACTCTCTTTGTCTCGCCGTCTCTTTCTCATCGTCTCGCTCTCTCGCTTCTGCTCTGTCCCTCTCCCTCTCCCTCTCTCCCTCTCTCTGTCTCACCCGCTTCTCCCTCTGTCTGGTCCTTTGTCTCTCCCGCCTTCTCTCTGTTGCTTTCCGTTTGTCTTCCTCTCTTTCTCTCTCTCTTGCCCTCTTTCAGTCTCTCCCTCGCCACACTGTCTCCCTTGCCCCGTCTCTCTCTCTCCTTCACTCCGACCTCCCTGTTTTGCACCCTTTCTTGCACCCATTCTCCCTCTGTCTTGAAACCTGTCTCTCTAGCCTCCTCTCCCTCTCGTCCTCTCTCTCTCACTCTCTGTACCTCTCTCTCTGTTTCTCAACCTCTCTCTCTCATCCACTTCCTCTCTCTTTCTCTTTCTAACCCTCTATCATTTTCTCTATATTGCACCCCCTTGCTTTTGGTCGCCACTTGTCTTTCTCGCCCACTCTCCTCTATTTGGCACCGACTGTCTCCCATCCTCTCTCTCTTTCTCTGTCTCTCTATCGCCCTCGCTCTCTCTCTCTCTTTGTGTCCCCATTCTCTCTCTCGCTCTCACCCCGTATTTCGCATCCATCTCTCTCTCACCCTTTCTCTGCCTCTCCCCCCTCTCTCGTTCCCTATCTCTCATCTATCTCGACTGTCTCTCTTTCCCATTCCCTTTTTCTCTTTGTCTCTCGCCCGTCCTCACTTTTCTTTCACTCGACCACCCCCTCTCTCGCCTTCTCTCTCGACCCCTATCTCTTTTGCCCTCTCTCTGACTCATTCTCTCAACTCCCTCTCTCTCTAGTCCTCACTCACACGTGCCTTTCTCTCTCGCCCTCTCTCTCTTTCACGACCTCTCTCTCTCTTTGTCAACCACATTCCCCTCCTTCGCACAGCCTCTCTTTCTCTCTTGAAACCTCTCTCTCGCCCCCTCTCCCTCTCGTCCTCTCTCTCACTCGCCCCTCTCGCTCTTTCCTTCTTTCTCTCTGTTTCTCGACCTCTCTCTCTCATCCCGTTCTTCTCTCTTTCTTTCTTTCGCTCCCTCTCTCCTTCTCTCTCTCACACACCGTTGCTCTTCATCACCCCTTGTCTCTCCCGGACCCTCTTCTATTGTGCCCGTCTCTCACTCCAACTTTTATCATACCCCCTAACTGCTGTTCACCCCTCTCGTCCCCTTCTCTCTCTCACGTCTTCTCTCTCACCCACTTTTCTCTCATACCACTCTTCCATTCATCCTCTCGTGCATCTGCTATCTTAGTCTCTCTTCCTCTGTCTTTCTCTTGCCCTCTCTCTAGTGTCCTCTGTTTCAACCCTATGTCTCGCCACACCTTTGTCTCTCTATCGCCCCTCTCTCCATCTCGTCCTTCACTCTCGTACCCTGTTCTGTTTTTCTTTCTCTTTGTCTCTCTGTCTCTTCCTCTCTCTGTCGTGCCCTCTCACTCTCTCCCTATCTCTCTTTTTCTCTCTCTCCTTATCGAAATCTCTCGTCACCTTCCTCTCTCTTCTTTCTCTTGCCCCCTCACACCCACTCTCTCCCTACCTCCCTCGCTCTCGTACGCCCCTTGCTTCTCTCTGTCCCTCTCTCACCCTCACAGCCCACTCTCTCATCCTCTATCTCTCTCGTCCTCTCGGTCAGTCTAGCCGTCTGTCTCTCACTGTCGCCCCTGTCTCTCTCTCTCAAAACCCTTTATCACCTCCCTTTCTCATCTCTCTCTCTCGCCCCCGAACTCTCCTTCTGTCTCAACCCCTCTCTTTCGCCCTCTCGGTCTCTCAATTCCACTCTGTCTCTCTTTCTTTCTCTACCTTTATCAACCTCATTCACTCTTTGCTTCAACACGTCTCTGTCTTTCTCTTTCGCCCCATCTCTCTCGTCCTTTCTCTCTCTCGTCTCTTTGTCTCATCCCCTCTCACTCATCCTCTCTCTCTCTCACACTCTGATTCTCACCTCTCGCTATCTCTCTCGTCCATTCTTCTCTCCTCCCTCTCGACCACACCCCCGCACCGTCTCTCTCTCTCTCTCTCTCTCTCTCTCTCTCTCTCTCTCTCTCTCTCTCTCTCTCTCTCTCTCTCTCTCTCTCTCTCTCTCTCTCTCTCTCTCTCTCCCCGTCTCTTTGTAGGCCTCTCTCTGGCTGGCTGTATCTCACATGACTTCTCTCTCATCCACTCTCTCTGTCTTTCTCAACCCCATCTCTCTCTACTTCGGTCTCACGCCATCTGTCTCTCAGTGTCGTCCCCGTCTCTCTCTCACCACCCAATCTCTTGTCCCTCTTTCTAGTTCACTCTTGCTCCATCTCTCTTTCTAGTCCTTCTCTCTCTCACTCATGCCCTCTATCTTTCTCTCTCTTCCTCGGTCTCTCTCTCTCGCCCTCTGCCTCTATTGCCCCTCTCTCTCTCTCCACCTCTCTCTCTTCCCACCATTTTATATCTCACTCGCCCATCTCTCTCTCTAACTTGCCCCTTGTATCTCTCGCCCTCTTTCTCACTGTCTCTCTTTTTCTTTCACTCTCTTTATCTCTTATGCTCTCTCTGTCTGCCCTCACCCTTCTCTCTTTGACGCTCCATCTCTTCCTCGCTCGATCCTCTTTCTCGCCCGCTCATTTGCAACCTTTGTCCCTGTGTCTTGAACCCTCTCTCTCCACCCATCTCCCTCTCGTCTAAGTTCACTCACCCCTTTCACCCCTGTCCTCTCTCTCTCTTTCCCTGTCTCTTTTTTTCTCGATCTCGCTCTCTCGTCCCCTTCCTCTTTCTTTCTCTCTCGCCCCCTCTCATTATCTTTCTCGCTTCCCCTCGTCCTCGGTCACGCCTTGTCTCTACAGCCCCCTCTCTCGCATGCCCTTCATTGCTCTCATCCTCTCTCTCTTCCACTGTGTGTCTCGCCCTGTCGGTCTGTCTCCCCTGTCTCTCTCTTACTCACTCACACACACACAAACCCGTCTCACGCCTCACTGTCTCTCTCACCCACTCTCTGTCTCTTGCCACCTCTCCCTCTCTCAGCCCCTTTCTCTCTCTGTCTTTCCCCCTCTCTCTCCCGTCCTCACGATATCTCGCTTCTGCTCTCTCTACCTCACACACCACTCTGTCTCTTGTCCCTTGTCTCTCTCGACCTCGATCTCTGGCTAACTTTCTCTTTGTCTCTCTCTGTCTCTCTTCCTCTTAACGTGTCTCTGTCTCTCCTTCGCCTCTGCCTCTCTCGCACCGTCTCTCTCTCTCTCGCCGGAACCTCTATCCCTCGCAGTCATTCTTCCTCTCCCTCTCTCTTGAACCCTCCCTCTCTCGCCCCTCTCGATCTTGGCATCTCTCTCATTCTTTCCCTCAATTTCCCGACCTCTCTCTAATCCCCACCCTCTTTCTTTCTCGTTCTAAACTCGTCTCACATTCTCCCCCCTCTCATCCACTCGCTCTTTCCCTTTTTTCTCTTTGTCTCCCGCTCTCGCCTCCCTCTATCCCTCACATCCTCTCTCTCCCGCTCTGCCTCTGTCTTGCCCCTCTCTCGCCCCCTCTCTCTTGCTTTCTCTATCTGCCTCTCTTTCTTTTTCTCTTTGTCTCCCTCTCTCTCGCCCCCTCCCTTTTCACTCCCTCGAGCACCCACCACTCTAGCCCACTCTCTCGCCTGACGCCTACCTATTTTGCCCTCTCTCTCTTTCTTTCTCTCTCCCTCTCTCTCACACACCTCTCTTTCGCCCTCTCTCGCTTTCAAGAGCACGCTGTATCAACAACATCTCTCTCCTCCGTACTGTCTCTCTCTCTTTCGCACTGCCTCCTCTCTCTCTCGTCCCCTCTCTCTCACGCCCCTGTCTCTCACCCACTTTTCTCTCGCATCACTAATCCCACCTCTCTCTCTCGTGTTATCTCTCTTTGTCTCTCTTCCTCTGTGTCTCTATCGATCTCTCTCTTGCCCTCTTACTCTCCCTCTGCCACCACTTCGCTCTCGCCCTCTTCCTCTCTCGCATCCGCTCTGTCTACCTCGCTCTCTCCTGTATCTCTCTCGACACCTCTATCTTGCCTCCACTTCTCTCTTGCAGTTTCTCTCGCTCTACCTCGAACCCACTCTCTCACCTCATAACATTCTCTCTCGTTTCCTCTCTGTCTCTCCCATCCCCCTTCCACACTCTCTCTCTCCCTTCCCTTTGCTCCCCCTCTTTTTCTCCCCACTCCCTCACTCTCCCTCAATCTTGAAACCTCTCTCTACCAAACTCTCTCACACACTGTCTCTCTCTCTCTCGCACCCCCTTTTGCACCGTCTCTCTCATCTTCTCTCTCTAGCACTCTGACTCTCGCCTCTCTATCTCGCTCTTGCCCCTCTCTCCTCTCTCTCACCCTCATCGATCTGTAGCTGTCTCTCTTCGTTCTCTGTCTCTATCACATGACCTCTCTTTCTCTCGCCCCCTCTTTCTATCTTTCTCAACCCCATCTCTCTCTACTTCGCTCTCTCGCCTTCTGTCTCTCAGTGTCGCCCCCTATCTCTCTGTCTCATCACCCTATCTAACCTTGCTCTCTCTATTTCTCTCTCGCCCCATCTCTCTCTCTTGCATTTTCTGTCTCCCTCTCATTCACCCCTCTTTCTCTTTCCCCATCTCTCTCACATGCATCCTCTCTCTTTCTCTCGCTTCCTCTGTCTGTCTCTCACCCTCTCTATCTGTCGCCCCTCTGTCTCTCGGCACCCCATTCTCTGGCCACCCCTTTCTCTCTCTCTCTCGCCCACATCGCTCTCACTCATCCCTGAAATATCTCGCACTTTCTCTCTGTCTGTCTTTCTCCTTGTCTTTCTCTTCCTTATCCTCTCTCTGTCTCCCCCTTTCGCCTAGTCTCCCACTCTCTCGCGCGCCTGGCCCTTTCTCTCTTGCTCCCTCTATCGCACCCTTTCTCCCTCTCTCTCTTGCCCCCTTTCCCTCTCTTCCACTTTCTCTCACGCCTCTCGCTCTTGCCCTTTCTCGCTTTGTCTGCCCCTCTTTCTCTAACTGTCTCTCTCGTCCCCTTCCACTCACAATCTCTCTCCCCCCTCTGTTCTCTCTCTCACTCCCCCGCGCTCTCGGTCACACCGTGTCTCGCTCGCCCCCCCCTCTCGCCCCGCCTGTCTCTCTTCGTCTCTGTCTTTGTCTGTCTCAATCGCTTTCTCTCTGTGTCTGTCTATCTCTCTGTCTCTCTCTCTCTCTCTTTCTGTCTCCCCGTCCCCCTCTCTCTCTCTCTCTCTCACCCCGTCTCTCACCTCCCTCTTTCTCTTTTCCTCTCTCTGTCTCTCGTCTCCTCTCTCTCGGCCCCTTTCTCACTCTGTCTTGTCCCCCTCTCTCTCGTCCTCTCCCTCTCCGTCTTTCTCTCTCTCTCCCTCTCTCTCACGACACCTCTCACCCCTTCTTCTCTCTCTTGCATCTTCTGTGTCTCTCTGTCACTCCCACATCCTCTCTCGCGCCCACTCTCTCCCCGTCCCCCTCTCTCTCTCTCGCCCTCGCACTCTATCTTGCCCTCTCTCTCCTTTTCTGTGTCTCACTCGCCGCCTCTGTCATGCCTGTGCTCTCGCTTCCCCTTTGACGCCGCCTCTAACTCTCGCCATCACGCTCTCTCGCTTTTGCTCTCTCTCGCACAATTCTCTCTCCTGTCCCTTGTCTCTCTCGCCGTCTCTCTCTGTCTTTCTTTCTCTTTGTCTCTCTCCGACATTCTCTTCCCCTGTCTCTGTCCCTCTACCGTCTCGCTCCGTCCCTCTCTCTCGCCCGAACCTCTCTATCTTTCCCTGGCTCTCCCACCCTTTCTCCCTCTCTCTCTCGAACACTAAAACCTCTCTCTCTCACCCCTGTCCCTCTCATCCTCTCTCTCGCCCCTCTCGCTCTTGCCCACTCTCTTCTTCTTTCTCAATTCCTCGACCTCTCTTTCATCCCCTTCCACTCTCTTTTTCTCTCTCAACCTCTCTCTCTGATTTTCTCCCTTCTCTCGGTCTCTCTCTGTTTCTCTGGCTCTCTCTCGCCCTCTCCCCGTATCTCTGTCACTCTATCTATCGCCCCCTCCTGCCCCCTCTCTCGACCCCTGTCCATTTTTGACTCTCTACACTATTGACCACTCTTTCTTTCGACCCCTACTTATGCCCTCTCTGTCTCTCTCTGACTCATCCCTCTCTCGAGCCCTGTATCTCGCGCGCCTCTGTCACTCACCATCTCTCTGTCTCTCCCTCTCTCTCTCTCACTTCGTCTCTCCTCCCTTTCTCTCTCACCCTCTGCTCAACTCCGTTCTCTTGGTCTCTTTCTCACTCTGCTTCGCCCCCTCTCTCTCTCGTCGTCTCGCTCTGTCACTTCCTCTCTCTCTCTCACTGTTTCTCTCGCCCTCTCTCTCGTGAAACCTCTCTCTAGCCCGCACTTCTCTCTCTTGCATCTTCTCCGCCTCCACGTCACTCCCACTCTCTTTCTCTCTCTTGCCCCCGCACTCTCCCTCACCCCGTCTCTCTCTCCCCTCTCCTTCTCTCTCGCCCACTGTCTCCCTTTCCCTGTCACAGTCGCCGCATTGCTCTCATGCCCACGCTCTCTCTTTCCCTCTCCCTCTCCCTCTCCCTTTAACTCTCGCCCCTCTCTCTTGCCCCCTCTCGTTATCTCTCATTCTTATCTCTATATACTTCCACTCTGTCTCTCGCCCTCTATGCCTGTCTTTCTCTTGGCTTGTCTTTTCATCGCGCCACACCCTCTCTCGCCTCCTCTCTCTTGTGCCCTACTCTCATCCCTCTCTCTCTCTCATCTACTCTCTGTCACTGGTACTGTGCCAATCTCTCGGCCCTCTCTCTCTTGAAACCCCTCTCTCTCGCCCTCTCTGCCTGTATCTGTTTCTCTCTGTCTCTCCCTCACGCGCCCCCTCTCTCTCTCTTGCCCCCCTCGCTCACACACTCTCTCTCCTGCCCCGTTTCTCCCTGTCGCCCCGTAACCCTCAATCTCTCACCTCATCTATCACTCTCTCATGAATGACATTTCTATCCAGCTCCCGGCCCCTCTCTCTCTTCCGCGATACCATCTCTCTCTTCTCTTCACTCCCTCTGTCTCTTTGTCTCTCGCCCACCTCTCTCCCCACCTCTCTCTCAATCCCTCTCTGTCTCTCACATCATTTCTCACTTTCACACACTCTTCCTCTTGCACCGTCTCTCTCCCTCTCTCACTCTGTCAAACACACTCTCTCGACTTCTCTGTCTCATCCCCTCCCTCTGTCTTTCTCATTCTCGAGCCCAATCTCTCCGACTCGACCCCCTTTCTCTTTCTTGCACCCTGTCTCTCTCGTCTCCTCTGTCTCGCCCTCTCTCTCTTTCTTTATCACGACATTTTCCTCTCTCTGTCACTCCTCCTTCTCCCATTATCGCTCGACCCCTATCTCTCTCTCTTTCCCCTGTCTCTTTCTCTCCCTCCACTACACCTCTCTCCCCTTTCCCTCTTGCCCTCTCTGTCTTTTTGTCACTCTCTCTTTCTCGACCTGTCTCGCTCTCTCCTTTCCTCCCTCTCTCTTTCTCTCTCTCTTTTTTGTCCTTTCTCTTTTTCTGTCGACGCTCTCTCTCTCTTTCTCGACCCCATCTCTCACGCTCCTTTGCCCCATCTCTTTTTATCTCTTACCCACCTCTCTCGACCGCTTCTCTCTCTCTGACTCCCTCTCTGTATCTCACACTATCTCTCCCTCACGCACTCTCCCACTCGCACATTATCTCTTTCTCTTGTCCCCTCCCTCTCTCTTTCTCCTTTTCGGCCACTTTCTTTCTCCCTCTCGCAGGACCTCTCTCTCGACCCCTCTCTCTTTGTGTGTCTTGCTCTTTTTCGACCTGGCTCTCTCTCTCGTCCCCTTTCTCTCTCTTTCTCTCACCCCACTTCAATTTCTCGCCCTCTCTTCTCGACCCCTTTCTCTTGTCCCTTCTCGCTCTGGCCCTCTCTATCTTCTGTCTCTCTCTCTCTTTCTCGAAATGTCTCTCTAACTTCTCCTCTCTCTCTCTTTCTCTCTCTTGCCCGCATCTTACTCTCCAGCCCCTTCTCATTCTCTCTCTCTCTCACTGCCTCAATCTGTTGCCCCATCTCTCTGTCGCCCGCTCTCCCGTGTCCTCTCTGACTGACTCTCATCGCTCTATCTTGCCCACTATCTCTCTCTATCAGTCTCTCTCTCTCTCTCTCTCTCTCTCTCTCTCTCTCTCTCTCTCTCTCTCTCTCTCTCTCTCTCTCTCTCTCTCTCTCTCTCGGCCCTCTTTCTCTCAACCCCATTTCTCACTCTCTGTCGGACCCTCAATGCCGAGCCCTCTCTCCGTCTTGCACTCCCTCTCCCTTTCTCTGTCTCTTTCTCGAGGGGTCTCGTTCTTGACCCCCTCTCCGGTTTAATATCTACCACGACTTCATCTCTCTCTCTCGACACGCTCTCTCTTTCTCTCTCCCGGCTCCTCTAACTCTCGCTCCTTCGCTCCATTTTATTGTGTCTAATCCCCTCTTTCTCTCGCCCCTCTCTCTGTCTCTCTTTCTCTTTGTATCTCTCTCTCCCCTTCTCACACTCTCTCTCATCTCTCTCTCTTGATACCCTCTCTCATCCTTCTCTCTGTCTTCTCGCCTCTCTCACGCAATCACTCTCTCATCCGTCTCTCTCGCACATTTTTTCTCCCTCTCGCTCAACCCTCTCTCTCAACCCCTTTCTCTCTCTCTTTCGAACCTCTTTGTGTCTTGCAGACACTCATGCTTTCTCTCTGTCTCTTTCTCCGCCTGTCACGGTCTTGGCTCACCCTCTCTCTCTTTCTCTCTCCCGCCCTCCAATTCTCGCTCCACCTGGCTCCCTTTCATTGTCTCTCATCCCTCTCTCTCTCCCCCTCTCTATCTCGCTCCCTTCTCTCTCGCCCTCGCCCTCAGTCTCTCTTTCTCTTTGTCTTTCTCACTCGCCCCCCACTCGCTCTGCCGTGCCACCACCTCTCTTGCCCCCTCTCTCTTGACCCCCTCTCTCGACCTTCTCTCTCTCTTCTCCCCCTCTGCTCGCACTCTCTCTCTCTCTCTCATCCGTCTGTCTCTATCTCAAACACCCTCTCTTTCTCGCCGTCTCTGTCTCTCTCTTTCTCTCCTCGTCTCTCTCTCATGGGCCCCCTCTCTCTCACACACTCGGCCCGTCCCTCGCTCGCCCTTTCTCTCTGTCTCTCTCTTTCATTACCTTTCTCTTCCTCTCTCGGCCCTCTCTGTCTCTCTTTCTCGACCACATCTCTATCACTTCTTCTCCCCATCTCTCTATTTCTCGACCCCTCCTCAGTCTATCTCTCCCTATCTCCCTCTCACACCATCCCCCCAATCATGCACTCTCTTTCTCGCACCCTATCTCTCGCCCTGTCGCTCTTTCTCGACCTGTCTCTGTGTTGTCCCCTCGCTCTCTCATTCTGTCCCTCGATCCCTATCTTTCTGTCTCGTCCCCTGCCTATTTCTCTCTTTTTCTCTTCCTCGACCTGTCTCTCTTTCTCGTCCCTCCCTCTCTCTGTCTCTTTCAACCCCTACCTTTCTCTCTCGCCAACTCTCTTTCTCTCGCCCCCCCTCCATCTCTCGCCGCCTCTCTGTCTCACGTTTTCTCTCTCACCGCCTCTGTTTTTCTGTCTCTATGTCTCTTTCTCAACATGTGTCTCTATTTGTCACTTCTCCCATCCCTCCCTCTTTCTCTCGCTCTCGCCCCATCTCTCTCTCTCGCCCCTCTCTCTTTCGTTCTCTCTCTACCTCTTTCTCTCATACTCCTCTCTCTCACCCACATTCTCTTGCATCTCTCACTCGCTCTCATCCCTTCTCTCCCACTCACTGTGCCTCTTCCTTTCTCGACACCTCTCTCGACCCCTCACTTTTTTCTCTCTCTCCCTCTGTCTCTTGCACCCTTTCTCTCACCTGCTCCCTCTTGCCGCTTCCCACTCTTTCTTCCTTCTCTCCCGCACTGTGTCTCACCCATCTCCTTCTCATCCCTCTCTCTCCCACCTACTCTTTATCTTACCCTCTCTTCATGTCTCTATTTCTCTTTGCCACTCTCTCGCTGCCAAATCTCCCTCGCCCCCTCTCTCTTCCTCTCTGTCTCGCTCGTCATTATCGCTCTGTCATCCCCTCTGTCTCTCTCGCATTCTCTCTCTCTCTTTCGTCCCTCTCTCTATATCCCCTTTCTTTCTCTCTCGCCCCCTCTCGTTCTCGACGCGCTCTCTGTGTCTTTCTTTCTCAACCTGTCTCTCTCCCGTCCCCTCCCTTTCCCTTTCTCTCTCGACCACTATCTTTCTCCCCACTCTTTCTGTGACTCCCCATCTCTCACCCTCTATCTCCCTCATTCGTTCTCTACCTCCCTCTTTCTTGAATTCTCTCCCCTTTTTCCTTCTCTCTCTACCTTATCTGTCTCTATCGCTCCCTCTCTCTTTCTCTTTCTCGCTATCTCTGGACTCTTCTCTCTCGCCTGCTTTCTCTTGCCCCCCGATTGTCTCTCATCACTTCTCTCTCTCGTAACTCTATCTCGCTCCTCACTCTCTCGCCCTCTCTATTTGTCTCTCTTTCAACTTGCCTCTCACTCACCCGCATCTCACTCTCTTTTTCGTGCCATCTGCTGTCTCGCTCCTCTCACTTGCACCCTCTGTCTCGTCCCTCACTCTCATCCCCTTTCTCTTTCTCTAGCACTCCGTCTCTCTTTTGCCCCCCTTTCTCTCTCGAATCCCCTCTCTGTTTCGCCCTCTCCTTCTGTCTCTCTTTCTCTTTGTCTCACTGTCACAGAGTTCTCTCTCCTTCTTGACAATTTTCTCCCTCTCTCGGCACACTCGCTTTTTTTCCTCAAAGGCATCTCTCTTTCTCCATCACCCACACTCACACTTTCTCTCTCACCCACCTCTCTCGACACCTTCTGTCCCTCTCTCCCTCTCGGTCTCTCACACCACCTCTCCTTTCCGCCCTTTCACTCTCGTGACCTCTCTCTCTCACCTCTTCCCTCTCTCTTTCTCTCTCTCTACCCATATCTCTCTGTCTTGCTCCTTCCCTCTTTCTCTCTCTCGCACCCCACCTATCTTTTGATATCTCTCTGTAGCCCCCATCGCTCTCGCCCTCCCTTTCTGTCTCACTTTCTCTCTCTCGACCTGACTCAGTCACTCTCTCTCGCCCACTCCCTGTCTCTTTTTTCTCTCAACCCCTGTCACACTCGATGTCTCGCACCCCCTCTCTTTGTCTCTCTCCTGCCTCCATTTCTCGTTCCTTTGTTTCACCCTCTCTCTGTTGCCCAGTCTCGCTCTCGCTCATTATCTCTTTCTGTCTATCTCTTTCTCCACTTGTCTGACTCTCTCGGTCCCTCCCTCTTTCTTTCTCATTTTCGCCGCTATCTCTTTCTCTCGCTCCATCTCTCTCTTTCTCTCTCTTGCTCCTTCCATCTCCAGCACCCTCTCTCTCGCCCGCTCTGTCTTGCCCCTTCTCACTCTCTCCCATCTCTCCTGTACTCTGTCTCTCTCATCCCTCTCGCTCTCTACCCCCTGTCTCCCACACACTCTTTCTCATGCCCTCTCTCCCTGTCTGTCTTTCTCTTTGCCACTCTCTCACTGCCAATTCTCTCTGTCTCTGACGAACCAGCACCTATCTCGCCCCCTCTCTCTTGCACTATGTCTCGCTTCTCTCTCTCTCTCTCTCTCTCTCTCTCTCTCTGTCATCACCCCTCTCTCTCTCTCTCACTCTCGCCCCTCAATGCCTCTCTCGCCACCCTTCCTCTCTTTCACGCCCCGTCACTCACGCACTCTCTCTCTTTCTCTCTCTTGATATTTCTGAACTAGTCTCTTTCTCTCGGCACCCCCTCTCTTTCGCTCCCTCGACCCGTTTTTCTCTCTCTCCCCCGTCTCTCTCTTTTTCCGTCTCTACCCCTCTATCTCTCGCCCCCGTGCTGTCTTGCACTCTCTCTCGCCCTTTCTCGCACTCGCTCTCTCTATCTTTCTCTTTCTCGACCTGTCTCTCTCGTCCGTCCATGTCATTTCTCTTTCGTGACCCCTATCTCTCCCTCTTGCCCACTCTCCCTTTCTCTGTCTCGCCACACACTCTATCTCGTCCTCTCTCCTGTCTGGTCCTGTCTCCCTTTGCCTTCTTACGCCCACTCTCCCTCCCTCCCCTAATCTTGTCCTCTTCCACTCGCCCACGCTCTGTCTTGCCCCATCTCTCTCTCGCTCTCACTCAAGTCATCCCCTTGTCTCATTGCATAGCTCTCTCGCCCAATCTCTCTCTCTTCCACTCTACCTCTCTTCCTTCCCATTCCTCCCTCTCTCTTTGTACGCTTTTCCTCACTCTCACTCTCCCCTTCTCACTGTCTATGCTCCCTCCTTCTCTGTATCTCTCGGCCTGTAATCTTTCTCCAATCTCTATACCTCTCTCTCGATACCTCTCTCCTTTTCTCCCCCTCCCTCTGACAATCTCTCTCCCCACCTCCTTCCGTTTCTGTCCAACTGAATGTCTCTCCCGCCTTCGTCCCTCACTATCTGAACATCTCTCTCTCGCTGGTCCTTCCCTTGGCCTCTATCCCAGATATGGGCGTGTGAGCTGGTGGCGTGGGAATAGAGTGGCTGGTGCGGGTGAATAGATGACAGATAGATGTGGGGGAGGGTAGGAGTAAGAAGATGTTGGAGAGACTTAAAAGCGGGGATGAGACTGAGGCAGCAGGAGTGGAGAGTGAGGGTGAGGGTGAGAGTGAAGAATGGAGGCAGGTTAAGCAACCGGATGGGTGTGTGTGTGTATGAGAAGGACAGCGAGGAATGTGAACGAGTGAAAGAGAGAGAGGTGAGAAAGAGAATGTTCACAGAGAGAGAGAGAGAGAAATGTGGAGAAAGAGAGACGGAGACAACGTGGGTCAGCCAGGTTGGAGTGGTGGGACCCAGAGTTTAAAGTACGGAAAGAGGAGCTTAAACCCAAATCCAGACTTCAGTCCAGGTCCCCTCCTCTTCCCTGAGGACCAGGACTTGGGGCTGAGTCTGTCTCTGTCCAGCTCAGCTTCTTCAACACTAAGACACACATCTACATCGTTGACCCTGTTGCTCGGCACTTTTAAAGAAGATTTTTACTGTTTACAAACTGAACTGATGGATACCGTCAGTGGAATGGTGCGTTTTCTCACTGACCGCTGAATTGTGAGGTACTTTGAAATGCGTCCTGTAACACCCTCTCCCACCAAGGGATAAGGTTGGGCGAACAAGCGCTGCCCTCACTCTGTTACCACAGCCACAGGTGGCTTCACCGCTGAACCACTGAACTGAAATGAGAAAATCCCACATGGATGGATTAATATTTGAATTTGTTTCATTCACAAATTTGGGTCAAGGGATTTTTCAGCACATTCTTCAGCTGCTGTCTGAACCTGGTCTGGGTCACGGCATAAATCACAGTGTTTGTGCAGCAACTGAGGAGCTGCAGCATGAAGCCCAATTCCTGTACAAAGGGATGGAGATGCACAGACAGATGCCCAATAAAAAACATTCGGTACCATATAGAATATAGCATTACCATTGACCATAACAGAACGAAATTGGCCGAGATCACAAACAGCAGAATGATGGATTTCTTTCGAGCTTTTATTTCTGTGTCAGACTGGGCGTCCCCAATGGTGTGAGCCCGTAGTCTCCTACGTGCTCTGCTGGTCACTAAAATGTGTCGAACAGTGAAAACATTGAGCAGCAGGATCAGGAGGAAAGGGAGAGCCGGGGGTAGAATGTGATGGAGGAACTCGATTGCGACCCAAACGCTGGAGAAATAAATAGCATTTGTTGCCAGACAAAACCAGGGGTCATTCCTCAGCCAATACCGAACCGTGAGCAAAAAATACCAGAAAATGTTCTTTAAGCAGCTCAGCACAATCACTGTTCCCAGAACCATAGCCGCCATTTTCTGACTGCAATATTTACTCTTCAGCTTTTGGCAGCAAATGGCCACAAACCGATCAAAGGTGAAAGTGACTGTGAACCAGACTGCACAGTCAGTGGCTGCATAAAGCAGGACGGCGTGGATATTACATACGGGGAAGGATCTCAGGAAATAAAACTGTTCCATATAAACAATGGGAATGTGTCTCAGTATTAGGTCAACGATAATGACCAGTAGATCCGCTACTGCCATGGCCCCCAGGTAACGTCTGACACATAGAGACAACCCGCAATCTTTATAAAGCAGTACGTAGATTGTCACAACGTTAACTGTGAGGAAGGAAAACAAACAGATTACATATCAGCCTGGAGGCAAAGCGACCAGTTTGACTGAAGAGCCAGTGAGATGTTCAAATGTGTCCTCGCATTCCGAGATGTATTAAAATAATTACAGCTGAAATAACAAATAAGAAGGTGTGAATTACTGACAAAACGTGTCACAAAATATTATAAACCCTCAATCTCCAAACACACAGAGATACATACATATGAACAGACAGTTTCTAGAACATTTCCATACACTCAATCACCCGAGAGCAGACACAGGCCACTTCTTTCCAGTTCCTAAGACGGAGGGTGGAAACGTTGTTTTCCTGAAGGATTCTCTCGTAGTTCCTTGGAGATGAAAGGAGTTGGGAACTTTCTGTCTTTTCGTCAAACTTGTGGTCAATCCTGTGTCGTGAAGAAATGTAAACGCAAGGAAAACAACACTTTTTCCTCCCTGAGAGAATTCGGAACAGTGTCTTTTTCACTTTCGAACGGGATCTCTTCTCGCAGGTTCTTCCCTTTTGTTCAATTCACTGAGGTCCGGCGTTCCCAGGGATAGAGATTTCCGGGAATGTTGGCGACAGAATGTTAGGTACAGAATTTTCCAGGGAATGTTGGGTATAGAATGTTGGGTACAAAATGTTCCAGTGAATGTCAGTTATAGAATGTTGGGTACAGAATGTTCCGGGGAACGACTTGTCAGAAATAGATCTGTCACTAACAGTATCTGGAGGCGCAAGTGACACATAGTCCAGGTGGATGGAAGTCTCAAACTCATATTGAACATACTGCCTACTGTGTTATGTGGCACTACCACCTGCAACATTGAACATAGTTCTGAAGGACTGATCAAATGGGAACTGGGCATCCATGAGGCTCTGTGGGCCATTAGAAGCTATAGCAGCAATAGCCTTCTCTCCATGATAAAGTCACAAGAGGGCAGTTCACTAGTGTTTCCTGGATGTTCAGCACGTTTTATAAATACACCTAAACGGGAGCAGGCTATTCAACGAACTAAGTGTTTTAAACAGCAACAGGATGAGGCCAATCAGCCATTCGACGCTGTTACTCAGCAATTGGAGCAGATCTTTTCACCTCTCATACTTGTTACAAAGAAAATGGAAAGGAAAATTCAACCTTCTAAAGATGCTAAACTGGAGTACAGGAGGACTGGTTACTGAGACGAAAGCAGTCATAAATTAGAGAAAAATCCGTCTTAATCAGTTTAACTCAAATTAACAACTGCAGCGAAACAATCAACAGTGCTTGAGCCTGAACTATTTGCCAACAATATCAACGTTTTAGCTAAATGGAAAAAAAAATGTATTCTAACTAAGCAAGGCAGGAAACTGAAGTTATCAAGAGAAGGTAGAGAATCTCTAATTGGATTATCCATGTGCAACAATTTGGCAGCTGGAATATTACGTGGGTAAACGTGATTCTGTGCATTTTCGTACTAACAGGAAGAAAAACAGTCTGGATATTTAATTAATGGAGAGAGAGAGAGAGAGAGAGACATAAAAGGACTTAGTGATACAGTGTGTACTAGAGGGTTTATTCTGACCTAGTCTGCGATGGGGAGTGCTGTTCCATCTTCCTGATGGTCTGCTCCCTGATGGTCCCAGTGGCTCCATTGCTCTCTGTACACACGGGATATTTTGAAAGTGGTTGTTTGGTGATCGGGAGTCGTGAAGGGGAGGGTGATTTGAGCGGTGTACCAAGGGCATGGCTTTTATCCAAGAGGCCATCATTTCTTTCTACTTGGAGACAGAAAGGCGATGGGCATGTGGGCATGTCTGACTATTTCTGAATGAAGGGGCTGTGGATGCTGCCTGGACATTGAGTATTCACCAACATGATGCACTGTGCTTAGGCACACTGTTACATTAATGTAGTGTGAGATAGAGGGTCCAATCAGAAGAATGAGTACTACAGGTAATGCCAGATCAGCTGAAATGATTAGTTATATCACGTTTTCAACACACCACAAGAACCATTAACGCCGAGGAGATACCTGTTCGCACAGTGCTCTGCTCAGCCCAACCTTGCAATCTGCCGAGGACATAAAACTACCGACCACAGCAATACGTTGATCCATAAATGCGGACTAGACATCTGCCCAGCACCGGGAGTTAGGCAGACCACAACAGTGCTGTGTATTCAGGCCACTCTGAGTAAAGCAATCTGGAAGAGGTTGAGTTGAATTTTATTTCATTTTCTCTAATCTCCACTGGTTTTGATTTGCTTTTCCCAAATGGAGTGATAATTGATCTTACAATCCTGAAACGATCCCAATTACAGTATATGGGCCAGCAATTGACATGTTCATCTCCATCTGTTAACATGTTAATATCTCGGACAGCATTGCAAGGAAATGGACAAAACTGCTCTGAGTCTGCAATGTCATTCATTGAAGAAGGAAATAGATGGGAGGTGTCCTAAAGATGGTGTCAGGGTCAGACTGTTTACCGCATCTTATTCTATTTTTGGAAGTGTTTTTCTTCCCAAACTTTTAAATCATCCAAGTGTCTCCGATGGGGATGGAAGTCGTAAGTTCCCAGGTGAGAGACTGGCGAGAGCAGTCACGGCCTCATGATTTCAAGCATAGTGCGGCCTGGACACTGGGTACGATGTGGTCTGGAGACTCAGACACGTGCGGCTTGGACTTTGGCATGTAATGGCCTGGAACCTGGGTCCAGCGCAGCCTGGAGACAGAGCCCGACACTGTCTCGACACTGTGCCCAGTGCATGCTGGAGATTGGCCCCGCTGTAGTCTGGAGACTATTCCTCGTGCAGCTTGGCGTCTGTGCGTACTTCAGTCTGGAGACAGCACCCAAAATGGTCTGGAGGCTTTGTCCGGTATAGTGTATAGCCTGGGCCCAGTGCAAGTCTGGAGACACGGCCCGGTGCGGCCTGCGGTCAGGGCCCAGTGCGGCATGGATCTGGGTCCAGTGTGGTGTGGAGACTGGGCCCTGTGTGGCCAGGAGACTGCGTCCAGCACAATCCGGAGACGGGGCCAGGTGTGGCCTGAAGACTGGGCTCAGAGCAGTTTTCAGACTGAGCCCGGTGTGGCCTGGAGTCTGGCCCGAGTGAAGTCTTGACTCTTGGCCAGGTGTGGCCTGGAGACTGGGTCTGGTGCAGTCGGGAGACATGACCCAGTGCGATCTGGAGACTGGGCCCTGCTCAGTCGGGAGAATTGATTGGGTGTCGTCTGGAGTCTGGGTCCGGCGAAGTCCGAAGAGTGTACCTGGTGTGGTCTGCAGAATGTGCCCTGTACAGCCTCGAGACTGGTTCGGGTGCATTCTGCAGGGACTGTCGGCTTAACCGTAATAAGTATTGTGCTTAACGTCGATTGTGGGTAAGGTGTTTGATAAACGTTACATCATATAGGAATTATAAAAATCTAGTAATGAATAATTTGATTCGGGATTGTCAAAATGGTTTTTTTGAAGGGTAGGTCGTGCCTCACTAACCTTATTGAGTTCCGGAACTCGCTACAAAACAGGGCAAAGAAGGTAAAGTGGTTGATGTGGTGTATGTGGTGTTCAGCCAGGCGCTTGATAAGGTTCCACACGGTAGGCTATTGCAAAAACTCCGGGGTTTCGGGATTGAAAGTTATTTCGCGGTTTGGATCAGAAATTGGCCAGCAGAAAGAAGGCAGAGAATGTTGGTTGATGGGAAGTGTTCATCCTTGAGCTCAGTTAGCAGTGTTGTGACACAAAGATTTGTTTTGGTGCAACCACATGTTAGTTAGGTTGGAATAGAATAATGGGTTCGTAAATTTGCAGATGACCTTAAGTTTTTCAAATTTGTGGATGGTGCCGAAAGATATTGTGGGGTACAGAGGAACATAGTTAAGCTGAAGAGCTGGGCTGAGTAGTGGCAAAAGGAGTTTATTGCCGAAAAGTGTGAGGTAGTTCACTTCAGAAGAAATTAACCGAATGCAAAGTACTGGGCTAATTGTAAATTGTTGCCAGTGCGGATAAACAGAGATCTCAGGGTCCAGGTGTATAAATCCTTGGAAGTTGCCACCCAGGTTGATAGGTTTGTTAAGAAGACATAAGGTGTGGTGACGTTTCTTAGAAGGGAGATTGTGGTTCGGAGCCATGGAGTCATGCTTCTGCTGTAAGGTGCAGGTAAGGAAGCATCTGGGGTATTTCATGCGGTTCTGGTCAACACATTACAGGAAAGATGCAGAAACTTTGGACGGGATCAGAGGAGATTTACTTGGGTGTTGCCTGGTATGGAGGGAAGGTTTTACGAATACATTCTGAGGAACCTGAGGTTGTTTTCGTTGGAAAGACGATTGCAAGATGAATTAATCGAAATGGAAAAGATAATCAGATGCTTAGATTGGGTGGACATTGAAAACCTTATTCCTCGGACAGTGAAGCCTGGAGACTGTGGAGAAAATGAGGACTGCAACTGCAGTAGATTAGAGACGAGATTGTTTTTGCTGGAAAAGCACAGTCCGTCAAACAGCATCAGAGGAGCAGGGGGATCAGAATTTCGGACCAAAGCCCTTCGGATGGGCTGATGCCTGAAACGTCAATTCTCCTACTCCTCGGATGCTGCCTGCCCTGCTGTGCTTTTCCTGCCTGAAGACTGTGTCCATTGTGGCCTGGAGACCCGGCACCATGTGGTCTGCAGACTGGGCAGGTGTTATCTGGATATTGGGCCCAGTGCACAAGTGTATGTAATTCGAGTCAGCTTTCTCTCCTTTTTTATTCTTCCGCTGGACTTTCATTTATAAATCTTTCCATTTTATTCCAAATACCTATGAATCGACACTCAGATGTCTTGTAGCAGAGTTAGCGTCATGAGCAAAAACCTAGCAAGAGGTTCACTGTATTCATTAGCGTGCACGTGATAATAAAGCCAATTCATTCAAATGTGAGAGATTCACTGTCTTTCATGCCTTATCCAAACAAAGAATTGCCTTCAGATGTGGCGTGCGGCAACCAGCAGAGGGCGCTTCTACATCAATTCAAACATAAGACGAAGAGAAAGAGAGAGAGTGAGAGAGAATAAGAAGGGTCATTTGATTGACATTTCTTTGGATTCACTCAAAAAAACAATTGAATCCCAAATGCTCCGAGACGCAGATGTAAATTCACAAATATTAATACACTAAAACACATATACACAGACAAAGACAAAAAAAAAACATGCACAAACATACACACAGTTGCACCCCAATAAACACAGAGGTATATGCAGATATCTGACCACTCAGTTGCCATTAAATGAGACCATTGCTGGTCTGATCTAGGCCTCAACGTTATTTCCTCTTGGGAAAGAAGGCAGAACAAGTGACTGAGCTGTTAGAGTGGGAGCACTTTGGGACGAGTGACCATAATAGTCTTAGTTTGAATATAGTTCTGCAAAAGGCGAGGGCTGGCCCACAAGTCAAACAAAGCCAATGTTGATTGTATTAGGCAGGAACTTTCAAAGCATTATTGTGGTAGACTGTTCACAGGTAAAGGGATGTCTGGCAAGTGGGCGTCTGCCAAAAGCCACAGAGTGAGAGTTCAGGAACAGTTTGTTCCTGTGAGTTTGAAGGGCAAAGCAAGCAGGAGTAGGGAATGTGACATGACAGTGGATATTGAGTCTCCTGTCAACTGAAAAGAAGGAGGTATATGCCAGCCATATGAAGCAGGGTTCAATGGAATCCCTTGATCATAAGGGATGTGGGAGAAAACTTTCCAGATAAATGAGGAGGGCAAAAAGACAATGTGAGGTGGCTTTGCCTGATAAGGCTAAGGAGATTGGATTGATAATCTGTAACTATATTAAGCGCAAAAGACAAACTCGGGACAGAACAGGGTCCCTTTAAAATCAAGCAGCCGTCTATGTGTGGTTTCACAGGAGATGATTTCGTTTAATTTGGTTTATTGTCACGTGTGCTTACATGAGGAGTTTATATGTGACACAACCGTATATACAAAGGGAATGCCCCCCGCCCACCCCATGTACAGAAACTTGGTGCAGAGCAGTAAAATAAAGAAAACAGAGTTAAAACGTAAATCATTGTGGCCCTTTCTATAAAGCAGGAAAGAAATACAGAAACACTGTTAAGAGTTTAACAACACAGTCCATAGGAGCCTGGCCATGCTGGGTTCACACTCCTCCCAAACATGACATCCTCCCCCCCGACCCCCCCCCCCCCAAACTCAACTGCCTTACAGCCTGTTCCTGCTCAATAGGTGAGATCCGACACAAATATACCCCATCTGTATTTACTGTGGAGAAAGAAATGGAAGCGAGGGAACACCAGGAAGAAAAAAAATGAAGTTTTGAAGCGAACCTACATAACCGAAGATGAAGTGCTAAAGGTTTTAAAATGAATCACCATAAATAAATACCTGGCATCTATTGAAATGTATCGCAGGTCATTGTTGGAAACTGGGGAAGAAAGAGCGGGAGCTGTTGTTGAAATATTTGTATCGTTCATTCGAGTTGTGTGGAAGTGTCAGTGGATTCGAAACGCTAATCTGATTTCCCTGCAGAGATGCTACCAGACCTGCTGAGCTTTCCCAGCACATGCTATCTTTGTTACTGCTTTACAGAATCTGCATTTCTTTCAATTTTTTAACTGCATTATCGACAGCCAAGGTTGAGGTGCTGGAGGACATGAAGACAGGTACTGTTGTAACATTATTTTAAAAAAGGCTATAATGGGCAGCACGGTGGCACAGTGGTTAGCACTAATGCCTCACAGCGCCAGAGACCTGGGTTCAATTCCTGTCTCAAGCGACTCTCCGTGTGGAGTTTGCACACTCTCCCCAGTGTCTGCGTGAGTTTCCTCCGGGTGCTCCGGTTTCCTCCCACAGTCCACAAATGTGCAGGTTAGGTGAATTGTCTATGCCAAATTGCCCGTAGTGTAAGGGGCAAGGGTAAAATGTAGGGTAACGGGTCTGGGTGAGTTTCGCGTCGGTATGTGCATGTTGGGCCGATGGGCCAGTTCCCTCTCTGTAAGTAATCTAATCTAAAAGGAAAAGCCAAGGTACTAGTGACCGGTAAGTCTGATATCAGGGATGGGCAACTGTTTATAGGAGATTCTGAGAGGCAGGATATCCATGCCTTTGAAAAGACAAGGACTGATTACAGATAATCAGCATGGCTTTGTGTCTGGAAAAAGAACATGTCTCACTAGCTAGACTGCATTTTTGAAGAGCTAACCAATAAGAAAGAAGAAGATACAGAAGCATACGTTTTCTATATGGACCTTATTCAGGCCCAACAATATTCCACATGGTAGACTGGTTAATAAGATTAGATCACATGGGATCCGGAAGAGCTTGTCACTTGTATACAAAATTGGCTTGACAGTCAGAGATAGAGTGCTCGGAGAGATTTATTCTTCCAACTGGTGGCATTTGCCAAGTGGTGTTACACAAGGATCAGGCTGCTGCTGTTCATTGTTTTGCCAATGATTTGCATGAGAATATAGGAACCGTGGATAATAGGTTTGTAGTCACAACCCCAAAATTGGTGTTATAATGGAGAGTGAAGATGCCTGTCTAAGAGAACAATGCGATCTTCATATACTGTGCCAGCGGGCCGAGGAATGGCAGATGGAGCTTCATGTAGATAATCTTGAGGTGCTGCGTTAGGTTAGATAAACCAGGGCAGGGTTTGCAGTCAACGGAAAGGTGCTGGGGTATGTTGTCGAACAGAGGTGCCCAGGGTTCAGGTACGTAGTTCTTTGAGATTGGAGTTGTAGGTAGTCAGGGCAATGCTCGGAATGCTAGCCTCCATCGGATAGAGCATGGAATGAAGCAATTTGAACCTTATGCTTTGGCATAAAACAGAATGCCAAGGCCACATTTGGAGTACTGCTTACAAATCTTGTCGCTCTGCTACATGAAGAATTTTATAACCTGGAAAGGGGGCAAAATGTTTACAATGACCTGACGGAGACTGGAGATTTACATGGAGAGGCTGGTATTTCGTTCCCTTTGTGTAAGACGGTGGGGGGTGATTCCTATGAGATTGAAAAAAATCATGAGTGCCATGGTTGGGATGTCTAGCCAAATTCTTTCCCTAGTGTGGGGGTGTCCAATACCAGAGAGGATACCATCAAGGTGAGAGGGAAGAGATTTAAAAGAGATCTAAGTGGACGCTGTTTCTCACAGAGAGTGGTCGGCATATACAGAGAGTTGTCCGAGAAGTGGGATTGGGAGTACAATTACGACATTTAAAAGACAATTGGATGTGGACATGAAGAGGAAACGTTTGGATGGGTATGTTCCACAAGAAGAAATATAAAACTAGTTCAGTTTAGGAAAATTGGTATTAATGGATGGATTAGTCGAAGGGTATGTTTGCATATTGAATGATTCTTAGAGTCTATGACTCCATTATAGCTCCTTCATTACTAATCTTTCACTGTACGCAATTCAATTCCAAGTCAAATATTCTCTGTAAATGCATTCAATGATCTTGCACTCCGAACTTTCTTCAATAGCGAATTCCTGACATTGATGTGGTGCTGTAGACAACAGCAGCATCAGCTGCAGAATTATATTCAACCACAAAATGTAACTTTTTTCCGGGGATAGTCCCTCAGTCTCCCGTGACCTTCATGCCTATATACGTTTCCGTGATGGTTGTGGGTGAACATGTCAAGGTTAGAACCCTGTGTCCTTAATCTGATTACAATCCATTAAAGCTATTTCTTACATTTCAGACAGCAGGACAAATATCTGTAAATGAGGGGTCAATGATCCTTAAACCAATGCACCAGGTGCCTTGCCACATCCAGTCATAAATGGTGGTAGATGGTTCAACAATTCTACCAATATTCCGTCCTAATTAATAAAATAGCCCTGTACATTGTGTAAAAGACAAGGATGTAGTCGCTGCACCATTATCAGCCAGAACCGTTCAATTGATGATCCACCTCACCCTCGCTATGATACCCACAGTATCATATATGCCCGTCTTCAACCAATTCGATTCGCTGCTCGTGACATGAGGAAAAACCTGAACATAATAGACAAGACAAAGGAAATGGGCCCTGACACCACTCCTGCAAAGGACTGAACAGTTGTGCCGCAAAACTCGCCGTGTCCCTGGGGAATCTGCTTCATTCCAGGTCAAACTCTGACATCGACCTGGCAATGTGGACAACTACTCATCGATATCCAGTCCCCTAAGAGGAGATTAATTACAACCTGTTAAATTACGAGACCCTCAGTCCCATCGCGTTAGTCAAATAGTTGGGAGATCTTTTTGACAGAGCTGTCAATCAACACATTAAAAATCTGATCAGTGTGATTTCCGAAAGGTCTCCATGTGCAGATGGTGCTGTTGTGGAAATGCCACTAGATTACTACTCAAGAGCTGGCTAATGCTCTGTCAACTGGTGGAGGGTAAGAAAACAAATTAATACAATATCGACATGTAAAATCTGGCGTCGGTAAGAGTGACCCTGAAAACAATGTCAATAGTACACACCAATTTGCTTCCCCAGTTTACTTTCTGGAAGGAAATCTCTCGTACTTTCCTGGTCTGGCCGAAGTGACTCCAGACACACAAACATGTGGCAAGCTATTCAATGGTCTCTGAAACAGCCAAGCAAGAAACTAAATGGTATCAAACAGCTTCGAGATCTTAAGGGATAAAACCAGCCAGAACATCCATTTAGTCAGAAAGCCTCGGGTTCGGAAAAGGGAAAGGTAAGCACAGTCCTGTCGACCTGCAGCGACCTGTTTCCTAACATCTGAGAGCTTGTCACAATATTTACAGAGTTTCCCAAAGACTGCGCAGAAACAACGGGAAAAGAATAAGTCATTGAACACATTCAACCTCTCCCATTCCAGTTCATGTTTGAGCATCTCCCTAACGCACTTATCCCCGACAATGTACACATCCCTTAATGTGATTAAACATTGGAAAAATATTAAATATTAACTTTATCAGTCCTTTCGACCCATTGTTTTGCTTCACCGTTCAACATAATAATGTTTGAGTCTCGCTCTTCACAAAATAGTCCTGCTCCATCTCTATCCCTGCAGTATCTAAACACCTTAACTTATATTCAGTGCCATTGCTTGCTCAGTCTTATGTGGGAGAAACCTCTTCAATTTCACCAGCCTATTAGTGCAGACATTTTTTCATATCTCAATGCAGAATGACCTGCCTGTACCTCATACTGTGGCCCATTGTTTTAGTCGACCCAGTAAGGGGAATTGTCATCCCTGATTACAATCCGTGTCAACTTGCCAGTGTTTAATATTTTTCATTGAGCTCTCCACTGATTTTACTAAACCCAATGGAGCAGAGGAACAGTCGACCCAAACTCTGCTTCCACAACAAGTCTATTGTTCCACAGATCAGTCTAGTTTTACAGAGCTGGACTCCCTCAATATTAAGTAAGTACTTCTCGTCGGGACGGAGACCAAAAACTGCGAGTAACACTGTACAATGTTGGAGATGGCTTCACATTAAGGCATTCTACAGCTGCACTTATTCCTGTACTCAAATCTCCCTGAAATCAAGGTCAGACATGATATATCTTCGTAAATGCTCTCTGCTCCTTTAATATTGCTTTCAGTGACTGGTATACAGGGTGAACCACATCCTTTTCAATGTCACGACTACCCACTTGGTGAGTCCATGTCCTGTGACCAGCCTGTCAATTTCAGTTCGAGCATTGGCTTCTGGCTTCACAACCCACGGCCCTGCATGGACGTAGGAGGTCAACGCTGAAGACAACAACAACAAAAGGGGTTGCATCCCTTTGTAGATCGAAATTTTTAAACAATCCTTTTTCAAATGATAGGTTGCATTTTGATATTTCCCAGCAACGAACACAACTTCACATCTAACCACATTGCTCTCCATCTGCCGCGACGTTGTCATTCATTCCACTTGTTTCAATCACCTTTGAGCATTTTCGCATCTTCCTCAGCCATTCAAAATATGACATCGTTCAGGGCCATCACCAGGCTTGTCAATAATGCTTTTGATTCCCTGATGCAAATGTGCCATATATGTTGTAAATCGCTGGGGTCGAATGAGTTATCCCTTTGATAATCCACGTTACTTTCAATAAAATTCATCAGGTATCACTTCGCACTGATAAATCCATGCTGAGTATTCCTGCTCAGACGTTGCCTCTCAAATGGAGATCAATTTTCTCCTTTCATATTTTCTCTAATATTTTCTCTAACATTGCTCTAATACTCATTGGTCTATAGTTCCCTGGTATATCTGACCAACCCGTCCTGTAAAATTGGACCACATCACTCCTCTGGCTACACTCCTTTGATCAGATTCTACTGAAAAAATATTGGTCAGGACCTTTCCTCCCTTATGTCCAACAGCAGCCTTGGATAAAACTCATCCGGACCATTTGTCCAAGTTTATACCAGCCAAAACCATCAAACCCCGCTCGCATCTTAAAAGAATCCGCTCTAGAGCTTCCCAGTCCATCTTCTCCAGGTCTGTCTCAGTATCTTCCTTCTCCCAAATAAAACACGCGTGAAAAATCTCCTGAAACATTCTATCAATTTTCCAGAGCTTAACATATAGATTGTCTCCTTCCCATCCCATGGACTCTAATTGATAACTGGTAATATTATACTGCTTGATGTCCATGTGGAAAATCTTCGTGTTGTCTCCAATATTGCATGATCATACTTCTCCATGTCCCTTTGTTATTCAGTCCCCTCTTTGAGAAATTTCTCTGTTTCATTAAGTTTAAATCTCATTCGTGGAAACTCGAGGGTGCATTGGCCGAGTTCCCTCATCAGACAACCTTGCAATCTTTGGGATTAATTTGTAGAATGAACATTCAGTATATTTTGTCAGTGTATACTTCCTTAGATCAGGACACCAAAACTTTACACAATAGTGCTGGTATAGTCTCACCAACACTCTGAGTATGCGATGCAGGACAGCTTTCCTTCTCGTCGGAGTAAATCACTGTAGATGTTGGAATTTGTACTGAAAACAATAATTCTGGAGACCACAGCGTGTCAGAAAGTATCCAAGGACAGAGAGCGAGCTAACGCTTCCAGACTGGAAGACTTTTCATCATCTACATTCTGATGCCCTTTAAGTAAATCCAAGCCTAATTTCTACCTCCCCATTTGCACATGCTCCTCCCAGTAACTATTGCTTCAATATTTTGTAATAACTGACCCCGTGAATTTGTTAATAAGTCCTTCTGAACGTCAAACTACATGACATCCATTGTTTCTCTATTGTTTATGTCTACAAGAAATACCTTAAAGCAATAAGTTTGAAAATTATAACTTTCCGTTCGGAAATGCAGAATCATTTTCTAGAAGTTTACTATAATATTCTAACTGACCAATATCACATTCGTTATAATAGATTCCAATTGATTCCCTACTGTGGATGACAAGTTAACTGGTCTATCGTTCTCCACTCTCACTAATCTTCTCTTCTTAAATGTTTGGAAGGCATTTATAATGTTGCAAAGTGAATAGGGATAATGCAGTGATCCTCAATGCAATCAATCTCTGTGTTGCTGCTTTCTCTGAAATTTCAGTATAAAGTACATCTGTCAGAATAATCAATCCTCAATCCAGTACTATTTTCAAACAATAGCTCGTCACTGATATTAATGATTTTAGTCTTTAGTGGCATAAGTCCCTCGGTCACGTTGTGCTTCTCGGAGACGTTCTGTACCTTTATCCGTGAAGACCTACGAAACATCACTCGCTAGTTTTCCTGTAATTTCTCTCTTCTCTGTCCACGCCTTCATTGGTCCAAACCTGACCTTATTTCCATTTTCTTTTCAAATATTGACAGAAGTTTATCATCAGTCTTTAGGTTTGCGTTACTTTGCATTCTTGAACTCTTTTTAACTTTCTTATCAGTTTCTTAGTTACCCTTTGTTCCAATAAATGCACAATATCGGGTGTTTTTCTAAGCCACTCTACTAGACCTAGTACCATTTTTAACTTCTTTGGTTAACCATGGATGAATCACCTTTCCCTTTTGCTATTTGCACCTTGGAGGAAATATGTATTCTGTACACTTTATAGTGTTTCTACAAAACAGACGTTACTTGTCTTCCAGTCAATATTTTTCTTCTACCTTTCAAATTCACTAATCGAACTTGTTCCTCACTTCTTCATGGCTTGCATGACTCCAATATATACATGTAATTTAAGAAGTAATACTGGTTTCTATTCAGACGGCATGTAAAATTCGATAATTTATGATCACTATTCCCAAAAGGTCCTTTTCTGCAACGTTTCCAATTAGCTCCTCTGATCACACAAAACGAATTCCAAAATATTCTGATCTCGAGCACGGTGCTCAAAATATTGTGAAAGGAAACTAGCTTGTACAAACTCATGACACTCATTTTCCGTCATATTAACATTCGCTTGGGTTGACACAGTTCAGCTGCAGCTTGAATGTCTCCATCATTGCTGCATTACCCACAATCTTGCATTTCTAATTCGCTTTTTTGTATCATAACAAACACTTGCATCACAATGTCGACTTTGAAGTATTACAACCATCAATGTTTGCTTCGACTTGCTGTTCCTAAGCTCCACATTATCATAGTCTGTGGAGGCTGAGCGACGTCTGCTCTGGGGAGATTAATGGCATATTCAGGCACAATGTTTCACGTGGCATATCTCAGTATTGATATTATGTCGCCACAACTTATCTGTTCTTCTCAAACGTGCTTGTTAATCATTTTCATCAGGTCTTCCGTTATGCTGGTGGAGTAAAAAAGACAATGAACTTTTAACAATGCTGTGCATTCTCCCCGACATCTGAGACAGCTGGACCCTATTTGCGCAGCTTTTTGAGTCTGGCAAAGTGTTGTTGCTGCTGTGCACGAGCTTAGTGAGATCACGCCTGGAGTCGTGTGTACAGATTTAATCTCCTCCTTGAGTCAGCAATTTTGGCCTCAACTCAGAAATTGTTCCGTCTACTAATTTGTGCTAATAGATCCAGTTTTGTTCGCTGAGATGTTAGATCCATTTACAGGTGCTACGTCGCCACACGAGGTAACATCATCAGTGAGCCTACAGATGAGGCGCTGTTTGACTTGGCCTGCTTTCTATTTGTGTGTTTAGGTATCCTTGAGTTGGTGATGTCATTTCCTGTGTTGATACTACTTCCTTTCCTTTTTTCCTCAGGGGGGTGCTAAATGGGATTCCAGTGAGTATATTTGCTGATATAGTTCCAGTTGGAATACCATGCTTCTCTGAGTTCGCGTGGGTGTCTCTGTTTGGCTTGTCCCGTAAGGATGTGCTTTCTCATCGAAGTCGTGCCCTTGCTCACCTGTATGTAAGAATATTAGTGAGAGTGGTTCATGTTTTTTTGGATCAGTTGTCGTTCATGTATCTTGGTGGATATTTTTATGACTTGTTTTTTGTAATGTTTGTTACAGTTCTTTGCAATGTATTTTGTACCTGACATAAATTTTGTTTTGTGTCCATATAGGGACTTTCCAGTCCATTAGCTGCTGTTTTAGTGTGCCTGTGTGTTTATGGGCGACAATAATGTTAAGAGTTCTGAATAGTGTGTCTGTGATGTCGGGGAGAGTTGTTATGATTGTTGGACGTGTTTTGTCTGCTGGTTGGGGTTTTGTGCTTAAAGATATGCGGACTGCCTTCGCTGAAAGTGTCACTCATAGAATCCATACAGTGTCAAAGTAAACCATTTGGCCCATCCACTCAAACGTTCAGTCAGGTGCTCGACAAGATTCCCCATGGGAGAGTGCTTAGCAACGTTATTTCTCATGGAATACAGGGAGAGCTAGTCATTTGGATAAAGAACTGGCTCAATGATAGAAGACAGAGGGTGGTGGTGGAGGGTTGTTTTTCAGACTGGAAGCCTGTGACCAGTGGAGTTCCACAAGGATTGGTGCTGGGTCCTCTGCGTTTTGTCATTGACATAAATGATTTGCATGCGGTGCGGTTCGTAACTTTGAAGATGACACCATAATTGGAGATGTAGTGGACAGCAAAGAGGGTAACCTCAGTTTACAATAGGATATTGACCAGACGGGCCAATTGGGCTGAGAAGTGGCAGAGGGAGTTTAATTCAGATAAATGAGAGGTGCTGCATTTAGTGAAAGTAAATCTTGCTGGACTTATACACATAATGATAAGTTCCGAGGGAGTGTTGCTGAACAAAGACACGTTGGAGTGCAAGTTCATAACTCTTTGAATGGTAGATAGGATAGTGAAGAAGACGTTGAGCATGCTTTCCTTTATTGGTCAGAGTATTGAGAACAGGAGTCGGGAGGTCATGTTGCGGACGTACAGGGCATTCGTTAGGCCACTGTTGGATTATTGCGTGCAATTCTGGTCTCCTTCCTATCGGAAAGATGTTGGCAACCTTGAAAGGGTCCAGAAACGATTTACAAGGATGTTGCCAGAGTTGGAGGATTTGAGCTATATGGAGAGGCTGAACAGGCTGGGGCTGTTTTCGATGGAGTGTCGGAGGCTGATGGGTGACCTTATCGAGGTTTACAAAATTATGAGGGACATGGATAGGATAAATAGGCTAAGTATTTTCGCTGTGGAAGGCGAGTCCAGAACTAGCGGGCATAGGTGTAGGGTGACAGGGGAAAGATATATAAAGAGACCTAAGGGGCAACGTTTTTCACGCAGAGGGTTGTACGTGCAGAAAATGAGCTGCCAGAGGAAGTGGTGGAAGCTCGTCCAATTACAACAGTTAAGAGGCGTTTGGATGGGTGTATGAATAGGATGAGTTTGAAGAGATATGGGCCGGGTGCTGACAGGTGGGACTAGATTGCATTGGGATAGCTGGTCGGAACGGACGGGTTGGACCAAAGTGTCTGTTTCCATGCTGTACATCTCTATGACTCTATGATCTTGTAACGGCCGTCCTATCCAACCCACTGACGCACACACGCCACCTAACATCTGTGACACTGCATTTTCTATGACTAATGAATGTAGCCTGTACATTCCCAGATATTATGGCTAATTTAGCAAAGCCAATTTATGCACTTCGCATATGTTGGGAACATGGGTGGGAACTGGAACAGCCAGCAGAAACCCTTACAGACATGGGGAGAACGAGCAAACTACACACAGCGAGTAACCTGTGGCAGGATTTGAACGCAGGTTCCTGGTACTGTGAGGTAGCAGTGGTTACGACTGAGCTACCCAGTATCAGCAGCGCAACTTGCTTGCACATTGAAGCAGCAACACAGCATTTTTTACCGTCCAGGGAACTTTCACATGAATGTTGAACACGATGACCACTACAATACAGAAACGCGTTGTGGCCGCTGATACAATAAAGCTTCTATCCAGTGTTGCATCATGGATCACTTGGCAAGAAACAGATAATGGCTTGTTCTGTTCAATTTAAACAGAACTCAATCACACCAAAATTCCGCATGACTCACTATCAGCGGTCGGAATGTCCACACTAAAGTATATTACCTGCACTTTAGCCTGTTCGACCACGCGACCACCCTGAACTGAACACATAATCAGAATCGGAAACCAGATCCTGATGATATTACCGCATCACTGGCTGCATAAAGGAAGTGACAGGGACAGTAGGCCATCACCTCAACTGAACAGAACACCCTCTGATGAGGAGCAAATCCTGGCAACAGGAGTGGGAACTCTGTTTCCTTTAAACATTGGAATCACCTTCAGCCAGTAGCTGGCTCCTTCCACATTATGAGGATGGATCAACAAGGTTATGGAACGACATCATGGCATTTGAGAGAAGTTTAACCAAGGCATGGTTAATGTGAGTTGCAGGCTCGTGTTTTAAAACCAGAACACACTGTTTACTAAGCAAGCACTTTAACCAACTAAACCACAGTGCCACGTTAACATATGAGGGAAGGAGGAGCAAGTTGATTCAATACCTATTAAAGTTTACAAGAATGACCGATAATCTTGTTATAAGACTCAGCAACCAAATGTAATTGCACATTAAATCCAGGAGTGTGCTCCACTTCTCGAGACTGGAACACAGGAACAGCAGAAGTAGATTATTTAACACTTTCACAGCAGGTGATCAGGAGACTGATTAGTTCATAGATGTTGATACACAGTTTCAGGAAGACGCCAATACACCACTCCACAATGCAACACAGGATGCAGCACCTGTATCCTGCTACGTGACAACAGCATGAAACCAAACATTCTTCTCAGGGCTGCAACACAAGCACTAGAAGAGGTAAGAAAGTGACTGGAATCCGTCACACGAGGATAAGGGTATTCAGCACATGGAGTCTGATGCACATGAATAGGAGAAGGTTGCAAGATCGTTTGAAATATTTACGTGAACAGGAGGAGATAATTATGTCGTGTTTCTGTTGTATCGAAACAGCAGAACATTGAACATAGAACATTACAGCGCAGTACAGGATCCTCATCCCTCAATGTTGCACCGACCTGTGTAATCAATGTGAAGCCAATCTATCCTCCACTATTATATTTGCATTTATGCGATGGCCATTTAAATGTCATGAAAGTTACCAAATCTACGACTGTCGCTTGCAGTTCGTTCTATGCCCCTACAAATGCCAAAATAAAAACACTACATCTCACATTTGCCCTATATCTATCACCCTTTAATATAAAGCTGCATCCCTGCGTGCTCGCCATCATCATCCGTGGAAAAAGTCTATCACTGTCCACCCTCTGTAACCGTCTGTTTTCCTTATGTGTCACACGTAAGACACCTCGCAACCTTCTTCTCTCTAATGAAAACAGCCTCAAAATTCTTACCTTTCCACGTAAGACCTGCTTTGCATACCATGCAGCAATCCAGAAAATCTCAATGAACACTTTCCAAAGCTTTCACGTGCTTCCCAGAATGCTGTGACCAGAACTTTGTGCAATACTCCAAGTGAAGCTGCACTGGAGTTTTGAACAGCTGCAACAGGACCTCGACACTCCGAAACCCATTCCCTCCTCCAAGAAAAGCTAACACACGGTGTGCCGTCTTAACAAGCTTATCAACTTCGGCGGCAACTTTCAGGAATCTATGTGCATGGATACCGAGACCTCTCTGCTTATCTACACTACCAAGAATCTTAGCACTAGCCCAGTACTCCTTATTCTTGCTGTTCCTTCCAAAGTGAATCTCCTCAAATTTTCCTAACTAAACTCCACTTGAAAACTCTATGCCTAGAACTACAGCTTATGTCTCTGTATCCTGAAACATACTTCAGCACTGTCCACAACTCCACAGACTATTGCAAAATCTATAAATTTACTAACACATACACATACACTGCCAAATAGTGGGGCAAATGCCAGTGGCCCAAAACACATCCTTGTGGTACACCACTATTAACAGAACTCCAAGATGAACATTTCCCATTAACCACTAGCCTCTGTCTTCTATCAGCTAATCAATTTCTGATCCTAACTACTAAATCAAGCTCAATCCCATGCATCTGTATGTTGTGCAATGGCCTACTGTGGGGAACCTTATCAAACGCCTTACCGAAATCCGTATACACTATATCCCCATACCTCATCCATCATCACCACCTCAAAGAACTTAATAATGTTTGGGAGGCATGACGTAAAATTCACAAAACCAGGTTAACTATTCCTCATCAACTTAATCCTCTCTAGATGATTAAAAATCCTATCTCTTCTAACCTTTTTCCAAAATTTACCCAGAACTGATGTAAGGCAATTCGTCTATATATATAAAAAACAGGCCTCTCCCGACTCCCCTTCTTAAACAAAGGAACAACATTTATTATCTTTCAGTCTTCTGGCACTATTACTGTAGACAATGACGACATGCGAATCAAAGCCAAAGTCTGTGCAATCTCCTCACTGGTTTCCCAGAGAATACAAGGATAAGTCCCATCCGGTTCTGGGAACTTATCTATTTCCGCACCTTCCAGAATTGCTAACAACTCCTCCATGTGAATCTCAGTCCCATCTAGACTTGTACGCTGTTTCTATATATTCTCCTCGACAACATTTTCTTTGCATAGAATGAATATTGATGAAAAATATTTATTTAGTGCTTCCCCTATCTCGTCAGACTCCATACATAACTTCCCACTTCTATCCCTGTTTGGCTCTAATCTTACTTTATTCATTATTTTATTCCTGACATAACTATAGAAAATTTTAACGTTTTCCGTGATCTTATCTGCCAATGACGTCTCATTTTCCCTCCTGGCTCTTCTTTGCTCTATCTTCAGGACTAACTTGTAACTCTCAAGTCCACTAACTGAGCCTGCACATCTCAGCCTAACATAATCCTTCTTCTTGACAAGAGATTCAACTTCTTCAGTAAATGACAACTCCCTCGCTCGACAACATCCTCCATGCCTGATAGATACATTATTACCAAGGACACAGTAGCTGTTCATTGAATAAGCTCCGGATTTCAATTGTGCCCATCCGCTGCTGCTTACTTCCCTATTCTATGCAGACAAAATCTTGCCCAAGATCATCATAATTGCCTTCCTGCCAGCAATAAATATTGCCCTGCTTTATATATCTACCCCTTTCACCACTAAAGTAAACATAATCGAATTGTGGTCGTTACCTCAAGATCAATCACACCTTCTATCTCATTTCAGGTAAATTGGAGGGGACAGTTCAGTATCTCCAGCCTGTATGGAGGGATGTGAGGAGACATTTCAGCTCCTCAAAATATTGTACTGTAGCTGGAAGATTCCATAAATCCCTGAACCCTTCCACAGCAACTGGGGGATAACTTCAGACCTTGCACGGCCTGGTCAGTAACAGGAACAGGACATTCAGCCCGTGGAGACTGTAATGTAGAAAGACAAAGAACACATTCAGCCTTGATCTTAGACACAGTATTTAAAAAGGAAAAGATCAAAGGGTTGTACAACGCATGCGCATGAAGTGATAGCACCTGAGCTGGTTCTTAAAACTTTGTTCAGTTAAATTTGAGGTGCAGGTTTTTACTGATTAATGTGCAAATCCCAGAATTTATTTCAAGTCACTGTGTCAATATACCTTCAGGTATTATCCATCTAAAGGAAGTGTCAACACTTGTCAGACAAGTGTTTTTGGCTTTAGGTCTTGTTTGGAGTCTGTCTGGGTCTTCACCTGCAGTCTGGCTTATTTGATTTCCAAAGTAGACGTTTATAAATTACCACATTGTCGGGAAATGGTGTGTTTTTTGAACAAAATACAATGCATCCTCACATAGAAATCTGCAAATCCAAATTCAAACTGCAGATTTATATGTGTGTGCGTGTGAGAGAACGTGTGCTTGTGTGTGGGGGGTGTGGGGGGCAGCGGGGTAGCGGTGTGTGTGAGAGAGAGAGAGAGACTATGAGTGTGACTGCGTGTAAAGGGGAGAGTGAAGTCACTCACTCTAGTTTCAGAGCTTCCCCTCTCTGCAGCCTCTGCTCCATTTGTTGTTCACGTTGCAGACCCAGATGGTGTAACTAGCCTCCCCATGTTCGATGGAGAATTGAGTCTGCAAGCCCTCAGACTCCCTGAATGTGTGAGGCAGCTCATAGGACACCCTCCAGCAAAACATCCCCAGCACCTCCACTAGGTTTTTAAATAGCAGGAGACAGTTAGAAGCCTCTCAGCTGCACGTTAGATGCCTGCTGCATTGTAATAATACTCGACGTGCACGATCATCTGAAAGGGACAAACACAGGCGTTCAGTGGGCAGGCACGAATCATGTTAGATACACGTGTTTCAAAGCTGCTGAGACCCCCGTTCCAACATGGAACACCACATGGGACACACATCGAATTGAACAATTACCCAGCACACATCGTTTTATTGTTTCTAGGCTTTACAGTGACACCACTCGATAGACACGGGAGCCAAAATCGTAGGGCAGGATAAGATATGGAGGGAGACGCACATGAAAGATATAAACAGACAATACATTACCTGAAAACGTGATGGGAAAATATGGGAGGAACGAAAAGAACGGGCAGCGGGACGAACTGGAGGAGTTAGACCTTCGTGTGTCCAATCAAAAGAATGAGATCATGAAGAAAAGCATTGCTAGATGAGTTAAAATGGTATGTTACATCGAATTCTGAATCTTCACTACAGAACCAGCCCAGACACCATAAACTGGGACATGGTAATAGCTCAGCATGGAGAGCTGTTGAGACTATGCCCGTGCATTGCTCAGAAAGCTGGAGTATCAGCCCAGCATGGTAATTCTTGCAAACCTTTACTAATATACTGCTGCTATATTTGCACTGGATATCTGCCAATAATGGGAAATTAGCAGCACATACTGCAAGTGGCAGTAAATGGGGCTCCCACAAATTTATGTCTCTGCATCTCCATACATCAGCTCATGGCAAAGGCGTTTTATGAGTGCATGCGTGTGTGTGTGTGTGTGTGTGTCTGGGACAGTGATAGATGTGAATGTCGTTGCCTGAGAGTGAAAACGCATGGAGGTAATCAGGTTAAATATGAATAACTGGCAGGGGCTGGGATAATGTACAGTCAGAGACAGAGGAACCATTCATGTACAGTTGTGAGGATGTGCTTGAGAATATTAAAGTAAAAGTATTGCCAGATCCAATAAATATGCTATGAGTTACAGAGGGATAGGCGGAGCCCAATGCTTCTTGACTATGTTACACTGGGACAGGAAGTCGTAATTTAGTCTCATTCTGCCTGTTACAGAGGGACTGGAGGTGTGCATTCAGCCTCTTTGTGTCTGTGACAGAGGGGCAGGTGGAAGCCATTCAGCCTCATTGTGTCTGTAATGGAGGAACACGAGGAGGTCATTTAGCCTTATTGTGCCTGAGGCAGAGGGGCATGATGAGACAATTCAGCCTCACAGTGACTGTAACGGAGGGACAGGAGGAGAACATACAGCCTTATTTGGTGCGTTGCAGAAGGGAAGGAGGAGCCCAATGCTTCTTGAGCCTGTTACACAAGGACAGAAGAATGCCATTCAGCCTCAGCAAGTCAGTTAGAAAGGGACAGGAGATGACCATTCAGTGTCACTGTGCCTGTTACAGAGGGACAGGAAGTGCCAATTGGTTCTTGTGCCTGTTATGCAGCGACAGGAGGGCGTCTTCAGCCTCATTGTGCCTGTTATGGCGGGACAGGAAGGTGCAATTCAGCACCATTGATCATGTTGCAGAAGGACAGAAGGAGACAATTTAGCCCGATTGTGCATGTTGCACACGGACAGGTGGAGATCACCAAGCCTCATTTTTGTCTGTTACAAAGGGTCAGAAGGTGTCATTCAGCCTCATTGTGCCTGTTACAAATGGAGAGGAGGAAAACATTCCTCTGCGTTACAAAGGAAGATGTGGAGTCCATTGCCTCTTGAGCCTGTTACAGAGGGACAGGAGGAGTCTAATAAGCCTCATTTTGCCTGTTCCAGCGGCTGAGGAGACGGCTGTTCAGCCTCATTTTGCCTGTTACAAAGGGACAGGAAGACCTCTTCAGCCACATTTTGCTTGTTACAGATGGACAGGAGGGGAACATTCAGACTCATTGTGTGCATTACAGTGAGAGAGGAGGCGCCCATTGCTTCTTGAGCTTGTTTCAGAGAGACAGGAGGACTCTACTCAGCCTCACTGTGTCTGGTACAGAGGGACAGAGATAAGGTCGTTCGGCTACATTGTGCCTTTTGCAGAGGGACATCAGGAGGCCATTCAGCCAGATTGTGCCTGGTACACAGTGAGAGGTGGGGGTCATTAAACATCGCTGTGTTTGTTACAGGGGAGCAGAAGGAAGCCATTTAGCCTCATCCTGCCTTTCACAGTGGGACAGGAGGACATTCAGCCGCATTTTGCATCTAACATAGATATAGGAAAAGGTTATTGCTTCTTGAGCCTGTTGCACACGGAGTGAAGGACGGCATTTTGCTTCTTGAACCTGTTATGGAGTAACCAGCAGCTTTAGAATACTTATGGAGAAGAATAGTCCTGATATAGATGTGAACGTTCAAACTTGGCTCAGTCTAATTTTGACAATTGAAGATTGGCACTGTGAAAAGCTGCTTGGGAGAAGCTATTGGCAGGGAAGTGGAAGGCCTTCACAAATGAGATTACAGAGTCGAACGACAGTATTTTCCAGTTCATCATCAGGGCAAGGCTGGGAGGGGTAGGGAATGCTGGGTGGCTAGTGAAACTGAGGGTTTTGTCAAGTAAAAAACGAAGTATATAATCGGTATGGATAACAGGGATCGAGTGAGTCCATCGAGGAGTCCAAGGGCAGCATGGCAGTAGTCAAGAAGGGAAGCAGGATGGCAAAATTCAGAGATGATGCATCTTCAGAAAATAGAGTAAGGAAAGTTCCAAATGCACTAAATTCACCAGAGTAACTAGCTCGAGAACAGAACTCCGTAAAAATAATTAACGTCACATGTTTGTAGCTCCACAGGAGTTGGGCGCGATACTAAATGAATATTTCACATCAGTATTTACTATTAAGAAGGGTATTGAACATAGTGAACGTGGGGAAATTTACAGTGATGTCATGAAAAGTGTCAATTTTAACTAACAAGAGGAGCTGCAGTACTAAAAATGCATAAAGGTATCTAACTCCTTGGGAGATGATCATGTGTCCCCTAAAATTGTGTGAGAAGCTAGGGAGTATTATTTGAGCTCCTTGTGAGATGTTTATATCATGGATAGTCTAGGTCAGGTGCTGGATGTCTGGAGTGTGGCAAATGATGTATTATTAGTTCAGAAGGAAGGTCAGGAAAAGTCGGGGAACTATAGACCGATGAATCTGACGCCCGTGGAGGGCATTTTGTTCTGGGAGAGGGTGCATATTCTGAGGAACAGGATTTACATGTGTTTGGAAAGACAAGTACTGATTAGGAATAGTTACCATGGCTTTGTGCATGAGAAAGCATGTCTCACTAACTTGATTGAGTCATTTGCATAATTGACAATTAGGTTGATGAAGGCACAAGAGTGGGAGTTGACTGCATGAACTTAAATTAAGAAGTTGAACAAGGTTCCACATGACAAACAGGTTAGCAAGGTTTGATCACATGGAATCCAGGGAGGGCTGGGGGTATTTGGTACTTCAGGCAATAGACCGAGTTGCTCGTGGAGGATTGTTTTTGGGACTGGAGGACTCTGTCCAGTCGTGTGCATAAGGATCCAATGGATTTTGCCATTTAAATAAATGATTAGGAGATGAGTGTAATAGGAATTTTTAGAGAGTCTGCAGACAACAACAAAACTGGTGGTGCAGTGGACAGTAAAGATCGTTAACTCGGAGTACAATGGGACCCTGATCAGATATGGTGAACTGCCAAGGAGCAGTGGATTGGGGTTATTTTAAACAGACGGGAGGTGTATGGGAAGTTTGCATTTCGTGAATTCAAATCAGGGCGTGACTTACACACAGATTCCTCAGAAGCATTGTCAAACACAGACATGTTAATAAAAAAATATAGAAAACCTGCAGTGTGGCCCTTTAGCCCATTGAGTCCACATTGACACTCCAAATAGCATTCCACCGGACGCACCCTTGCATTACACCAGTATCTCGACATTTCCCACAGCTAATCCACATAACCTGCACATCCCTGAATACTGCAGTCCAATTTAGCAAGGTCGCAGCAGCTAACCTGAGTATGGTTGGACTGTCAGAGGACAGCCAAGCGCCCAATGAAAAACCACACAGACACAGGGAGAATGTGCAACTCTCTCACAGGCAGTCACCTACGGGTGGGATTCAACCAGTGTAAGATGGCAGTGCTAACTACTGAGCCAGCGTGACACCCTAGTGAGCAGCTCATAGCGACTGCATTCTCCCATATTCTCTGGAACCTTCACATCTGTTCAGATTATATTGAATGATGGTAGGGAGTGGGGAGTGGGAGTTAGTTTTGAAATCCATATCAAGGGATATGTGTTCTTTTATCCGAGATCTCAACCTTCCTTTCTACGTAGAGACTCGAAGATGATGGGAATGTCTGCCTGTTTCTGAATGAAGATTCTGTGACTGCTGCCACGACAGTTGATATTCACGAACATGATATACTGTACATGGTCACACTGCAGCATTAATAGAGTGAGAGACGGAGGGTTTCATCACAAGGATGGAAACTAAAGGCATTGCCAGATCAGCTGAAGTGATTTGTTGTACCAAATTTACAATCCACCAGACAGAACCAATAACTCAGATGGGATATCGCTTTAGTACAAAGCATTGCATAGATCAACCTCTGCTCCGACAAATCCTGGAACCTGCTGTGGACAGAAAACTGTGCAGACCACAGCAGACCATTGATGTATAAACTCAGACTAGATATCTGTCCAGCACCGGGAGCTGTGTCGACCACAGTAGTGCATTGATTATAAAACCCAGACGAAATATTTGCCAAGCACGGGGAGGTATGCAGATGACAGCAGTGCATTGATCTATAAATCCAGACTAGATATCTGTCCAGCACGGGGAGCTGTGCAGACAACAGGAGTGCGTTGATATTACAACCCGAACAAGATATGTGTCCAGCAAGTGAGCTGTGCAGAACCACAGAAGTGCATTGAACTATAAACCCAGACTACATATGTGTCCAGCACTGGAAGCTTTGCAGATCATAGCAGAGTAATTCTCTTCGAACCAATCTGAATGAAGCACTTTGGAAGAGGTTGGGATGAATGTCTGGTCCTTTGCTCACTTTCAATGTGTATTTGCGTTCCAAATTATACTGAGAATGGATTGTAAAGTCCTGAACCAAATCCAACGGCAGCATTAGGGGCTACAATACGCATGATCATCCCCTTCTGTTAATATCTCAGGGATAACCATGCAAGGAATCAGTCGAAACTACTCTGAGATTCCAAAGTCTTTCTTTGAAGAAGAAAACAAATGTGAAGTGTCCTATAGATGGCAAGAACGTCAGATTATTTAGGCCAGAAATCCTCTGCTCCTCCTGTTATTTATTTTCTCCTTTTCTCTATTTTCAGAAACAATGTTTCCCAAACATTTCACTTTGCAAAATGACTCAGAGTGGAATGGGAAATGTGTGCCCCACACTGGAGGCTGGCGTGGGAAGGCGTGGCCTCGAGGCTTAAAGCAAAGCGCGGTATGGAGACTAAGCACGATGTGATTGGAGTGTTGGCCTGGTGTAGCCAGGAAATTGGGAGCAGGATAGACTGGAGACGGAGGTCGAAGTATTCAGGTGACTGTGTTGGATGTGGTCTGGAAGCTGGGCCCTGTGCAGTGTGGAGACTAGATCAGGTGCGGTCTGGAGACTCAGTCTTGGCACAGACTGGGTTTAAAGAACTATAAATCGAGAACGTTCCTTTTCTTCTTGTTATTGTTCTGCTGAACCTCCATTCATTATTCTTCAAATATTGTGGCAATATTCTGTACTTTCATATCTTGAACCTAAGATGACGCCACAAGCAGAGATATTGCACTCATTCGAATGCAAGTGATCAATTTTATCCAATATGAGAGTGTCACTGTCTGTGATGATTTTTTCCACACAAAGCAGACGGATAGAGAATGAGAGCGAGAGAGTGAGGACGGACATTTTAATCCCCATTTCAATGTATTCACTCCCAAACAATGGAAATCCTAGTGCTCAGAGACGCAGATGCAAAGTTACACACCTTAATATATTAAAACACACATAAAGACAGAGGAAAACACAAATACAAACACACACACATGCACGCATGAACACAAACATGCACACACGCAAACACAAATATGACCATAAGCACATTGGTATATGCACACATTCAGCCCCTCATTCCTACCCTACCATTAAATGACGTATTGGCTGAAGTGCTCGCTCTCGGGAAATAAAGGAATGTATTTGACTAAGCTATTAGAGTGGGAGCCATTTGGGACCAATAACTATGGCTCTCTTGTTTGGAAATAGTTCTGTAAAAGTATAAGCCTGTCCACAATTAATTTTTTAAGTTGGGACCAATTTGATGGTATTAAGGAGGAACTGTCAAAACATGATTGTGGAGAAACTGTTTGCATGTGGAGGGACGTCAGGCATGTGGGAGTCTTTCAAAAGCATGATAATGAGAGTTCAGGAACTGTATGTTAAGCTTAGTGCAAAGGGCAATGTTGGCAGGTAGTAGAGATGTTGACACTCTGGGCAAGGAAAATGAAGAAGAGATATATCACGTTTTGAAAACTGGGACCAACTGAATCCATTGTGCATACTGGGTGTAGGAGTACTGCTTCGAGGGAAATGAGGAGACCAAAAAGGGGGCATGAGATAGCTTTGGCTGACAAGGATAAGGGGAATTGGAAGAGATCCTGAAGGTATTATAAGGGCGAAGGGGTATTGACCATTAAGACAGATCACTCAAAACATTCTTCAGCTCACAGCTCAGACCATAACTTTAAAAGTTGTTTCAGTAAGTGAACAGTGCATATTACCCATATTACTTCAGTTTGGATTACTGCTCGATTTTAAAACAGACAAATATGTATTCACATAATACACAATTAAACAGAAAGGACAGAACAAAGAACCTCTCCAGAACTCAGCCGACCCAACTAGACTTAATTATGCTGTTGCGAATGTTCACAACAGTCTCAATAACCAAAATTCAGTTAAAAACCAGTATAAAGGGGATGCTTGCTTTCGGGTTGAAGTTGAGAGGCAAAAAGAAGGTTAGCATCCACACAGCTCCTGATTTAACTTTTCACTAGCTCAGACTGAACTGGAACTGCTCAGCTCAGCTGGAGAGCTGACCACTTCCCGTTCATTATACAGGTCACTTCTTAAACATGAACACTTTGTGGCCAGGAGTCACATTTGTTTACATGTGAACACGAGGCTTCTCAGAATCTTAGAATCTTTATCAACTCTGTGCCGCGCCCGCTTTATTAGCTCTCTCTCAAAAAAAACTGAAGGACAGAGTACCCTTGAGGAAAGAAATAGATTTTAGAAAAAAATGGACCTACTTTGTTTACACCTCACCCCTTCACAAAAGAACAAACAAAACCTTTGTTATAGATTACTGTCAGTCGAAACATTATGGCACAGACAGCATCACAGAGGGGTGCTAATACCTAACATATTATCTGGACTGACACCAACTGTTAAAATTAACTTCAGAATGCAACTTTTATAAAATGTTTTACAAGTTAAATGTGGAAGAAGAGAAACTGAAATAGTCATTCTAACAGATGAAAGAGTTAACAAACAATCAAGGTAGTTTTCATGTACAATTTCAGTTACATCACTCTGTATACTTTTGGTATAAATTGCGTGTCTTACAATCTTACACTACACAACCACCTGGTGAAGGAGCAGCGCTCCAAAAGCTAGTGATTCCAATTAAACCTGTTGGATCATAACCAGGTGTTGTGTGATTTTTAACTTTGTACAACCCAATCCAACACCGGCATCTCCGTATCATGCAATTACAAGCTTCATTTTAAGTCAGGCATTTTTGTACTTAACTTTTTTCACAAATGTCAATTGATTTTGGTCAGTGTATACGATTGTCTCAGATGCATTGTTGGCAATATAAACACTGAAATATTGTAATGCAGAGACCAAACTTAAAGTCTCTTTCATTACCGCTGAATATTTATGGTGATGAACATGCAGTTTCCTGGAAAATACCAGATGGATCTTTCAATTCCTTCGTCATCCTCCTGCAGGTGCACTGAACGACACATACGTCACTCACATCGATTGCCACGCGTAATCCGGTATGGCTTATAATGGGGAAGTGATTAACACAGTCTTTAGGCTGTCAAATGCCTTTTGACAGTCCGCTGTCCACTGAAACTTCTTGCCTTTTTTAAATAATTAGGTGAATGGAGCAGCCACACAACTAAAGTTCAGCACAAACCTTTGGTAAAATCCACGAAATCCCAGGAATCCGAGTACTTTTTTTTTGTGTCGACAGTGTGGAGAATTCTGCAACTATTTAATTTCCACATCTCGTAGTACCATTTGTCCATGTGCACTGAGATGGCCCGAAGGTGAATTGTGCTTTGGCTAAGCTTGCAACCAAGCCTGCCTTTCATATTAGATCAAGCAAATCCGAAAAATGCGATCAATGTACCTTCCATGAGTGATTAAAAATCAACAGGTCATCAATATACACCAGGCAGTTGGTGATCCGGCAAAGAGCTTATTACTCAGTTTCTAAAATATATTTTTCAAACCAAATGACATGACTTTGAACTGATAGATTCCATTTGGCATTATAAAAACTGAAATTGCCTTTGCTCTTTCTGACAGAGGCTCATGCCAATAGCGTCTGAGAAAGTCTAACATAGAAATGTAAGTTGCTTCTCCCACTTTTTGAACACAGTGCTCCAACCGGGCAATTGGAATTGCATCAGTCGTAATGGCTTTGAATTTGGGATAGGCCTCACATAACCGTTGCCAACCGTTTTGGCACCATGACTACAGGTGAGCTCCGATCACTGTAACTCACTTCGATTATGCCATCTTGCAGCATGCGTTCTATCTCCTTTTGAACGCGTGTAAATTTGAGAGGGTTATGCCTATTAGCATGTTTCTTAATCGGAACAGCATTTCCTATATCTACATCATGCACATTTAGGTTAGTAATTCCCAGTTTATTTTCGTATATCTCCCCATGTGATATTAAGCTCTTTCAGGTCATTTCGATTTTCTTGTAGAAATTAACTCAATAATCTTATCCAAAGTTTTGACAATGTCCTCATTGTCCAAGCTGCTTTGAGGAATGTCCAATTCAGAACCATCTGAACTTGATTCTTCCTTCTGTGCTCTAATCATTCACACATTCATTTCTTGTTTTCCTTCCCTTTTGAGCATATTCACATGCCACTGTCTGTGAGATTGTTCCTGTCTGGAGTCCTTATCAAGTAGTTCACCTCACTCAATTTCTTCTCAATTTGATTCGGTCCACTAAACCTTGCTTTAAAAGGCTCACCTCCACTGGAAGTAACACCAATACTTTAACCCCAATTGCAAGATTGCGAATTTATGATTTCTTACCCGTTTCCTGTTTCATTGTATGCTTTGAGACTTCTAAATTCTGTAGAACCAACTCTCCGGCTCTATTTAATCATTCCCTAAAATTCGACACATAGTCCAAATGGGTGGTCTCTGACTTCTGACTTAATAATTTCTCCTTAATCAAATTTACTGGTCCTCGTATTACTTGTTCAAAATTTAATTCAAATGGATTGAATTTGGTCGATTCATTCCAGGCATTTCTGATCGCAAAATGTACAAACAGAACTCCCTTATCCCAATCAACTGGATAATCCTGACCATAACTCACAACATGGTCGTGAAAGTTTAATGCCATCTGTCTAGCACTTCCTGCGGTTCTGGATGGCATGCAGCTGATTTGAATTGCTTGATTCCGAAGTTATGCATAATCTCTATTGATCGGCCGCACAAAATTAAGAAGAAAAGTAACTGTTCTGCAACCCTTTCAGCTGTCATGTTGCGTAGGGGGATTGCCTCTCGAAATCGAGTTAACACATCCATTGTTGATAATAAATACTTATTCCCATGTTTGAGGTAATGGACCTATGCAATCAATTAATACTCTTGTGAAAATTTCCTCAATTGCTGGAATAGGTATTAAAAGTGTAGGTCTTATTACTGTTTGTAATTTTCCGGTTAGCGGACATGCATGACACGACTGGCAAAATTCAACTCAATATTTGTGTCGTCCAGGCCAAAAAAAGTGTATGTATACTTTACTCTGCGTTTTCCTCACCCCTGAGTGACCTCCAAGTTGTAGTCCATGCGCGACTTGCAGCCCCTCCTTTCTAACCGTGAGTGGCAAAACAATCGGATGAATCTCTGCCCAAATTTCATCTGCATGAATGGGTGATCATCTCCACTTACTCCGTAAGATATCGTTAATTAATCATAGACAGACGTGCATTCACTTTCTTTCTCTGCATATGCCTTTTGAAATAACTGTTTAAACTCCACATCTTTCTGCTGTATTTCAATCAGCTCAATAGAGTTAAAGATGCATGCATGTTAACATATTTTGTCATTCTCTTTTTCACTTAGCTGATCAAAATAAGTTTTCGATAACACTATGTTAGCTTCCTTGTCTGTGAGTGTTGATATCTGCTTTTTCAACTTGTGCCTCTGTTATCTTTGAACACACAACCAAGTAATTTCGCTAGTGAAGGCTCTTTATTTCTTCAATTTGCTGCGTCACCACTGGCTTATCAAATAGAGTAGGCAGCACGCCAATCGGTGAATCAGCAATATAATTTACAAGGACAATTTTCTTTCCTGGAGCTGAGAGTTTGTCCAGTACTCCTACTACAACTTTTCCACTCTTCTCCGGATTCAGTAGCCTCACTTTACGTAACTGAGCACTTTTTGTCTCGTCATTAATTCCTGCAACCAGTATCTATTCTGGCAATAATCCCTCAGGAGTATATTCCTTCTCATCGTTCAGCATTACAGACTGAGGTGATCCAGTTTCCCTTAATATTGTACCCTCCTTAACTACAACTTCTGGATTGTTTGCATATACCTTACCCTTGCAAGTATATTTTTGAATCAGATCTGACACTTCTTCCTTAACCAACCTCTGATCATCTTGCACACTCTGAGGCAGTTGTCTAACTTGCTGAGTGTTGTTTGTTACTCGTCCAACAAACCATCTATGCTTGTCTGGTTTACCTACATCTAACGTTATTCTTGCCCACCAACACTGTGATTTCGTTTGGCACATTTTATTTCCATGAAAACTCTGGAGCATTACAACTTATTTGCACCCCCCCCCCCCCACCTTCCAAATGTTTCTTTTCCAACCTGTGGTAAGTACTCCATATTAATCTCACTGAGATCTACCTTTCTCTTTTCACGTGAGGGTTTCTCTTTACCCCAATTTCTTTCCCTGCAGGACTGAAAATGATTCTGGAAGTCAAACTAAGTATTATCGAACAGCTCATAATGATCAATTACTGCAGCTGATAACCTTGCTGTTTCAACCCTCTAATCTTCCACATGAGTTCACACTATTTCAGGCAGTGAATTTTCGTATTCTTCCGAAATAATTACCTCTGTAAGGGCATCATAGGTTTGCTCCATTTTTAGAGCTCTTGTCCATCTATCGAAAATGCTCTGTTTGATCCTTTCAAGCTCATGATAGTATTGACTAGGGTCCCTCTTCATGTCCTGAAACGTTGTCTATCTGCTTCGAGTGCAAGCTTATATGGACTTAAAATGGCTTTTTTCATTTCCTCAGTTACTCCCCAGTTACCTGTTCTGATCGTGATACGAATGTCTCACTAACCGTGGACAGAATTTTCGTTTGGATCACTTTGCCATTCGCCACTGCATTTCTTTAGTCACCTTTTCAAATGAGATGTAAAAGGCTTCCACATTCTTCTCATCAAATTAGGCAACACATGAACGTACGTAAACAATTTCTCATTGGTATACTGACTCCCAGGGGCTTTCTCACCGTCACTCTCGTCCTCCCTCAGCCGACCCTCAGCCTTTATCTTTTGCCTTTTATACTGACTTTCCTTTTAAAAGTCAGTTTTTGAAGTTCAAGCACTTCTTATGTATCTGCTCTATCTTTTACCCTCTCTTTTGCTGTTCTCTCTCTTTCTCTCTACTCTGCTGCTCTCTCTTTGTCTCTCTCCTAATTATGATCGGAACTTAAACTGTATCATTTCTGTTGCCCTTGACTTATCTCTCGCCTGTATCTAAAGCTGCATCATTTGCAATTGTATTCTTGCCATCTCCATTGATTCTGTGGGTCTCTACAGCATGTTTAAATGCTGTGCTACTGCTTTAATTATGTCTCATTTATTCACAGAAGCAGGCAGTTAAAATGCCACCTTCTCTGTTAATTCTTGCAACTTACTTTTGTTCACTTTTTGCAAACGTTCCAAAGTCATCACAACACAGCAAGTAAAGTTTTGGCAAGTGAAAGAGCCATCCCCATTCCAAACGCTGCTGACCTAATCAAAACCACACCCAAATAAATGCAGTAGCACCTCCCACTCGCTGTTTAAAATCCTATAACGAGCCACCATTATGCTGTGGACTCTGCCAGTCCACTCAAAGATTCTTCAGTAGGCAGCTCAGACCATAACATTGCAATTTGTTTCGATAAGTGTACAGTGCAAATTGCCCAGATTAAGTTATCAAGTTGAAGACTAGATTTTAAAACAGAGAAAAATTACACTATGAAACACAGGGAACAGAATAACGATCTCAATAATAGAACCCAACTTATCCAATTAGACTCAATTATGTTGTTCCAAATAGACACAAACGTCCCAATAAGCAAACTCGCGTTATAAGCCAGTATAACTGGTTCACATGATTAGACGTTGAATTTGAAGGACATATCGAGAGAGTTTTTTTTCCAAGTTGCTCTCCGTTGAACCTCTCAGCAGTTCAAACTGAACTAAAAATGCTCTGTTCAGCTAGAGAGCTGACCACTCCCTTCTCTTTATACATGCCACTTCAGGAATATTGGACTGGAATCTCGCCTGTTTACATAGAAACAAAAGGCCTCTCAAAAAACTTCACCTCTGTCCAAAACCAGACTGATCAGATCCCGGCCACGTTTATAACCTCTGTGAAAAAAAAATCAAAGGCAGATTATCCTTGAGCCAAGGGACATCTTTTAGAGAAACAATGACTAGCTTTGTGAAAGGAGGAAGGTAAAGAGTAGGATCCCCTGAAAATCAGACACCCATTTATGTGTGGACCCACAGGAGGTGAAGTAGCTGTATTACCTTTATTGCCACATGTACTCACATGAGCACTGTCAAAAGATTACAAGTCGCCAAACGTATCACCCACAAACTCTCAACCCCGCCCCAGCAGGTGCAGACATAATAAAGATATATTAAGAAGATATATATATGTATATGAATAGTGTTAACATTTTAAATTTTCTTTATTTTGTATATACGTATGCACACACAAATAAAGGGAAAATAATTACCATGTAAAATATTACAGACCTTTCTGTAAAGTGGAAAAACAGAGAAACACGGTTAACAGCTCAACAATACAATCCATAAGAGCTTGGCCATGCTGGATCACACTCCTCCCAAGGACTCGACCTTTCTCCATTCCACTGCCTACAAACCCGTTTCTCCTCGATGGGTGAGAGTTGACACAAATATAACGCGTCAATATTAACTGCGGAGAAAAACATGGATGCTCGGGATTTGGTGGAAGTAAATATATGCAGTGATGTTTCGAAACGAGGTCACATCACAGAAGAGGAAGCGCTAGAGGTCTGAAAATCGATAATCGTAGATAAATAGACAGAACTTGTTCAAGTGTATCCCAGATCATTGCAGTAAGCTATGGAAAATTGTCGACTCCCTTGCTGAGATATTTTCATCATCTCTCAGAGTCCTGAGGCTGCGTCACTGCATCCGAAAAGTTAACTCTGATTTCTCTGTACAAATGCTGCTAGACCTGCTGAACTTTCACAGAGCTTTCTGATGTTGTTTCTTATTTGCAGCATCCACAGTCATTCGATTTTTATTTGGATTATTTTCAGCCACGAGTGATGCGTTGGAGGACTGGAAGACAGCTAATGTTGTAACATTATTTTTAAAAGGCTGCAAGAAAAAGCCAGGACACTACAGACCAGTGAGTCTGATGTCAAAGGTGGGTAGGTTCGTTGACAAGATTCTGAGAGAGAGGATTTACATGCGTACGGAAAGGCAAGGACATTTTCGGAGAGTCAGCATATTTTTGTGTGTGGGAAAACGTGTTTCAGGATATTGTTTGGCATGTTTCAAGAGGTGTCAAAGATGATCAATGAAAGTCAAGCAGTACATATTAACTATCTGAAGCTAAGTGAGTCCAACAATATTTTGCAATGGTACACTGGTTAAGAAGGTTACATCGGACGGCACCAGGGAGAGCGAGCCAATTATATAGAAAATTGGCTTGTCAGTCGATTACAGAGGGTGTTGGAAAGATTTGTTGTGGGTATGACTCAAGAAGCAGACTGCTGCTGTTCCTAATTTCTATAAATGATTTGGATGATACTATTGGAACCAAGGATAGTACATTCGTAGACAAAACCGAAATTTCTGATAGAGTAGACAGTGAGAGGGTCATTTAAAATTACATTGATATCTTGATCAACTGGATCAGTGGGCGAGGAATGACAGATGAAGCTTTATGCAGATTAATGCAAGGATTTGCATTTTGTTAGACAAATGAGCGTAGGATTTACAGTTACTTGGAGGGCACTAAGGGGTGTTGTACAGAGTTGCACAGGATTGCAGGTGGATAGTGCTTTGAAATTGAGTTGCAGGTAGATGAGCGAGATAAGAAGGTGTTAGGCACGTTTACCTTCATCGGTCAGAACAATGAGTATAGGAATCGGGACATCATGTTGTTACTGTACAAGACAATGGTAAGGCCACATTTGGAATACTGAGTACACTTATTGTCGCCCCGCGATAAGAAGTATGTTATACTCTGCAAAGGAGACTAAAATATTTCAACTGATGTGACGGAGACGGGTGGTTTTGAGATATATGAAGAGGCTGGAATTTCGTTTACTTTGCATAGGAGACTGAGGGGTGATCTTATAGAGGTTTATAAAATCACGAGGGCCATGAAGAGAATGAATAGCAAAAGCTTTTTCCCCAAATTGGAGGTGTTCAAAACCAGAGGGGATAGGTTTGAGGTGAGAGGGAAGAAATTTGAAAGGCATTCAACATTCAGCTGTTTCTGAAAGAGGGTGGCGTATATACGTAGCGAGCTGCCAGAGGGAGTGTTATTGGTGAGTGCAATTACTAAGTTAAAAGACAATTGGATTGGTACATGAATAGGAACGGTTTGGAGGTTTAAGTGTCTAACGAAGAAAAATGAACTAGTTCAGTTTAGGAAACTTTGTGAGCATGGATGATTTGGGCAGAAGACTTTGTTTGAATATTGCATGACTCTCACAGTTAACAGCTCTATGACACCACTTTCATTGCTAATTCTTTATTGCACTCAATTCGTTTCCAAGTCAGAAATCCTCTGTTAGTGCTTTCAGTGGTCTAGCTCGCTGAACTTTCTTAAATGGGAAATTCCTGGAATTGATGTGGTGCTATAGACCACAGCATCATGAGTAGCAGAATTATTTTCAAATAATCTGCAACTTTTTTCTTCAATAATTCCTCAGTCTACCACTATCATCCAGCCGATCTATGGTTCAGTAATGAGTGTAGGTGATCATACCAGGCTCAGAACCATGTTTGCATAAAACATGATAACTACCCATTAAAACTGCCGTACTTGATTGGTTACATTCCAAACAACTGGACTAACATGTGACAGAGAGCGTGCAATGATCCCATGACCAACAGGCGAATAGTCCTGTCACTTCCAGTCATAAATGATGATAGACCGTTTCACAACTCCATCACTATCCCCATACTAAATAATGGAACAGCTCTGCCTGTCAGTGTGAAATACAACGATTTAGTATCTCACCATCATCAAGAGAAGTGTTGAATCGATGATTCACCTCAACCTCGCCATAATGCACACAGTATCATATATGCCAGTCTTCAACGATTTCGATTCCTTTCACGTGACATGAGGAAGCAGCTGAACACAGCAGAGACGACAAAGGCAATGTGTCCTTACACCATTCTTGCAAAGGACAGTTAACCTGCACTGCACAACAAGCCATGTTTCTGGGGAAGCTATTTCATTCCAGGTCCATCTCTGACATCTCCCTGGCAAAGTGGAAATTTACTCAGCTATGCCCAGTCCCCTAAGAGGAGAATAATTACAATCTGACCAACTACCACTCTCTCAGTCCCATGACAACAGTTACACTAGCGTCAAGCAACACACAAGTAATCTGTTCAGTGTGGTTTCTGGGAGTTCCCCATGTGGTGATGGTGCTGTTGTAGAAATGTTACTGGATTACTAATCCTGATGAGGCTAATTCTCTGGCAGCTGGTGGAAGTTAAAAACAATTCATAAAGTATTGAGATCTAAAATCTGCTGTATGTAGCTGTTACCTTGATGCCAATGTTGATTGTAAACACCAATTTGATTTCCCAATGTACTTTCAGGAAGGAAATCTCCCGTGTTTTCCTGGTCTGGGCTAAAAGTGACTCCGCGACACACACATGAGATAACTATCAGCAGTCTCTGAAACCACAAAGCAAGTCTCACAGTAAAATCAAACTACTCCAAAATCTTAGAGGGTCATAACGAACAGAACACCCATTACCACCCTCGATATCAGAAAAAGGAATGGGAAGCCCTGTCCTGTAGACTTGCAGAGACCTGTTTCCTAACATCTGAGAGGTTATGACAGCATTTACAGGGTGTTCACACAGACGGAACAGAAACATCGCGAAAGGAGGTGGATATTCAACCCATTGAGCCTCCCCCATTCTAGTTAGTGGTTCAACATCTCCCTAATGGACTTCTTCCCACAGTGGACATACCGCTAAATGTGATTAACCATTGGAAAAATATGAAATATTCACATCAGCAGTCCATTCGATCCATCGCTTTGTGCCCCCATTCAATATAATGATGTCTGACTCTTGTTCTTCACAATACATTCCTACGCTATCTCTATCCTTTTAGTGTCTAGCCATTCATAATTGTATTCAGTGCCGTGACTCCCACAGCCTTATGTGGGAGTGAATTTCCGATCTTCCCCGTCTCTGAGAGCAGACATTTATACTCACCTCAGTGCAGAGTGCCCTGTCTGTATCTAATACTGTGCCCCTCGTGTTAGACGTCCCAGCTGGGGAATTATCATCCCTGCTTCTAATCTGTGTCGCTCAGTCAGGGTTGTATTTATTTCACTGATATTGTCACTCATTTTCTCAAACTCCATGGAACACAGGCCCAGTAGGTCCAAACCCCTCTCCCACGAAAACTGTGTCATCCTAGCGAGCAGTCTGGTCATCATTCCCTGCACTCCCACAATGTCAGTTCTCTCCTTTATTAGGTAAGAAGACCGAATCTGCACATAATAATGTGCAATGCTCGAGATGAAGTCTCACCCCGGCGCTGTATAGTTGCAGTAAGACACCGTTACTCCTGTACTCAAATCCCCTGAAACGAAGATCGTCGCATCATTTACCTTTCTAACTGATTTTTGTTCCAGCAATATTGATTTCAGTAACTGGTGTACAAGGAGATGCAGATCCTTTTCAATGTTGCAGCTACCCACCTGGGTCTGTGTACAATGTCTTTCCCAGTACCGAATTCTGCTGTTCTGTTGGTCCCTATAAGTGCACAACATCACATGTACCCATATTGCCCTCCACCTGTCACATATTTTCCCATTCACTCCACTGGATTCAGTCACCGAGAGCCTTTCTTTACCACCTCCCCACCAACTCACAATCCAGCATCGTTTCGTGCTGTCAGCAGCCTTGGGAATATTGCATTTGAATCTGGCAATTCGTTGTTGGTGATATATTGGGAATACCTGGAGCCCAACGCCCATTCCCAGTGATACCCCACGATTCATCCAACGCGAAAAAGGGGTACTATTAATTATATACGCTGTTTCCTGTCAGCTCTCCCATTCTAAAACCATGTTCATGCATTTGCCACATTCCCACAAGATTTGATTTTGCCCACTTTTTAGTTTAGGACTTTATCAAACACCCTTCTGAAAACTGAAGTTTACTGCATCCAGTGCGTCTCTATAATGTATCAGAGAGTCACTTTCTCAATGGTGATTTGCATTCCATGAGTCTATGTTGACTTTGCTAATACCCATTATTTCAAATACCAACAGTTTCTGCGAAACTGTTCATTTACGAACATCAATACATTCCTTTTTTGCCCGTCCGACTTATGTTTCAAAGTATTGCTGGGAAGATTTGTTCTTGGCTTCTTTTCCTCTGCGTAGACAGAAGTGAAACATTTGCTTCATAGGTTTGCCTTTCCTTGTTCTCCAGTCTCCATTCTCTGGGATCAGGCTGTCATGAAGCTGCACTTGTTTTCTCTAACCGTTTCCATTGACAGTTCAGTCTTGTAACTCTTGTTAATGAACAATTCAGAAACCCATCAATTCATGTCTTAGGATTTTTCCACAACATACTATCACAGAACCACAGGCTGTGCACCATTTGCAATACAACACCGCCTACATCTGACCCACTTTCCTGAACAATACCTATAGCTGGGAATTTTATGACACTTCAAGTTTTCGTCTAAGTACTTTGCATCAGCTGTGTATTGACTCAAGACAACCCCCCTCTCAGGAAGTACATTAAGGACTCCAACATCTTCTGGGTTAAAAGCAATCTTCAAATTATCGAAACCTCAAACCCATCACTTTCAAAGTTTGCTCCACTTTTGACTAAAACAAGCAGCTGATCTCTATCCACCCTCTCCATGCCCCTTGTAAACTTATCCTTCTGAATCACGTCCCACTCCGCCTTCTCTGCTCCAATTTCAACAACCCGAGATTATGCAGCCTCTCTTCATAGCTGATATTCTCCATCCAAAGGAACATCCTGGTGAATCCAATCTGCACGCCCCACCCCCACCCCAGTACATACTTCCTGCAATGTGGCTCCCAAAACTTCACATAGTATTCCATCTTGGCCTAACCAAAATCCTGAATAACTCTTGCAATCTATGTCTCGATGAATCTATTGTCCACAATGCCTTCTTAACTAGCCCATTAGCATGGACAGTCACACTCAGATGTGTGGAGACGCACCATCTGAGCATCCCAGTGTGCTGTCATTCATCAAGTACTCCCCCGTCTGGTACCTTCTTGCAAAGTGCATCTGCTCATATTTATCAGGGTTACATTCCATCTGCCATTGATGTGCCCATCTGCTCATTCTATCTTTTACTTTCCGAAACATAATACCTTCCTCCTCACTGTCCAAATTACACTTACTTGTCACACTTAGCCCACTCCCTCCACATTCACACCTACACCAATTATAAATAACACAAATAATAAGGGATACAGCATTGATCTCTGTGCTACAACGGGTTACACTTGTCTCCAGACACACAAGCAGCCTTCCAGAAACACCCTCTCCTTCCTGTCACTCAGACAATTTTGTTGATATAACTTGCCAAGTTATCGTTGATGTCATGAGATTTTACTTGTTTGATCAGTTTCACATGTGGGACTACACATTAAATTAATTCCTTGAAACATTTCAATCAAATTCATAAGGTATGACTTCCCTCTGATAATGCCGTGCTGACTATGCATGATCAAATATTGCTTCTCAAACTGGAGAGGCATCTTTTTCCTTCCCAATTTCTCCAATCGTTTCCCTAACAGGGAAATGATTCTCACTGTTCTATTGTTCCCTGGTCTATTTCCACCACTTTTTGTGTAAAGTCCTCCAGCATCTCTCCTGTTACCAGGCTCTACTTAAAAGAAATTGGACAGAGCCGTTCCTCCGTTGTCTCCAACAGCAACCTGGGAGATAAAACTCATCCGAATCACTTGCCCAATTTTATACCAAACAAAACAATCAATCCGAAATGACTCTTTCATATTCTCGAATTCTGTTCTGAAGTCACCTTCTCCCATGTAAAACAGTTGTGACGTGTTTATGTGACAATCCATCAATGTACACCAGCTTCACACACAGATTTTCCTCAGGGTTTCTGATGGGTTCTAATTGCTCCCTGTTAATATTATTCAGCTTGATATCCTTGTCGCATAGTTGCGTTTCTCCCCAATCTTGTCTGCTCACACTTCACCATGTCTCTTCATTGGTCACTCCCCTCTATGTGAATTTTCCCGTTTTCATTAAGATTATTTCTCCTTCGTTGGCCTAGTTCCCTCATTCGATTATCTTGCCATCTGAAGGATTAACCTGGATAATGTCCATTCAGTATATCTGGTCAGTATGTTCTTCCTACGCAAACTATACATAATACCCGAGTTATTACCCTTCGTATGCAATGCACGGCATATTGACTTTTATGAGGAGTAACTTACTGCAGATGCTAGAATTTATACTGAAAACAACAAATGCTTGAGATAACAGCGGGTCAGACAACATCTGTGAGAGAGAGCAAGCTAACGGTTTCAGTCAGGGTGACTCTTTATCTGATTCGCTTAAATTGAAGGCAAACCTAACTTTAACCTTCCCATTTGCACATGTTCCTCTCAATAACCATTGTTTCAATTGTTTCAAATACCTTACTGTGTGTATTCTTTTATAATTCCTCCCAAATATCCATCTAAATCATATTCATTGGTTCTCCATTGTTTATGTCTTCAAGTGATATCTTCAAACAAAAATTTCGAAAATTATAACTGCCCGTTCATAACTGCAGAATCATTCTCTTGCAGTTTGTTATTACTTTCTGAATGACTGATATCACATTATTTATCATAGATTCCAACAGACACCCTGCTGTGTGTGGCAAGTTAACTGGTCTGAGAATTTCCACTCTCTCCCTTCCTGCCTTCTGCAATTGTTAGAATAAGATTAATTCTCAACAGTGTGGAAACAGGCCCTTTCGCCCAACAACACAACACCGACCCTCTGAAGAGTAACCCACACAGTCCCATTTCCCTCAGACTATTTCACCTAGCAATTTAGCATGGTCAATTCACTTGACCTGCACGCCTTTGGGCTGTGGGCAGAAAGCAGAGCAACCTGAGGCAACCCACGCAGATACGGGGAGAATATGCAAACGCCACACAGAGAATGTGGAGGTCGGTATTCGAATCTGGGACCTTGATGTTCTCAGGCAGCAGTGCTAACCACTGAGCCACATTAGCACCCCAAGAAAGCTCGCCCATGTATTGGCCGGGAGTATCGATAGGGGAGTTCAAAACTAGCGCGCATAGGTTTAAGGGGAAAAGGGGAAAACATAAATGTGATCTAACCACAACATTTTGATTCAGAGGGAGGTGCACATATGTAATGAGCTGATAGGTTGACCAGTCTGGGCACAGTATTCCAGAAGAGGCCGCACCAATGTCGTGTACAACCTCAACGTGACGTCCCAATTTCGATACTCAAAGATCTGACTAATGACATTCCGGCCATCAAGACTGTTAGGTAGAAGCGCCAGGAAGACATTCAGCCCACAGTGTCTGCAAATAGGAACACCAGGAAGGATATTCAGCCCATCGAATGTGTAAACCAGGAACAGAATGAGGCTATACAACCACTCATGTCTCTTACACAGCAATCAGAGAAGATCTGTCGTAGCCTTCTACCTGTTACACAGGAATTGAAAAAGAACGTAGAGTTTATGGAAAGGGAAGAAATTATGAAAAAAAGTCAAGCGGAAAAGAAAAACAGACGAGTCATTTATTGGGATTGAAGGGAAATTCTTCGAATATGTTAGTAAGCATTTAATAACAGGAAATTTTCAATGTTAAACTACAATCCATCGCAGTCCAAATGATTTAATGAAGGATACATTGTGTTTGAATTATTTGTTTGAGGTTCTTTTTAAATGCGACAAGCAAGGTGGATTAAAGGTATCCTATAGATATGTGATACCTGGACTTCCAGAAGGTATTGCATGACATGCCTTACAAAAGATTAATATGCAAAACAATAGCATATGGCTTTCGGAAAAGCTTATTTGCTTGGAAAGAGAATTGACTGACTAATAAAAGCAATAATTCAGAGGTGCCAGTGTTGGAATTGGTTGGACAATGCCAACAATCACACGGCATCAGATTAGAGTTGAACAGTTTTACTTGACAACATACGTTTTGTCGCACTGAAATCAGGTGTTTGTGAGAGAGGAAGATTTTAGACACAAAATTTGTAAGGAAAAGGTGAAAGGGTTGTACAACTAGTGTGCATGAATTAAAAACAACTGAGCTATATCTTAAATCTTTAATCAGTTAGGATGGAAGTGCAAATTTTGATTGATGAGTATGCAAATCCCTCAATTTCTTTCAAGTCACTGCCTGGAGATACCCTCAGGTATTAATGATGCAAATGAGCTGACCCCTCCCGTCCGACAATATATTTCAGGGGTGAGGTCTTATTTGGATAATATCTGAGTCTTCACCCGGAATATAACTGGCTCTATTTCCGAAGTAGGAGTTTATAAAATGCCACTTTGTAGGTCAACAATTTGTGTGCTCTTTGAACAAATTAGAATGTTTCAAAACTACAAATCTGGAAATGCAAATTAACAAAGTTGATTTATATGTATTGGCGTGTGAGAAAAGGTGAGTGTGCACTTGGGGTGGGGGGGGGGAGAGAGAGAGACACTGTAAGTGTGAGTTTGTGTAAAGGGGAGAGTGAGACTTTGTCCACGTTAAGACACAGGCAGATACAGAAGATCCCTTTCTGCAACTCACTCACTCGGTAGTTTCAGAGCTTCCCTTCTCTGCAGCCTCTGCTCCATTTCTTACTCATGTTGCAGACCCAACTGCTGTAACGACCTTCCTCATGCTCCGTCCAGACTTGGGTCACCAAATCCTCCGGTCTCACAGAATGTCCAAGGCAGCCAACAGCACAACCTCCAGCAAACCATCCCAAGCACATCCACAAACTTTTCAATAACAGGAGATAGTTGAAGCCTCTCAGCACCAAGTCAGATGCCTGCTCCTTTCCAATAATACTTGCGGGGTTTCTTCATGTTACGACCAAACGAACAGCTGAGAGGGACAAAGACAGGAATTCAGTGGGCAGGCCCAGACCAAGCTTAAAAGACGCAGTCAAAGCTGCTGAAGGACCACATTGCAACATGGAGAACCACCTGGGATAGGCTTGGAGGTGAGCAACAGCCATGCACATACACCCCTGTCCATGGAACACCACATGTGACTCCCCAGGAAGTGAACAACAGTGCTGCACACACCATCTCATTGTTTCTGAGGTTCACAATGCCAACACTCGATACATTCAGGAGCCAAGAACCAAAGCCAAGGGGGAGATTCACATGAGAGATAGAAACAGGCAATTCATTATTTGAGAACATATTGTGGAAATACCGGGGAAAGAAAAGGCAATGGAGTGGGACAAATTGGAGGAGATAGACATTAGCGGTTCCAATCACAAAAATGAGATCCTGAATGAAACCATTCCAAATCAGTTGAACAGTTTTTCTTCCCCTATCCAATTCGAGTCAAAGAATCATAGAGATCAACATCGTGGAAACAGACCCTTCGGTCTATTTCGCCCATGCCGACCATTTATCCCAACCTAAAGTAGTAAAACATGCAAGCTCCCGGCCCGTATCTGTCCAAGCCCTTCTTATTCATATGCACGTCCAGATGGCTTTTAAATGTTGCAATTGTACTCGCCTCCACCACTTCCTCTGAAAGCTCATTCCATACATGTACCAACCGCTGCGTGAACGATTTACCCCTTAGGTCCCTTTTATATCCTCCCTCTTTCACCATAAACTTCTACCGTCTAGTTCTGGAATCCCCAAACGCAGAGAAGGGATCTTGTTTATTTGACCTCTTCATGTCCCTGATGATTTTATTAAACTCCATCCACGAACCCTGGCCATATCATAAAAAGTAGAACATAGAACAGTACAGCACAGAACAGGCCGTTCAGCCCACGATGTTGTGCCGACCATTGATCCTCATGTAAGGTAAACCTAATGTAGGAACCCTCAAATTTCTGTGACCATATGCATATCCAGCAGTCTTTTAAATATCCCCAATGAATTCACTTCCACAACTGCAGCTGGCAACGCATTCCATGCTCTCACAACTCTCTGCATAAAGAACCCGCTTCTGACATCCCCTCTATACTTTCTGCCAAACAGCTTAAAACTGTGACCCCTCCTGATAACAATTTCTGCCCTGGGAAAAAGTCTCTGGCTATCAACTCTATCTATGCCTCTCATTATCTTCTACACCTCAATTAGGTCCCCTCTCTTCATTCGTTTTTACAATGAAAAAGGTCCGAGCTCAGTCAACCTCTCTTTGGAAGATATGCCCTCCATTCCAGGCAGCATCCTGATAAACCTCATCTGAACCCTCGCCAATGCATCCACATCTTTCCTATAATAGGGCAACCAGAACTGGACACAGTATTCCAAGTGCTGTCTAACCAAACTTTTATAGAGTTGTAACAAGATCTCACGGCTCTTAAACTCAATCCCCCTGTTAATAAAAGCCAAAATCCGTATGCTTTTTTAACAACCCTATCTACTTGGGTGGCAATTTTAAGCAATCTATCTACCTGCACACCAAGATCGCGCTGTTCCTCCACACTGCCAAGAATCCTGTCTTTAATCCTGTCCTCAACTTTCAAGTTCGACCTTTCAAAATAGATCACTCCGCATTCATCCAGGTTGAACTCCATCTGCCACCTCTCAGCCCATGTCTGCTCCCTGTCAATGTGACGCTGCAGCTTTCAACAGTCCTCTATTCTGTCAACGACACCTCCAACCTTTGTGTCGCCTGTAAACTTGCTAACCCATCCTTCAATCTCTTCATCAAAGTCATTAATAAAAATTACAAAGAGTAGAGGCCCAAGAACAGATCCCTGTGGAAAGCCACTTACTACTGACGTTTCGGCAGAATACTTTCCTTCCAATACCAAGTGCTGTCTTCTGTTGACCAGCCAATTCTGTATCGAGACAGCTAAATTTCTCTGAATCCCATTCCTCCTAATTTTCTGAACGTTATTACCATGGGAAACATTATCAAATGCCTTGCTGAAATCCACATACACCGCATCCATCGCTCGACCCTCATCAACTTGTCGAGTAACACCCTGAAAGAACTCAATAAGATTTGTGAGGCGTGACCTGCCGTGTTGACTGTATTTAATCAAGCCATGCTCTTCCAGATGGTCATAATCCTATCCCTCAGAATCCTTTCTAATACCTTGCAGACGACAGGCTTGAGACTGACTGGTCTGTAATTGCCGGGGATTTACCCATTTTCTTTCTTGAAGAGAGGAATTCCAGTTGCCTCCCTCCAGTCCTCAGGTATGACTCCGGTGGAGAGCGAGGATGCAAAGATCTTCGGAAGTGGCGAAGCAATCACATTTCCCGCTTTCCAAAGCAGCCGTGGACAAATCTGGTCTGGCCCTGGCGACTCGTCAATTTTAATGTTTGTCATTTTTTTCAGCACATGAGCTTCCTCAATCTCTATCCGTTCCAGCATGCTAACCTGCTCCTCCTCAATGGTTCCATTCAATACAAGGTCCTTTTCGTCAGTAAAGACAGAAGCAAAAAAATCTCATTTAGGTCTTCCCCTACCTCCTCAGACTCTATACACAAGTTCCCTATGCTATCTTCACATCCTTGTAAATCTATTCGGAACTCTTTCAGGCTTCACAACGTCCTTCCGATAAGAAGGAGACCAGGTTTTCTGAGTCTCCCCCACAGAAACAGTCCGCAAAGCATAAACTGGTACAAGGCAGCAGCCCGGCACGGAGAGCTGTGCAGACTATGCCAGTTTATTGCTCAGTAAGTTGGACTACCTGTATTGCATGGAGGGCTGTACAGATTATTCCAGTGTATTACTCAGTAAGCTAAACTATCTGCACAGCATGGGGAGTACTGCAAAACTTTGCCAGTACATTGCCGCTACGCTTGCACTGCATATGTAACGAGCATGAGGAGATTTCCAGAAGATACTGCGAATGACAGTATACAGGGCTCCCACAAATGTATGTCGCTATATCTCCACCCGACAGCTCAAGGGGAGGGGTTTTATGTGGGTATTCGAGTGTGTCGAAAACAGTGATTGTTGTGAAAGTCTGTGAGAGTACACGCATGGAGGTAATCATTTTAAGTATGAATAACTTGCAAGGATTGGGATAACAAACAGAGAGAGCCAGAGGAACAGTTCATTGGCAGATGTGAGGATGTGTGGAAGAATATTAAATTAAAGGCATTTCGAGACCTAAGAACAATATGGATCAATGCATACAGGAATGATAGATGCGTGGGATATTAGAATGATTTCAAATAAGAGCCATGGAGTATCGAGTCAAAACTGTTTCTGCAGGTTTGGAGCTGGGACTGTCATCAGAAGATTATTTCCATCATTACAACTGTATTTCATAGCTCAAGGATCAAATAGCAGATGGGATGAGCCAGTGAAGTATAATCTGCAGGTGTCTGCAGTTGAAATTTGGAATGATCATGATATGGGATCAGGAGTGAGCTCGTGCCCAAATGGATCACCGCATCTGTGGTACGCTAGTTTCGGCCTCAGATATTGACCAGAGATGAGATGGAGTCAGAGGGAGGAAATGGAGTTCATAACCAGAACAGTAGACGGTGACCTGCATGTTCCTATACCCAAATAAAAAGGGCATTGATACATTGAATCGTGGCTCACAGCTGAATATTAATTAGTTCAGCATGGAGATCCACGAGGGACACAGTCAGAAGGAAAGTGGGAAAAATTAATCACACAATTCCAAGTTGCAATCCAACAGTTATAATTTGGATTATAATTTGGTATTGTGTGATTTTTAACATTGTCCACCCCAATCAAACACTGGCACCACCAAGTCAGAAGCAAAGAGGGAGAAAGTGAATGAACAGGTTCATCATGCAGTTAGTAGTACTCTGCAGACTCCTTGTATTAAGAGTCTCAGCAGGAAAAATAACAACGGCAAGGAGAGTAGAGTTATCAAAAGAACAGTTTTACATTCAAACGCGGTTTATTGAATTCGTGGATGAACAGTGGGAATTACCAGGATCACCAACAATCGCCCCGATTGGACAATAAAAATATTGAATAAAGTAAAGTGCACATTCGATCCTAAGTAGCAATGTCCATCGATCATATTATGTAGAATGAAGCCAAAGATCCCCAGATAAGCGCCTGTCCATTGTTGGACATTCCAGTCTATCATCTCTCCACCTCTCTCACTGGAGCTGCTGCTTCCTGTTGGTGCTGTCGGTGATTCTCCGACTTATACTGTGTAATAACACACTGAATAAAGCCCATTTATTATTAAAAATAGAAACCCTCTATCGGGATAATAAGAATCGACAGAGATTGACATTAAACACTTTTACGGAACAAACAGGTCCTTACAGCAATATTCGAACTGCAATAAAAGTGAATTCTTATTCTGTCTGGATGGATGGATGAATTTTGCTTAGGCATGGACCATAAATCTTTCAATCTTTTTAGTCTTTTTTCTGTGTATGTGAGAGTAGTGCCAGTACATAGCAGGATTGTATATATTCCACCCTGTTTATAAAATGAAGCAGGGATAAAAAGCAGATCAGCTGCATAATGTGACCGGTGGGAAATTTCAAGAGACCATAATACAGTGTAAAATATTTGTTGCCCATTGACTATGTTCAGTGCTGCTCCTGGTTTTAACTGAACGGTTGTCAAATCATTCCATAACCTTGAGACATCATTCAGAGCATCCAGAATGCTACTCGGGACAGGAGGAATCAGTTCTGTCCGCATCGTGCCTGTTACACAGGGACAGGATGAGACAATTCAGCTTAATGTATCTATTGCAGAGGAACAGGAGGAGACCATGCGTGCGTGTTACAGAGTGATAGGGGAAGGCCATTTCTTCTTGAGCCTATTACACAGGGACAGAAGGGCATTATTCTGTTTTTTGAGCCTGTTACGCCGTAAATATCTGTTTTATTATTAATTGTGGAGAAGAACAGTCGTGAAATAGGTGTTAAAGGCCATTTTAGAACATTTTAGACTACAACTTTGAAAAGTTGTTTGAGAACCTAGTAGTCGTGGAAAGTGGGAGGGCTTTACAAATGAGATTGCAGCGTCTAGCGATAGTATGTTCCTGTTCATGAAGAAGGCAAGACGAGCAGGCGTAGGAATGCGAGATCACGAGCGAAATTGAGACTTTAATCAAGAAAGAGAAGTAAGCATATGATAGGTATAGTAGCAGGGATGGAGTGAATATATTGGGGAGTACAAGAGCTGTAGGACAACTCAAGAGGGAAATCAGTTTGGCAAAATGCAGACATGATGTACCTACAGAAATTAGGGTTCGGGAGGATCCAAATGATTCCAAATTAATTCACAAGAGTAACTAGCACGAGAGCAGATCTCCTTAAAAATCACCAAGGTCGCCTATGTTTGGATCCACAGGAGATGGGTGAGATACAAATGAAAAGTTCGCATCAGCATATACTGTGAAGAAGGATATAGCAGGTAGAGAACTTGGGGAAATAAATAATAATATCAATTTACCGAAGGAGAGAAGCTGGAATTCTTAAAGTGCATTAAGGGAGATAGATCTCTGGGAACTGAACATGTGTACCAGAGAACTCTGCGAGAATTTAGGGAAAATATCGCAGGGTACCATCGTAGATAGTTATATCATGGATAGTCCAGCGAAGGTGTTGGAAGACTGGAGGGTGGCAAATGTTGTGTCATTCATTCAGAAAGATGGTAAGGAAAAGTAAGGGAACTATAGACCTGTGCGTCTGACGTCAGTGGAGGGCATCTTGTTCACGGAGAGGATGTGGATTCTGAGGAACAGGATTTCCATGTGTTTGGGAAGGCAAGGACTGATTAGGGATAGTAACCATGGCTTTGTGCTTGGGACACCATATCTCATTAACTTGACTGAGTCATTTGAAGAAGTGATGAAGAAGATTGATGAAGGCACAGCAGTGGAAGTTGACTACATGAACTGCAGTAAGGCTTTCAAAAAAAGTTCCTCATCGCAACCTGGTTAGCAAGGTTAGATCACGCGGAATCCAGGGAGAGCTGGGGGTATGTATCTCGAAGGCTAGAGACAGCAGTGGTGGTAGAGGATTGTTTTTAGGACTCGTGGTCTGTGCACACTGGTGTACACAAGGATCTAATGGACTTTGAAATTGAAATAAATGATCTGAATGTGAATGTAATATGGAGAGTATGTGGATAATACCAAAATTAGTGATGTAGTGGACAATGAAGATGATTAACTCAGAGTACAGTGGAACCATGATCAGATTGGTCAAAGGGCCTCGGAGTGGCTGATATCGAATTTAGACAATCGAAAGGTGTAGCATTTCGGAAAGTCAAATCAGAGCACCACTTATCGTAGGATCCTCAGAAATATCGCAAAAAACAGACATGTTAACAAAAATTATAGAAGCCCCCTCGCATGAAAACATGCTACGTGGACCATTGAGTCTACACTGACCCTCCAAGTACCATCCAACCATACACACTGTTACATCACCCTGGTAACTTTACATTTCCCACAGCTAATTCACTCCAACTGAAGATACTGATAGGCAAATTAGCAAGGGAACAACACCAAACCTGCACATTTGTGAACTGTGGTAGGGCAGCCAAACACCCCGAGGATACTCGTACAGACCCAGGGAGAATGCAGGAAACCCACACGGTCAGTCACTCAAAGGTGGTTTCGAGTCCGGGTCCTTGGTGCTTTGAGCGAGCAGTACAAAGCACTGAGCCACCGTGCCACCCCAGTGGTCTGCTCAGAGTGACTGCATTCTCCCACTTTCACAAGAAACTGCACATCTGATCAGATGATGTCGAAATCCGGGGGGTCTCTGTGAACTGACATCCTTTACTGTCACCCGATTATTCAAACGCCCCCAAACGCTGATGGACAGGGCCTTCAGCTGTTACTAACCACCTCCTGCAATTCTGTGTTCTGCCCTTCTCCTCCTTCCAAGATCAAGTCATCCATTGAAACTGCAGTATGCAAAATATATGTCGAACTGCACTAAAACAAAGAGCTGCACATGCTGGAGATAGAGTCATAGAGTCATAGAGTCATAGAGATGTGCAGCATGGAAACAGACCCTTCGGTCCAACCCGCCCATGCCGACCAGATATCCCAACTCAATCGAGTCCCACCTGCCAGCACCCGGCCCATATCCCTCCATACTCTTCCTATACATATACCTATCGAAATGCCTCTTAAATGTTGCAATTGTACCAGTCCACCACATCCTCTGGCAGCTCATTCCATACACGTACCTCCCTCTGCATGAAGAAAAATGTCCCTAAGGTCACTTTTATATCTTTCGCCTCTCACCCTAAACCTATGTGCTCTTGTTCTGGACTTCCTGGCACCAGAGAAAAGAATTTGTCTATTTACCCTATCCATGCCCCTCATAATGTTGTAAACCTCTGTAAGATCACCCCGCAGCGTTCGACGCTCTAGGGAAAACACCACAGCCTGTTCAGCCTCTCTCTGTTGCTCAGATCATCCAATTCTGACAACATACTTGTAAATGTTTTCTGAACCCGATCAACATTCACAACATCTTTCCGATCGGAAGGAGACCAGAATTGCATGCAATATTCCAACAGTGGCCTAGCCAATGTCCTGTACAGCCGCAACATGACCTCCCAACTCAATACTCTGACCAATAAAGGAAAGCATACCAAACGCCTTTTTCACTATCCTATCTACCTGCGACTCCATTTTCAAGGAGATATGAGCCTGTACTCCAACGTCTCTTTGTTCAGCAACACTCCCTAGGACCTTACCATTAAGTCCTGCTAAGATTTGCTTTCCCAAAATGCAGCACCTTGCATTTATCTGAATTAAACTCCCTCTGCCTATTCTCAATCCATTGCTCCACCTGATCCAGATCCTGTTGTTATCTGAGTTAATCCTCTTTGTTGTCCACTAAACCTCCAACTTTGGTGTCATCTGCAAACTTGTGAACTGTACCTCTTATGTTCGCATCCAAATCATTTATGTAAATGACAAAAAGTAGAGGGCCCAGCACCGATCGTTGTGACACTCCACTGGTCACAGGCCTCCAGTCTGAAAAACAACCCTCCACCACCATCCTCTGTCTTCTACCTTTGAGCAAGTTCTGTATCCAAATTGCTAGATCTCCATTTATTCCATGAGAGCTAACCTTGCTAATCAGTCTCCCATGAGGATCCTTGTCGAACGCCTTACTGACGTCCATGTAGATCACATCTACTGCTCTGCCCTCATCAATCTTCTTTGTTACTTCTTCAGAAAACTCTATCAAATTTGTGAGACATGATCTCCCACGCACAAAGCAATCTTGGCTCTCCCGAATTAGCCCTTGCCTTTCCAGTACATGTACATCCTGTCCCTCAGGATTCCATCCAACAACTTGCCCACCACCGAGGTCAGGCTCTCTGACCTATAGTTCCCTGGCTTATCCTTACCGCCCTTCCTAAACAGTGGCACAACGTTTGCCAACCTCCAGTTTTTCGGCACCTCATCTGTGACTATGGATGATATAAATATATCAGCAAGAGGCCCAGAAATCACGTCTCTAGCTTCTCGTGTACACCTGATCAGGTCCTGGGAATTTATCCACTTTTAACCGTTTCAAAACATCCAGCACTTCCTCCTCTGTAATTTGGACAATTTGCAAGATGTCACGGTCTATTTCCCTTCAGTCTTCATCTTACATATCCTTCTCCACAGTAAATACTGATGCAAAATATTCATTTTGTATCTCCCCTATATTCTGTGGCCCCACACAAAGGCCGCCTTGCTGATCTTTGAGGGGCCCTATACTCTCCCTCGTTACCCTTTTGTCCTTCATATATTTGTAAAAACACTTTGGATTCTCCTTAATTCTATTTGCCAAAGCTATCTAATGTCCCCGTTTTGCCCTCCTGATTTCCCTCTTAAGTGTACTCCTACTTTCTTTATAATGCTCTAAGGATTCACTCGATCGATCATGTCTACACATGATGTATGCTTCCTTCTTTTTCTTAACCAAACCCTCAATTTCTTTAGTCATCCAGCATTCCCTATACCTACCAGCCTTCCCTTTCACCCTGACAGGAATATACATTCTCTGGATTCTCGTTATCTCATTTCTGAAGATTTCCAATTTTCCAGCTGTCCCTTTACCTGTGAACATCTGTCTCCAATCAGCTTTCGAAAGTTCTTGCCTATTACCGTCAAAATTAGCCGTTCTCCAATTTAGAACTTCAACTTTTAAATCTGGTCTATCCTTTTCCATCACTATTTTAAAACGAATAGAATTATGGTCGTGGGCCCCAAAGTGCTCCCCCACTGATAAAGCCGTCAACTGCCATGCCTTATTTTCCAAGAGTAGGTCAAGTTTTGCACCTTCTTTAGTCGGCACATCCACATACTGAATCATAAAATTGTCTTGTACGCACTTAGGAAATTCCTCTCCATCTAAACCTTTAACCCTATGCCAGTTCCAGTCGATATTTGGAAAGTTAAAATCCACTAACATAACTACCCTATAACTGTTCTGATGAAGTGCACCCGGATTTGAAATGATGATTCTGCTTTCTTCTTAAAGATTGTACTAGACCCTTTGAGCTTGCAAGCAATTTCTTGCATATCTAATTCCATGTTGAGAATAAGCAGAAAACTTGACATTCAGTTTTGCCTTCGATATATGGCTCCCACCAATATTTACTTCTCCTTGTTTTTCCTGAGCTCCAGCCAAACTGTTTCTTTGTAATCTGAGCACTGTGGGCTGTGGTGAGATTTATGGTAGATTGAGCAACATGTTCCTGAGCTCCATCCAAACTGTTTCTTTGTAATCTGAGCATTGTGAGCTGTGCTGAGATTAATACCAGATTCAGCAGGATGTTTCCTGACGCCTTTTTTAATGTTAATACAGTCTCGCTGCCTCGTGTTTGTTCTTCTCAAGAGGAATGGTGAGATTTTCACTTGTTCTCCCCTAACACTGGTGAAGTGGAGAAGGACAATGATCTTCCCACAATTCTGTACGTTTCTTTCGAGGACTGAGACTGCTATCACATTGCTGGTGGTGGGGGGTGGGGGGGGGTGGGTGGTTAAATTCAGAGCATGGTCTGGTATCATGGCCTGCGCTCCTCGTCCTGGGGGAAGGGAAAGTCTTTCTGTGACCCTCCCCAAGCAGGAGTAGCTCTAAGCACATGCCCACAATGCGGGTAAGGAGGGCAGTCATGTCCTCCTGCCTGCCAGTGCAGGTTCAATGTCAAGTGCTTAGCAGGGCGGCTCCACATGTACTGTGCTTGTTCCAGTGCACTGTATGAATTCAACGATCTCAATGGTTCCGTTATGCTGGGTAATTCCAGGATCCGCGGTGAAGGGCGACGTGTTGTGGGAATGGTATCCATCAAGAAGTGGAGGAAACCCAACTTGATTCTCACTGTGAGGACTCGACCACCACTTAATGTGCGGAGTTTCGTGAGATCCACTGAGCCTTATGGTGGCAGTCTATCATCAAACTGAACTCAACTGCCACTTTGCATAAAACTAACATTAACCGTTTAGATTAATCCATAAGGACAGAATGAACAGGAACAGGAGTAGACCACCTCGCATCTCAAGCCTGCTCCACCATTCAATAAGAACATTGCAGATATTTTCATAAAATCAGCTCCACTTGCTCGCCCTCTCACCATAACCCTGAATTACTTCACTGTTCCAAAATGTACCTTTGCCTTAAACACATTCAGCGAAGTCTGCTCAACGACTTCACTGAGCAGGGCATTCCTAATACAGGTGAAGATGTTCCCACTCGATTCAGTCGTAAATCACCTCTCCCTCATTTTGAGGCTACATGGCTTAGTGTCCGTTTCACCCACCAGTTGAAATAACTCCCTACTTTAATCTTATATATTCCCTTCACAATGTTATGTTGCTGTGAGATGACCACTCAGTCTTCTAAATTCCAATGAGTATAGTTCCAGTCTACTTCATCTCTCCTCATTATTCAACGCTCTCAACTCTGGAATCAACATAGTGAAACACGTCTGGACCAACCACAGTTTTTCAAGTGAGGCGACCAAAACTGTGAACAGTACCTCAGGTGTGCCTTTCAGCTCCAGCAAAACCTCCATCGTTTTACACTGCCTCCCTTAAAGTCTATAGAATAATAGTCAGATTCCGTTTTAATTACTTGCAAAACAACGTTTTGTGAGTCTTGCACAAGGAAATCCAGTTCCCGAACAATATCTGTGGGAGGAGCCAGCTCACAGTCCTGGCGGAGGGAACGTCTCAGCCTTTTGTTGAAGATACCGCCCACTGTGTTATGTGGCTCTACCTCCTGCGAACTAGGACATTCTTCTAAATGACCAAGCAAATGGAAACTGGGCATCCATGAGGCACTGTGGACGCACAGCAGCTGAATATCAATGGCCTTCCCTCCATCATAAAGTCAGAAGTGGGTTGTTTACTAATGGTTCCAAAATGTTCAGTACCATTCACAACTATAACTTTACTGAAGCAGGCTATTCAGCCCTTCAAGAGTTTTAATCAGGAACTGAGCAATTAGAACAGATTTTTAAATCTCACATTCCTGCTCGAAAGGAAATGCAATGGAGCATTCAGCCTTTCAAAATGACGAGAAGGAATATGGGGAGGACTAAGCTGGGAGCAGATATAAATTCGGGATAAATTATTCTTTCTCAGTTTAGCACAAATTACCGACTGCAGTGACAAAGTGACCAGTGATGTGGCCTTAACAATTTGCAATGAATATCAGCAGTTTAGATAAATTTAGCAAACATATTCTAACTTTGATCGGCAGGACCTGAAGTTATCAAGAGGAGGTGGAGAATCTGTAAATAGACAAGCACTGGACAACAACTTGGCAGATAGAATGTAATGTGGGTAACTGTGAATCTGTGAGTGTTTTTTCAGTAAGAATAAAAGTCCGTATATTACATAAATAGGGAGACATTTCAGGGCTTACTGAAACACTGTGTCCTTGAGGGTTCACTCTCATCCACACAGGTATTGGAATTTTTGCTCCATCTCCCTGATGGTCGGTTCTCTAAAGTTATCAGTGGCCCCAGTGTTCTCAATAGATGGCATATTTTGATGTGATTGGTTGGCGGTAGAGAGTGTTGAATCAGAGCGTTTATTGAGCAGTCTTTCAAGAGGAAGACCTTAATCCGTGAAGCCATCATTTCTTCCTACACGAAGACCTGAGACGATGGGAATGGTTGACTGGTTCTGAATTAAGAGGCTGTGGCCGCTGACATAACAGTGAGTATTCACAAACATGATGTCATGTGCACGGATGCATGGCAAGATTAATGGAGTGAGAATTGGAGTTTCCAAATACACGTTTAAGAACACAAATTAAAGACATTGGCGCATCAGTGGAAATTTTTAGACACACCACATTCTCAATCCACCTCTCAGAACCAGCCCAGACACCATAAACCCAGAGGAGACATGCGCTCACCATGAAAAATGTATAGAATAGGCTAGTGTAATGCTCAGTTCAAACAAGCAATCTGTCCAGAGTGGAGCAGTGTGTGCAGATTCATCCATTGCACTTGTCAAGACATTAAGCCAATCTGTCCAAAGTAAAATACTACACAGATCATATCAGTGCATTGATCTCTAAATCGGAACTAGATATCTGTCCAGCACCAGGACTTATGCAGAACACAGCAAGACGTCGATTTATAAAGCACAGTCAGAATGTCTCACCAGTACAGGGAGCTGTTCGGTGTCCACTGGTGAATTGATCTGTAAACCAGGAGCAAATACCCTCCCAGTGTTTAGAGTTGTGTACACCATCCCAGTGCATTGCTCTGTAACATTGTGTTAGATCGCTGCCCAGCTTTGGGAAACATGCAGCCCATGCTGGAAGTGACTGGATGGGCCGCTCCCATCCATTTATAGCTCCATATCTCCATTGTGTCATTTTAAGGGGTGCTGTGTATGAGAAAATCACTGCCAGATAGAGATGGCGAGAAGTCAGTTCAAATGTGAAGAAATCGGAAGGGTTTGGGATACAGACAGAGAGTGGATGATCGAAAGACATGTCATGCAAGGATGAGTACAAAGGTTTAAGAATGCCGAAATAAAGATATTCCGAATACATAAAGCAACATCAGCCGGTATTACCAGAAATGATGAGACAACAGCATATTGGTGTGAATTCAGATGATGGTAAGTGTTAGGTGCACCTCTGCTCTGCAGCTTTCTAACAATAATTTCTCTCAGTGACATTTTCGTTGAGTGTCACAGAGGGATTGCCTGCACAAGACCGAGCGAGTTTCCTGGTGCAATCTTATCTAAGTCATTCTATTAACGACCTACCCGACCGCATGATGTCCTTCTCATGCAATGCCATCCCGATTCTCCCACCCATCATGGCTAGAGGTGCTCACCATCTCCGGATATCACTGGATATTCCTTAATCGCTGACATTCGTGCAATCATTAAAAGACCAATGAGCACAAGGTTTTTTCAGCTCAGACCTACGCTGCACAGTTTACACCAATCAGGATCGACAAGGGGCAATTACATAACGCTTTGCTGACATGTTCACTAAGGGCCTGGTGGATGTGATAGTACAGAGGAGGACCAATCACTTCCCAGGGACTGACACATCACTAGAACCACCGAGCATATTCTGATCTTAACAACCATCTCATTGCAGTATTTGCGGTCTGAAGGAACGTCCAACAATACATGACAAGCATCAATGACCTTCTCTGCTGTGTCAGGATAAGGGTCACTGTCGTCTCTCTGCTCCGTCACACTCACTGTATTTCTGTTATAGCTCCTACCACCGAACACGGCTAATTCTCAACCACTCTCACTGCTGCATGCAACACCTTCTCTCTCTCTCTCTCTCTCTCTCTCTCTCTCTCTCTCTCTCTCTCTCTCTCTCTGTCTGTCTCTCTCTCTCCCCTAATATACCTGCCACACTAATAACACCGCATGGATGCAAAACTGTGGACTGGCTTCTTCCAGATACCTCACTATTTCGCCCAACACAGACCAGCAATAAAATCCAGGCCGCCCACTCTCTCCCTCCCTGTCTCCCACTCCAGGAGAAACAACCAGGAACAGGACAGAAAAAGCCAAGCCAATTGGTGGAGTGCACCACCTTCCCTAGCCATTTGGGGAGGGGGCTGGCATGACCAGTGAGGATAGGGTCGCCTCGTGAGTAGATTCTGGAACATCCATGTCCCATAAACACAGTAAGGAGCAAGGTGCAGTGAAAGGCAATTCTCGCATTAAACCCACTGTCAGTTCTTTTTCCCCCTGACATAACGAAGAAGCCTTGATGCTATCTCCTTTTTGTGTCGAAGTGGTAAAAATGGAATACTCCAGATCTTGGTGGGCAGGAGGGCGGCCTCACAACATTTTCTTCACGACTTCCCAGGAAGGGAGCACGGATGCCCCTCTTACACCGACGTCTGTAAACATCTCAGATACTGTAATTAATCTGAGATATTTACTGCTCTTCCCAATGGCCTGAACATCTTCAATAATGTGTGTGCTCAAACATATCCATGACCCTCTGCTCCTGCATCCTCCTGATAACATTACGGTCTATTTTAAATTGTCTTTCCATGTCCTTCAACCAAAGTGCATCACCACACACTGTTCTGCCATAAATCAGAACACTACACCAACGTGTCATTGCCCTGTTCGAGTTACACACTGTCTTCCTCATACTTTACAGTTCTTCCAGGTTTGGTACCATCTACAAGGCACTGAGATTGACATAGAGTCATAATCCCCGTGAAACAACTGAAAACCTGTCACACTCACTAGTATGAGTAAATAAAATACTGAGATATTCCCACGGATGGAATCGAGGCTCTCAATGGAGAAACAAAAACCTGACGCACTCTGGACTGTGGGAGTCAAATATTGACAAATCATGAAGTGATGGAAATCCGGATAAGCTGCACTTATCTTTATTGATCTGAAAATGTGTTGCTGGAAAAGCACAGCAGGTCAGGCGGCATCCAAGGAGCAGGAGAATCAGGGTATTAATGTCATGAAATTGAAGGCGGGTACTGTAGCTTTAAGTGAGAGTAAATGCCGTTATGAACTAGTAGCTTACAAACGTCGGTGCGTATGGTATGCTGGCAGACACAGAGTGTCAACTAAAATTAAATTATGTAACATTTGACTGTGAAATAGATACTTGAGTTAGTTGCTGTTTTGAAAACAATTCAAATTTAACCAATCTGTTTAAATTATGCCCCACGACACAAAAACCAAAGCGAATTTGAATTTATAATTTTCCAACATCGAAACAATGAGACGATCCAATGTTACGGATATTAAACAAAACAGGCAATTTGTCAGTTACTGACAGAGCAAATGCCATCAACACAGATCGAAGAAATTAGAAAATACTATCGATCAAACATACCTTTTCATGAGAAACATATTCGTTGTAAAATTACAATGATAAACCAGCGAGATGATCAGCCGGATGAAAACACCGAAAACGACAGCTGCTGTGTGATTTTGAAATTATGTTGATGTAATTTTAGTAAACGTCTTATTGGAGCATCACACTGTTATAGAATGGGAGGCAGGTCATAAGCAGTTAAGAGAAAGGGAGACTCAGTGTTGTGAATAGTTGATACTCAATGTTCATAATCAGGGTAAAAAAAATCTTTTAAGCAGAGGATTTTGGGAGCTATCTGTAACTCGTATTTTAACAGCTTACGAGGCGTGTTCAGCTTTTCTATGTGTTTACTTTAAATTGCCAGAAGGGTTCAAGGCGGTGTGCTAACAATTCATGCGTGTGTATCTGTGTGGGAGAGATCTGATAGTCTCTGTTGTATTCAAAGTGATGCAGTGCCTCCCTCTACTGGGCTCCTCATGCCACTGCACAGGCATTGGGAGAGAATGAAAAGTAACAGGGATTCATTCGTGGGGTGTGGTTCGGCACCATGCAAACTGAATACTTATCCATGTACAGATCTAAATTTCTTTTAAACGCAACTGTACTCACATCCACCTCTTCGTCTGGAAGTTCATTGCTCACACAAACCAGATTCTGTTCAAAAGAATTGCCTGTCATGACTTTCGTGAATCTTTCTTATCTCACCTTCAAAATATCTCCCAGTCTTGAATCCTCCACTTTTGGATAAAAACATCAGCCCTTCATCTTATCAGTTCTCCTCATGATTTTATAAAACGCTGTAATGTCACTTTTCAATCGCATACTCTCCAGGCAAGAAGGTCCCACCTATCAAGACTCTCCTTACAGCTCGATCTCTACATTCCCAGGAACATCTGGGTTAATTTCGTCTGAACCCTGTCTAGCTTAATAATATCAAGGTGAATTGGCAATGTCTTTTCTAAGATTAGATTCCATGTAGCATGGAAACAGGCCTTTCGGCCCAACAAGTCCACACCGACCTTCGGAAGCATTGCCCAGCCAGACCAATTTCCCTCTGAGTAATACTGCTAATATTGTGGGCAATTTAGAATGGCCAATTCACCTGATCTGCACATCTTTGGACTGTGGGAGGAAACCGGAGCACCCAGAAGAAACCTACGCAGACTCAGGAAGAAGGGGCAACCTCCACATAGACAGTCACTGAAGGCTGGAAACGAACCTGCGCCTCTGGTGCTGTAAGGCAGCAGTACTGACCACTGAGCCACCGTGCCGCTCGCCACCAGCCAGACTTGTCATGCATTCGACGGGAGTAGGGGTAGGCGAGTCCAAAACTAGAAGGCACAGGTTTAAGGTGAGATGGGAAAAACGTAAATGTGATCTGAGGGCAACATTTTCATTCAGAGAGTGGTGTGCATATGTAATAAGCTGGCTGGGCTACCAGACTGGGCACAGTATTTCAGAAGAGAACTCACCAAAGCCGTTTACAACCTCAACATGACGTCCCAATTTCGATACTCAAATGTATGACTAATGAAGACAAGTGTGATAATCGCCTTCTTAATCACGCTATCTCTATGTGATGCAAAATTTGAAGAATTATACCTGATAGCAGAGGTTTCTGTTCTACCACACTACCAAAGTCCCTGCTTTTAATTGTGTAAGTCCTGCTCTTGTTTGTTTTTGCAAATCCAATACTTCACATTAATTGAAACTAAACTCCATCTGCCACTTGTCAGCCCAGTGAGCCATATTACCACCCCTCACCCTCGCTCTTTAGTTTTGAAATAGTAATCTATTCTCCACAAGGCCTATATGCTAGCACTGATTTTCACAAAGACCCTGAGCTTGATTTCCCTTTTGCGGTTAGGGGGATGAGGGATTAGAGTGATGAGGGGCAGATTGTATACATAGACAGTGGGGAAGAGAGGCTGGATATTAATCAGCTGCCTTGTGTCATTTCATTGTTTTATGAAGAGGGCAATCACGCTCTAGAGACTGGAAATAGTGACCGGTATTCGGGGGCCAGAAATTCGTGCCTGGTGTTCATTAATACATATATATTCAAGACCGTTCATTGGGCAGACTATGTCTGCAGGATTTCATGTCCTAATATTTCAGACGACAGATAATAGTGATTTCAGATAGAAATCATAGCCAAGCAATTAAACGCTTTCATGCTTGATCTTGATGAAACAACACATCCACTCAACATCTGACAGTTGAGGCAAATTCCTTGCATATGTTTCATAATGAAATATATTTCGTGTAGTTCAGGAATGTAAGACAGATTTTAATAAATTCATACCAAGCTGAAAGCTGGCACTTAAAATGCAACCCAAATTCTGGGTATAGTTTAGATCTTGTGTGGTGGGATGTGCCCCTGATTCTTATCCAGAACCCTGAATTTGATTCCAGTTCCTGCACATTTGTAGTATTCTCTTTCGCTCTAGACCAGTTGGACTGGATTCAAGTCCTGCCTGTTGTGAAGATATTCCACAGCATGTCAGAACAGGCTGATGAACAAGCACAATGGAGAATAATATTGCAGCTTTACGGTCAATTGCCGAATAGTGGTAATGTCTCTCCGTCTGGGCACAGTATCTAATGTCAACTCGCACAGAGGTGTTTCATAATATCAATATAGATTAGGTGGTTTGGTGATGTTAAATTACCTATAGTGTAAAGGGATTTCTAAGATAGGCGCATTAGTTAGTGGAATGGGTCTGGGAAGATTGTTCTTCAGTAGTTTGGTTTAGATTGTTGGGCTGAAGGGCCTTTTTCGACTGTGTAGGGATTCTGTGAAGAAGAGTGCTAAAAATGACTGAGGCATTCACGCAGAGTGTTGTGATAAGGAACAAGGGAGGAGAGAGAGTGCAATAGGCTGATCCTTCTCGGGTAGATTACATTTTCTTCTTCTCTGAGTTGAATCACACAATAATGCCATCCTGTCCCAAACTGTACCATGTGAGATCTCCTTGCACGTTATCCAAACTATGACTTCAAAACATTCCCTGCTCGATGTCGATGCATCGTTGCTATTGTCGTAGACAGTGAGTTCCTCAGCATAAAATGGTCTCAGTTGATTTACAGGTGTGTTTTTCTGTGCCAGCATAATTTTTAAAAATCCGTTTAATGTCTGCAGAATTTCTGTATTTAAAAAATGCATCTTTTATTTTAAACAAAAAGAAACAGAAATTGCTGGAAAAGCTTCGCATATCAGACAGCATTCAGATGCCTTTTAAATTCTATAGTTTTACCAGCCTCCATCACTTCCTCTGATAGCTCATTCCACATGCAAATCTCACTCTGCATGAATCTCACTCTCACTCTCATCGCTCTTATAAAGTCAGAGCTTCGTGCAGCATGGAAGAAGTCCCATTAGTGCAATCTGTCCAGTCCTACCAGATAACCTAATCGGATTTGCTCCAAGGTGCGAGCATTTTGCCTTCTTTTTTCAGACCGTTTTTAATGTGCGACAGTAACCACCTTCACCACTTCCTTTGACAGCAATTTCCGTACACATGCCACTGTCTAAGCGAAACATTTGCCTTTAAGGTCCCTTAAAACTACAGCATGTTACACTAGTCAGCATTTCGGGCTGTAAAACAGGAACCAGGGATAATCCAATTAGTCCCTTCCAAACGGACGAGGAAGAAGCCAATTAGTCCTTTGTGTCACTTACAAAGGAACAGGAGGAGGCCATCCAGGCCTTTAAGTCATTTACACAGGACCAGGAGGAGACCGATTGGTCCCTTGAGTTGCTTCCACGGGAATAGGAGGCCGTTCACTCCTACAACGCACTTGCACAGGAACAGGAGGAGGCCATTCAGCCCCTTTAGAAACTTACACAATGAGGGAAGGGTAATTGATGCTTCAAAACGATAACCAAGTGGAGCTAAGGCTTCACAGACAGACTGCTCCACATTTATAGAGGCTGCATTGTTCATGGTTCACATGTAGAATTTTAACTTTGTGTTTTTTTCCTGTGAGGAGGGAAGCCAAATCTTTTGTATGAACTCTCAAGAATGCATCTTCAATCTCTGAGAAGACTGACTAATGTTCTCTGTGGAGGACAGAAGCTGGTGGGAATAACTAACATTTTCAGAAGGAATGCATTGTGGATTTTTTGGGGGGTTGTGCACAACATGAAGTTCCTTGCAATGTCAGATTCCGACTGCACATTAAGGTGGGGGGAGTTAATTAAGCCATATAAACTATTAGGGCAGCCATATTAGACCGATAAATGTACTAGTTAATTTCAAATAATACTCATCTTGATAATTTTGATTTTGTCGAGTGCAGTGTAACCTGTATGGCTGACTTTGTTCAAACATATTTTCACCCTGTGTTATATCTGCCCTTGCTTACTATGATCTGCGTCAACTGCTCACAAAAAGTTTTGTTTTCGCTGTACTTAGTTAGACATGCCAATAAATCAAATCAATCATGTGTAAAGTATAGACTTTCTCACAATAACAGTATCCCTTTCAGAAATAAGCGATAGCTGCCAATCCTCAAGCTTCAATGTCATCATCTCTATTCTCTCACAGCTCTCCAGATTAAACACGCAGTTTCTTCCTCTCATTTCATGATACAAACATATATATCTGTGGTGAAGAAATCATTCCTTAGAAAGGAGATCAAGTCTGTGGAGAGTGACTAAATCGTCTCTTGGTCATGCTTCATAAGTGCAAGTACGTTCCTTTACCTAGATACTTTAATCGTCTTACAACGAGGAACAGCATACCATCTACTGCCCTGGTTACTTACACAGGGTGTGATAAGAAGCAATCGGCATTGCCATTGCGTGGGAGATCATGTCTCTCAAATTTGTCAGAGCTCATTGATGAACTAACGAGCACGTTTGATGAGGACAAGGTAGTAGACGCGGTCTATATTGATTTCAGTAAGGCCTTTGATAAGGTTCCACATGATAGTCTGGTGGCGAAGGCTCGATTGCATGGAATGAAGAATGACCTAGCAAATTGTATGCACAGTATTTTGATGCGAGGAAGCAGAGTGTATCAGTCGAAGGATATTTGTCGGACTGGAGGGCTGTGACCTTTATTATTCTTACACGAGATGCGGGTGGCACTGCATAAGCAGCATCTATTGCCTATCCTAATTGCCCAGAGGGCAGTTAAGGGTCACTAATATTGCTGTGGGTCTCTGGGCACATGGAGGCCAGGACAGTTAAGGAAGGCATTTTCCTTCCCTAAAGGGAGTTTACTTTCTTTAATTTCACTTCCCAAAAGTGAGCTCGTGGATCGTCTCAGGTGTCCGTCCTGGGCCCATTACGGTTTGTTATCTATTATAAATGATTCGCACAATATTGTAAAAAGCATGATGATTAACTTTGCAGATGTCACTAAAACATGTATTATCGTAGGGAGACTATCAGAAAATGCAGCAGGTCGTGATCGTCTGGGGCAGTAGGCCCAGAAATGTCAAATGGAGTTTGACATAGATAACTGAGGGGTTTTATATTTTGAAAAGTCAAATTAATGTAGCAGTTGAGTGGTAGGGCCTTAAGGGATGTAGTGGAGAGCGAGACCATGATGTTCAGTTTCAAGATTCTCCAAAAGTGGATGCAGAGTTAGACAGGGAAACATGGCTTTTGTCACACTGGCGTGCATCAGCCTGGGCACTAAGTGTAGAAGTTGAGAAGTTATATTGAAGATATGCAGTATTTTTGCAATGCAGCATTTGGCGTATGATGTTAAGTTTTGTCACATCGTTATAGGAAGGATGTTCTTGAACTAGAAAGAGTGCAGAAGAAATTTACAAGAATGTCGCCATGAACCAATGCTCTGAGTTAAAAGGAGGTGGTGGACAAGATGGAAAATTTTCTTTAATCAGTTGACACTGAGCGGTGGGGCATCTTATTGACGTATGCAAGATCATAAGGAGCATGGATAGGGTAAAATCTGCCAGTCTTACCTCTAGGGTCTGCGAATCGAAGACGAGACAGCATCAGTTTTGTGTTCGAGGGTAAAAAATAAAAGGGAAACTAAGGAGTCCACTTTTGTCCACAGAAGCTAGTACACATACAGAAAGATTTACCAGCGGATGTGGTTGTGGTGGGTACATTAACGACATTTAAAAGGCATTTGGACAAATGTATGGATACGAATGGACCTGAAGGATATTCGACCAACTGCAGGGAAATGGGATTTGTGTGGATGGGCATTTATGACGCGGAGGTCGAACCTCTCTGTTAATTAAACCAAACACACAGAAAAGGCTCACCTCACCTCGTAATCTGCTAAAATATGAATGTCAAAGAACTCCTGCATTCGACTATGTAAAGAAAAATAACAGCTTAGTTTCTTCACTTTAATAGTGAACACTAAACGGCAACTATTCACAAATACAACATTCGCCTTTCCCAACTACTTACTATCTGTCCCCCAACTCTGAAAATATGCTGTACGTTTAAACCACTTATGTAACATTAACACAATCTCAAGACCAGACACTCCTTGCTTCATATTCTTTATTTACTCTTCCAGCTGCTGATCTCCCTGGGTCATCCATTTTTCATTGTTTAACTGCAATAGTCCACAAAAAAGCGTTGAGTTCAATCAGATCTGGGAACTAAAAGATTCAGCGGACTTTACTTGCTCTGACTCGTATCGATGATCTCTTTGTTGAACATCACATCCACTTCCTTCTGGACTTCTGAGGCTTTGAGAGCATTACGCCTGGAAGGACGTTGTTTTATCATAACAGAATTCCCTACTTCCAGACCATGGACAATAGTTTTAGACTTCCCATCTTGTTCCTGCACATGTCCTCAATTTGTTGCCCCTTCACAGTTAGCTCATTATCCTATATCACTCCTCAAGGACTTCCTTGGTATTAAAAGTTTTTTGAGGCACATCAAACGCCATAACATCTCGATTTTATTCCTCATTATTGAGGTCGGTTACAAATACCTGTTTCTCCAGTTCCCTGTCGGTGCTCTGGTAAGATTACACCACATTCTTATGACATACCCAATCCCATTTTTGTAAAACGTCCAGCATCTTTACCACATGGTTTACCTGACTCAACTTTTTCTCCATTTCGAAGGGGCCATTAAAACCGGTTTTAAATAGATTTTGAAATACTGGTAAAAATACTAATACGTCATCCCTACAAGAAAGATTCCACATTTCGTAGTTTTCTTCTGCCAATTGCTTCATTCTATACTCTATCCTCCTGAAGTGTTGTTTATCTACTCACATACCCTATTTAATCTCTTCCTTACGTCACATACATAATTCAATTGTGAGATCTCCGACTTCGATCCTGATAATTTCTATTTAATTAATTTCAAAGGACATTTCACTTGCACTAACCTGAGGAGATTCTTTCGCGGAATCTCTAATGGCAAACAATTTAATGAGATTCCTTAATCCCAATCATTCCGTCAATCTTGGCAATATGCTGCTAAACTTCTCTTCAGTATCTGATGTCCATTTTCCAAGTCTCCCTGGGATTCAGAAACGTACACACTTGCTTTAAAGTCCTGTACGCCGAAACTATTCAAGATTTCCTTCAACAGCCGAGTGGTAAAATTAGAACCTTGGTCTGATTAAATCTCTCTGGGTAGCTCATACCGAATGAAGAATGTTACCAACTTCTCCACCACCCTTTTTTTTTGCCGTGGCATTCCGTAATGGAATTGCATCTGGAAATCTGGTAGGCACATCCATTGTGGTTAGCAAATGTTCGTTTCAACTCCTATTTTAGAAAGGGGATCGACGCAATTAACCATAACCTTCGTGAAAGGTCAGTCGAATGCAGGAATTGCCAATAGAAGTGTTGGTTTTATTACTTCCTGTGGCGTACGTACCATTATTCATGTATGACACGTTTATCAAAAATTAACCACGTCGTTGTGCATTCCCAAACAAGAAAATTTATTTTGTACCTTACCCTGAGTCTTCGATACACCTAACTGACCCCAATAGGTCGTTCATGTGCTTCTCATAACACATTCTGTCTGTGTGCTATCCGCAACACAATCTGGTGCACTTCAGCCCATTTCCCTTCTACAGTAACCTGCCATTATCTCCATTTTTATTTAAGATTCTATCTTTAAGTTAAAAACTCTCCACCATATATTCTTATACTTTTATGAGTATGTATCAATTTACATAGATTTCTGTTCTAAGGCCATTAGCATTCCAGAACAAAACCCCTCTGATTGACCCTTTGCCTGCTCAGGCCTTTCCTCCACCATTATATCAGACAAAGTGTCAGCTAACTGAACTATTATACAGTTTCTCGTTCTCTCTGTAACTTATGATTGTGGAATCTTGTTACTTAATAGTTTCGAAAATAATCGAGGGCTTTACTTTTTACTCCTTGGTTGCTTGGGCTTTCTTTGTTTTTTTTTCCATTAAAAGGGGTATCATTCCCCCCTTGGATCATGGCAAATCGTTTCCAAGAGAAAACTGTATTGCTAGAACTGACACTGTCACACCCTCTCACTGTTATTTCCCCAACCTTTATATGGGTCTCCAACCTGATATTACACAAGGGAATGCTAAGGTTCTGTCCCCATTGCCCAGAGTATCACACTCTCAGATAATAGGTCAGAAAGAGTGCAAATAATTTCATCTTCTTACCATCGGATGCTGAGAGAAAGTCAAAGATAAGATCCTGGAGATCAGAGCCGGCAGGTATGGGGCTGGGAAAAACGCAGCAGGCCAGGCAGCATTTAAAAAGCAGGAGGGTGGACGCTTCGCCATAAGCCCTTCATCAGGAAGGTGTGGGGTGTAGGAGGGTAAAGTGGGCTGAAAGATAATTAGGAGGGTGGGGATGGAGCTGGGGAGAACGTCCATTCAAGGCGATAGTAAGATGCAGGTGAGGGAGTGATGGTGATAGCTCAGAGGGAAGGTGAAGCAGGTAAGTGTCAGGGCGGCGGGGACTCTCAAACTACACGACATCCACGTCGACTTCACCCGTTTCCAAATCTCCATTACCCAACCTCGTCTCAGATCTAACCGTCCATCTTAGCAGCGTCATCCTGAACGCTCCTAACTGTCCATCTTGCTTCCCATCTGTCCACCCCATACTCTCCTCCATCATTATCAGTCCCACGTTAATCATCCTACCACCTTACAAGTGAACTTCCCTCCAACCCCACCGCTGCAGTACTATTTATCTTCCAGCCCCTTTCCCCAACCATATTCCTGATGAAGGACTTATGAATAATATGTCGGTTGTTCTGCTCCTCGGAAGCTGTCTGATCTTTTGTGCTTTTCCAGCACCACAATTTTTAACTATGAGAGAATGAGCAGATCCCGTACCTCGAAAAATTATAACTTGTTGTTATTCTCACCGTGTCCTTTGTGAGGAGATTATATCCACATCGTCGAATTCTCTGTCGAGATCAACTCTATACACAGCTCCCGTCCAGGCTATGCACGTTCCTCGAATTTTCTGGGGGTTTCCTTTGTTGCTACCATTAATGCCATCGGTTGAGCCTCTTTTATCACATCCTTTCCTAAAGTGCCTTTCTTTACAGAACAGCACTGCGAGTTTACATGTCCTACTTTGTGGAGGAGAAAAAAAGGAACTTTTTCCCAATTCCCGTGTTAATCCACCAGCAATGTAATTTTATGTGTTCTACTCCAAAATAGTCAAAATATCTGAGGCCTTTCACCTCCATTCAAACACCTTGGCTTTCTGTTTAACCCTGTCGTAAACGATTAACAGTGTGCTCTACTCTTTGTTTTGTACAGAAAGGTCTACCGTTCAACCAGTTTATACCCTTCACAGGATGAAACTCCTGCTAGAAGCTAAATTGCAGCTCATAGACAAATGCATATGTTCCTATCATCTCTGCCACTCTTCTCACTTCTTGAACTTTCTGTTCATTCTCGTGAATTCTGATAATCTCTGTAAGGGAATTTGTAAATTTCTCCAGCAGAATAATCTTTTGTAGAGTCTCATATGTCTGTCTATTTTAGGTTCAACGCCCGTCTATCAAAATTATTATGTCTAACTCTTTCGAACTCAATATAAGTTGACCTGGTTTCGACTTTAAGCTTCTGAACCGCTGTCTGGTGCTAATTCATGAGCAAAATTATCTGATATCTGCATAATCTTTTGCCCCTCATCTGTCAGTGCTTCAAATATCTTACTTGCTCTGCCTATCAGTTTAAGGGATTCTGGGTAATCCAAGGTGGAGGATGGAAAAGATTTCTGGCTGCAAGAGCTGCTCCTTTTTTTGAGGTATTTTCGGTGTTGAAGGTGACTTCCTCGAATTCCAGCAGCAACAATTACTGTTTCATATGCTGTTCCATTGTTTTGGAACTTTGGGAAAAAAAAGTCAAAACAACAGCCGTTTAAAACGGGGGAGAAGAGCAGACAAAGGAAGCACATGGTGAGGACAGTGCAGGAGAGAGAGAAAAAGAGAGAGAACCTGTACAGTTACTGCCTTTGCTGTTTGAATTAGTGTATCGCTGGACATCGGAGTGCATCTGGGAAAATTAACAGTGAAATTCACAACTAATCTTGGAGGAACTGTTGAGAGACGTTCACAGCACAGAATCAGAGAGTTTAATTGTTGTTTTAAGTCTGTCCAAGAGAAAGGCTGCAGGAGTGAGTATCGTGAATTCTTTCCTGATTTTTTTTTTATGTAGATAAGTCTCTTGATTAAACCTAAAATATAATCCATAGCTATTAATTTAACATGGAGCAATCTGTGTAGAGGAATAAGGCGGTGTTGTTTGCTGGGTCTGCAAAGGAGCAAAAATAGGCTTTGCAGTGATATGCACTTCTTGTCAGATGTGTGAGTTTAAAGGGAGATTAAAGAGAGTTTAAGGGCTAATGCGGATTATATCTGCCATTAATGCTGTTGGATGCGAATTTTATCAGATCGAGTGGATCGGGTGGAGAGACAGATAGACGTGATGAGGAATTTGCAACAGAAAGAGAATGTGATGGATAGCAATTATAGGAAGGGGGCAAGTCTCAGACACAGTCACATAGAAGGGTTAACTCCAGGAAGGGTGAGAGAGGTTGGTATGTAGGGCAGAAATCTTCTGTGGATATACCAATTTCAAACAGGTATTCTGTTTTGGAATATATAGGGGGTGATGGATTCTCAAAGGAACGTAGCACGGACAGCCAAGTTTCCAATATTGAGACTGGCTCAAAGGCAACGAGGAGGACGTCGGCTTCCAAGAGATCAATTGTGTTCTGTAGTCAGAGGTACAGGCAGACGTTTCTGTGGCCAGCAGAGAAAAAGCAGAAAAGTGTGTTGTTTCCCTGGTGCCAGGATCAAGGATGTCTCAGAGAGGGTGCAGAATGTTCTTACGGGGGAGAGGGGCCAGCAGGAGATCATTGTCCACATTGGAATTAACGACATTGGAAGGGAAAGACTTGAGACTCTGAAGGGAGATTAGAGAGATTGAGGCAGAAATTTAAAAAGGAGGTCCTCAAGGGTAGTAATATCTGGATTACACCCAGTACTACGAGGTAGTGAGGGCAGAAATAGGAAGATAGAGCAGATGAATGAATGACTGAGGAGCTGGTGAATGGCAGAATGATTCACATTTTTGGATCATTGGAAACTCTTTTGGGGTAGACTTGACCTGCACAAGAAGGACGGATTGCACGTAAATTGGAAGGGGTCTAATATACTGGCAGGGAAATTTGCTAGAACTGCTTGGGAGGATTTAAACTAGTAAGGTTGGGGTGTGGGGTGGAACCCAGGAGATAGTGAGGAAAGAGATCGTTCTGAGACGGGTACACCTGAGAACAGAAGTGAGTCAAACAGTCAGCGCAGGCAAGGACAAGGTAGGACTTATACATTAAAATGCATTTATTTAAATGCAAGGGGCCTAACAGGGAAGGCATGTGAACTCAGGGCATGGTTAGGAACATGGGAATGGAGTATCATAGCAATTACGAAAACAAGGCTCAGGCATGGGCAGGACTGGCAGGTTAATGTTACAGGATATAAATACTACAGGAAGGATAGAAAGGGAGGCAAGAGAATGGTGGCTGGGTCGGGGGTTGGGAGTGGCATTTTTGATAAGGGTTAGCATTACAGCTGTGCTGATGCAGCATATTCCCGGAAATACATCCAGGGAAGTTATTTGGGTGAAAATTAGAAGTAAGAAAGGGATGATTGCCTTATTGGGATTGTTATATAGACCCCCAACAGTCAGAGGGAAATTGAGAAACAAACTTGTAAGAAGATTTCAGCTATCTGCAAGAATAATAGGGTAGTTATGGTAAGGGATTTTAACTTGCCAAACATCGACTCGGACTGCCATATTGTTAAAGGATTAGATGGAGAGGAATTTCTTAGGTATGTACAAGACAATTTTCCGATTCAGTATGCGGATGTACCTACTAGAGAATGTGCAAAACTTGACCTACTCTTGGGAAATAAGGCAGGGCAAGAGACTGAGGTATCAGTGGGGGTGGACTTAGGGGCCCACGACGTTGTAAAATAGTGATGGAAACGGAAAGACCAGAACTAAAAGTTGAAGTTCTAAATTGAAGAAAGGCTAATTTTGACGTTATTAGGCAAGAACGTTCGAAAGCTGATTGGAGGCAGATGTTCGCAGGTAAAGGGACGGCTGGAATACAGGAAGCCTTCAGAAATGTGATAACGAGAATCCAGAGAAACTATATTCCTGTCAGGATGAGAGGGAAGGCTGATAGGTATAGGGGATGCTGGATGATGAAGGAAATTGAGGGTTTGGTTAAGAAAAAGAAGGAAGCATATTTCAGGTATAGACAGGATAGATCGAATGAATCATTCGAAGAGTATAAAAGCAGTAACAGTATACTTAAGAGGAACTGAGGAGGGCAAAACGGGGACATGAGATAGTTTTGGCAAATAGAATTAAGGATAATCCAAAGGGTGTTTACAAATATATTAAGGACAAAAGGGTAATTAAAAAGAGAATAGTGCCCCTCAAAGATCAGCAAGGCGGCCTTTGTGTGGTGCCACAGAAAATGGGGAGATACTAAATGAATATTTTGCATCAGTATTTACTGTGGAAAAGGATATGGACGATATAGACTCCAGGGAAATAGATGCTAACATCTTGCAAAATCGCCGGATTAGAAAAGGGGATGTGCTGGATAACTTGAAACGGTTAAAAATGAATAAATCCCCAGGACCTGGTAAGGTGTACCCGAGAACTCTGTGGGAAGCTGGAGAAGTGATTGCTGGTCCTCTTGCTGACATATTTGTATCATCGATAGTCACAGGTGAGGTGCTGGAAGACAGGACGTTGGCAAACGTTGTTCCACTGTTTTAGAAGGGCGGTAAAGACCGGTGAGCTTGACCTCGATGGTGGGAAGGTTGTTTTGATGGGAATCCTGAGGGACAGGATGTACATGTATTTGGAAAGGCTAAGGGCTGATTCAGGACAGTCAACATGGCTTTGTGCATGGGGAATCATGTCCCACATACTTGATTGTGTTTTTTGAAGAAGTAACAAAGAAGATTGATGAAAGCAGAGCAGTAGACGTGATCTATATGGACTTCAGTAAGGCGTTTGACAAGGTTCCACATGAGAGACTGATTAGCAAGGTTAAATCTCATGGAATACAGTGAGATCTAGCAATTTGGATACAGAACTGGCTCAAAGGTAGAAGAAAGAGGGTGGTGGTGTAGGGTTGTTTTTCAGACTGGAGGCCTGTGATCACTAGAGTGCCATAAGGATCTGTGCAGGGCCCTCTACCTTTTGTCATTTACATAAATGATTTGGATGCGAGCGTAAGAGGTACAGTTCGTAAGTTTGCAGATGACACCAAAATTGAAGATGTTGTAGACAGCGAAGAGGGTTGCTTCAGATTGCAACAGGATCTGGACCAAATAGGCCAATGGATTGAGAATTGGCAGATGGATTTTAATTCAGATAAATGCGAGCAAACCTTATCAGGACGTATGCACTTAGTAAGGTCCTAAGTAGTGTTGCTGAACAAAGAGACCTTGGAGTTCAGGTTCATAGTTCCTTGAAAGTGGAGTCGAAGGTAGCTAGGATAGCGAAGAAGGCGTTTTGCATGCATTCCATTCTTGGTCAGAGTATTGAGTACAGGAGTTGGGAGGTCATGTTGCGGCTGCACAGGACATTGGTTAGGCCACAGTTGGAATATTACGTGCAATTATAGTCTCTTTCCTACCAGAAAGATGTTGTGAAACTTGTACGGGTTCAGAAAAGATTTAAAAGAATGTTGCCAGGGTTGGAGGATCTGATTTATAGGGAGAGGCTGAACAGGCTTGGGCTGTTTTCTCTGGAGCGTCGGAGGCTGAGTGGTGACCTTATAGAAGTTTACAAAATTATGAGGGACATGGGTAGGATAAATAGACAAATTATTTTCCATGGGGTCGGTGAGTCCAGAACTAGGGGCCATAGGTTTAGAGTGAGAGGGCAAATATATAAAAGAGACATAAGGGGCAACTTTTTCACGCAGAGGGTGGTATGTGTATGGAATGAGTTGCCAGAGGAAGTGGTGGCGGATAGTACAATTACAACATTTATGCGGCATCTGGATGGGTATATGAATAGGAAGGGTTTGGAGGGATATGGGCCGGGTGGTGGCAGGTGGGACAAGATGGTGTTGGGATATCTGGTTGACATGGACGGGTTTCCATGCTGTGCATCTCTCTGTCTATTTGTCACTAGTTTCAACTAACATAAGCTGTAAGTTCTTTGAGCAATCCATTTGCTCATCCAATTTTTCAAACGAAATAAAGAAGGCTTCGTCAACTTTCTCACCATACTGTCGTAATTTCATAACATATTTGTTTACATCACTAATTACTCTCTTCATCTCCATCCATATCACTTGACTTTCCGGACGAATTTGCAAATTCTGAAGCTCAAAATCTCTCTCTTTTATCTTTCGACTCCCTGTTCATCTCTCTCTTACTTCTCTCCATTTGTGTTCAGCGAAGAACGTTCTCTCGCTTACTTTTTACCTCTCCCTCTCTTTCTTCGTCATTTAACTCCGTTTACTTGAATTGTCATTAAACTTTTCCTAACCCAACTGCACTTGCCTGTTTCTGTGATACAGCGAAGTGCTTGACCACTCCATTACAATTTCAGATTCACTTTTGTTTTCCATGGCTTAGCAGAAATCTAACCTATTTGCTCATTCTAAATGTATACCCTTCCTCAGTCGTTCTTAACTTTCTTAGCACATTTGGGAATCGTCTTCAAGTCTCAGAAACTCTTTAGCAAATTAAAGATCCATTTTCTCACGACTCAATTAATCATCCACAAGTAACCAAAATTAAGCAAATCTTCTGACCTAAGTTTTATTTAAAGATCTAGAACAATAAATGCCAAGTGTTGGAATCTGCTGCTTTTGTACAATAATTCTGTTCACGTCTGTGCAAATCCCAAAAAAATCTCCAAACTGTTATGACGTCGACGTCAAACTTATTTCTTAATTAAAATCAAGACCACAGAAGCTCACTTTGCCTTGTATTTCGGTAAAAATGAGCGACAGAGAATGCCCATATTCCACCATTCAAAACAAATATTCACAGGCAGCAGACCCCCTTTTCTGAACTGCTTAGTGTCTGAATCTAACTCTATAAAAATATGCTCTTCCAATATCACACTTATGAAATATTACATGAATTTAATCGCAATACCACACAATCTCTGTCTTTCCCTTTGTCTTCAATACTTCAGCTGCAGATCTTTCTGGTTAATCGTATTTCTTGTTTTTCTCCTAATAGGGTTTACATGAAGTCGTATCCTTGATAGAGTTTTTTTTCTTTCATTTATTTGAGACCAAGATGTTAGATGGTCAGTTAGCTCTCTGGCTATACAACAGTTGTTCTCCTTCGAATTTTCAAAGGCCACGTTTATATTCTCCCCAAGGCACATTACGTTGTGATCATTTGATTCGTGTCCAGGTGTTGAAACAATAATGTTCAGCCTCCATTGTTTTCTGGTAGCATTGGCATTATTAAATCCTATTGGTTAAATTCTAATTGTTGTCAAAACAGCATTCAAAACGTCGGTATCCATTTTCCAGCTAATTGTTACATTTGGAACACCCTGACCTTAAGCTGGTCAGTTGTGGCTGCACGTTAAATTCAGCAAAACACGTTCTATCTTAACGTAAACAGACATGCTTTCCGCTTCATAGCAAGTCGGGCAACCCCATTTCCCAATGTCACACTCATTAATCAATACGAAATGAGACCTATGTTATTTGTGACATAAATCAAAATCATTTGTCTAACTTGCAAATTGCTGCGTTCCACATACTGATCCATGTGATATGCCGTGAATACCGGGCTTCAGACCAGAAATGGAGGCATTCCCTGTATTGGCTTGGCTAACAACTTCACAATCCATGTCGGGTATCCCCCTTTACCCATATACTGTCGCTCACCTGTCAACAAACACATCGAAAGTATTCTGCTCATACAAATACACGGCTGCCAGTAGGTTCTCATTTGTGGACGCCTCATCTGACATCAAATCCATATGTTTCTCAAAGATGATTTCCCTTTCCTGAAGCTACACTGAATTTGTCAAGTCACATCATGATTCCCAAAGTATCTATTTATCACGTTCCTTCTCACAGATTCCAATAATTTCCTCAACACAGACATCAATTTGTGCAATACATAGACGTGATTTGTTTACCCTCTCATACCCATTTTCAATATTTCGGGTTGTTAAAGTTACTTTGCGGTTGACAAGAAGCAGACGTTTCAGTCAAATAAGTTTTTAACGATATTCAATAATTATTTCTTGTGGTTACGACATTGAAAGGAATGAATAGGATGGTTTGGAGGGGTATGGGCCAAGCATCGGCAGGTGTGACGAGGTTATTTAGGATTATGGTAATCATAGAGTGGTTACATTGAAGGGTCTATTTCAATGCTGATTGACTCTGTATCTGTTTCCCTAGATAATTGTCACCTGCGTGAATTCTCTGGAATGTGCCTCATCTGATGTAGTAACTTTCCAACCTTTGTTTTAACAGGCTTTACGTTAACTTCTATTCATTATTTCTAATACGCTATAGATTCTCAATGCCAGCAATAAATCTGACCAGTAATATTTCTGGACGATATTTTGCATCTTCCTATATGAACACAGAGCTAATATTTTGCCCGCATCGGGGGCAAATATGTCTTCCGTCATTGGGTCAAAACGTCGGTCCACTGCAGTTTGGAGAAGATGGGCATGGGAACGACTGCTGCTCAGAAAGCTCGAGAATCAAAATTGTTCAACGAAACTGTCACTTCACGGTCACTCATAGCACAATGCTATGCCTAGTGTGAGGTTAGAGGTTATGCTGCAATAGATTACATAAATCTGTGACGACTGTGTTTTAGAATTAAACTGAGTTTACATTTTACACCTGTCATAGGTCCAGGGAGAGACAGCAATAAGTTTGTGATCAAATTAATTATTACAGGTAGACAGGACAGAAGAAAACTGCAACTGCAAAGACGTGGATGATACTTTATTCAGAAAATGCAAGAAGACAGAAGTGCAGACTGGAAGTATTGTGGATATGATAGTGGACAGGTTTGCTGATGAGGAATGACTGAGATAAAAATCAACTCAGGACAAATGGGGCAGTCCTGGTAATGAACATTTTTGTTCCTCCTCTGATTTTTTTTAAGTGAAGTGTCTGAAAAGCATGGAATCGGAATGGAATTTTAATTGAAAGTGAACACAACAGTTTATAACTTTGCCAAATATAGACAACAGAAATAGCAATGGCATTCACCAAGATTTCCAGAATTAATAAACGGGCAGAGATAGACTCACCAGGAACCCCAACAATAGCGAGAATGGGATAGTAACCTGCCTGAATAATCATCAGTATACATTCTGGCCGCAAGGTTAACCATTTCCAATCCTGAGAAAGCCAGTAAAGTCCATATGACAAACTCTTCTCCATTGTTGGAATATTCCAGTCTAATATTATCAGATTCGGATCCATTGTTGGAACATTACAGTTTAATGTTCTCAGATTATGATTTCTCCCCCTGTCTGGAGCTGGTGCTCTCAATCTTCCTGAGGATGCTGCTGCCGCTGATATTAGATTAGATTAGATTAGATTAGATTACTTACAGTGTGGAAACAGGCCCTTCGGCCCAACAAGTCCACACCGCCCCGCCGAAGCGTAACCCACCCATACCCCTACATCTACATTTACCCTTTACCTAACACTATGGGCAATTTAGCATGGCCAATTCACCTGGCCTGCACATCTTTTGGACTGTGGGAGGAAACCGGAGCACCCGGAGGAAACCCACGCAGACACGGGGAGAATGTGCAAACTCCACACAGTCAGTCGCCTGAGGCGGGAATTGAACCCGGGTCTCAGGCGCTGTGAGGCAGCAGTGCTAACCACTGTGCCACCGTGCCGCCCACTATTGTGGGTTTACAAATCGAAATACGGCGCTTATTAGCAGAAAAGGGAAACCCTCCAGTGACACAGTTCTGATCCATGGAGACTGACATCAATCACAGTCACTGAACAAACAGCTCAGTTAACCTACTTTACTACAACAGTTTTAATGTACCACCACTACCTGATTTGGTTGGGACGTTGACATCGCCTGCTGTAGATCTCCAATTATTCAATCAGTGTTAGAGGGAAAGGTGGATGATTACACTTTCTCTTCACAGGCTTGATGACTTCGCTGTATTAAGTACATGCAATGCTCTATGTAACCACCTTCTTAAGAGCAAATGGAGCGATTACTATACTGTAGTATCCTCCACCTCAACAAGTATCACTCTTAAACTGTCTCGGGGCACAACTGCCCTGAACAAATTTCTCTACGTATTCCTCTTGTTCTTCGAGTAAGGCGAAATTGTATTTTTAACGGAATGCACATCAATAACTTGTTTCTAAAGCTGAAAACATCGCTTTGGAGAGTGTATACGCCATTTTTCAGATATTTTAGCCTTCGTCCAAAAGTGCTTTGATTTGCTTTGATTATTGGTTTTAAAGGGGCAGAGAGAGCATGTACGTGTCATTGGCACAGAAACACAAGCGAATAGAAAACAGTGGCTGTGGTCACTGGAGTGGAGTAAGGTGATATCCACACAGTCACCAATATCGCCTTCAAATAATAAAACAAAGTGCAGAGAAAGAAACACAATACATTTGGAAGAAGGAATGGTGAGTGATAATGTAAACAAAACAGGATAATATGAAACGCAGAGAAGTTATTGTATATACACTGCTTATTCAGTGTGTGTGCAGATAGGTTAGATTGTTGATATGTGCACAACATATTCAGAATTAACAACGGAGACACAGTTAACGGAATATGATGCATACGTTGCGTAAAAATGATAAAACATTAAAACATTATTTCTACTTCATCCGTGGTGTCATGTTCCGCTTGTCTCAAGGGTCCTTTTCTTTCTGAGACTCCCTGCTCCTGGTACCTAGGATTTCGATGTTGTGACCATTTCAGAGATATGGCTAGAGGACGGACAGTAATGGTTGTTGCAGATTCCGGAAGTTAGATGCTTCAGTTAGATGAGAAAAAATGGTAAAAGAAACGGGGAGGTCACATTGTTAATCAAGGGAAGTATTACAGTAGCTGGGATAACGTTTGAGGATTGAGGTAGTTTGGGCCATAGTTAAAAACAGGAAAGGAGAGGTCATCCTGTTGGGAGTTTTCTATGTACCGACAAATTGTTCCAGGGATGCAGGAAAAGATAGCAAAACTGAGTCCTGACAGGATCGGAATTAAAACTGTAGTTTCTATGGGGGACATTAACTTTCCCAGAATATACTGGGAATACTTCAATTCAAGTAGTTTAGATGGGGTAGTTTTTGTTCAAAGTGTTCAAAGCAGGGTTTTCTGATGCAGTGTGTACACAGGCCAACAATGGCAATGCCATATTGGAATTGGGACTGGGGAATGAACCCGGTCAAATATTAGACTTGGAGGTAGGTGAAAACGTTGGTGACTGTGAATATAATTCGGTTACGTTTGCAATAGCAATGGGCAGGAGTACGTACAGACGACAGGGGAAGAGGTACAACTGGTGGAAAGGCAAATATGATGTAATTAGACAAGATTTAGGATGCATACCATGGGGAAGGAATCTGGAGGGGAAGAACGCCCTTGAAATGTGGAGCTAATTCAAGGAGTATCTGCTGTGGGTCCTTGATAATATTCCTATCAAGCAGAGAGGTGGTTGTCGAGTGAGTTCGCCATGGTTTACTAAAAAGGGTTGAAGCGCTTGTCAAGATGGATAGTGAGGCTGATGTGAGAATGAGGCGTGAAGGCTCAGTTAAAGGGCTTGAGAGGTATACGTTGGCCAGGAAATGATTTAAAGAGAGTGCGAAGAAGATTCAGGAGGGTACATGAGAAGCTGTTGGCAGAAAAGATCAAAGAAACACCAAATGCCTCCTATAGAAAAGTCATTCATAAAAGAATGGCGAGATTATAATTAAGGCCAATCAAACAAAGTTGTGGAAAGTTGTGTGTGCAGTCTGCAGACATAGAGGAAGTGTTTAATGAATACTTTTAGCCAGTACTCATGTTTGCAAAGGATAATTTTAGTGTCAATACGGAGAGACGGGTTACAATCTTAGATGGGATTAAGGTTGACAAGGAGGAGGTTTTAGCAATTCTGGAAAATTTGGTAACAGATATGAACCTGTGACAGGTTAGGATTTATCCTTGGATTCTCTGTGAAGCCAGGGAGGAAATGACAGAGCCTTTGGCTTCGATTATTACGTCAAAATTGTCGACAGGAGGAGTGCCAAAAGACTGAAGGATAGCAAATGTTCTTCCCTTTTGTAAGAAGGGGAGTCGGACAGCCCTGTTAATTGTACATCAGTAAGTCTTATTCGGTTGTGGTTAAGGGAAAAGAGATAGGATTTAAAATCAACTGGAAAAGAATAATTTGATTAGTGATTGTCAATATGGTTTTATGAAATGTAGGTCTTACGTAACTAATCTCATTGAGTTCTTCGAGAAGGTGACAAAACAGGTGGATGAAGGTAAGCAATTTGATGTGTTGTAATGGATTTCAGTAAGGCGTTAGATATGATTCAGCACGGTAAACTATTGAACAAAATAAGGAGTTTGGAGATTGAATGTAATTTAGTGATTTCGATCAGAAATTGGCGAGCTGAAATAAGACAAATGATGGTGTTTGATAGGAAATGTTCATTGTGGAACTCGGTTACCAGTGGTGTGCTGCAAGGATCTGCTTTGGGGCCACTGCTGTTTGTCATTTTTATGAATGATCGTTAGTTGGGCTTAGAGGGATGGGTTAGTAAATTTGAAAATTAACTGAATCTACAGATGCTGCCAGATATGTCCAGTCTCTACTGAAATTTCTGTTTTTGAACAGGTTTCAAAGGCGTACGTCAAAGCTGCTCAAAGACCCTGCCCAACACAGAGCGCCATACACCGGGAAGGGAAAATAACTTAAGGTGCACAAATTCACTGGTTTTGAAACTACATAAGTCTGGCATCACTGACACTAAATAGCTTTTAAGAATAGAAAAGAAGACAAACAGAGGGAAACACATTTACATCACCACTAAATGTGACACTACTCAAGGCAAAAGATTCAGGTAAATTAACCAGTTGTATTAAAATCAGTTAAATATTTTTGAAGGATTGTTCAGATTGGAGACTTCACACCAAAAAGAGACTCTCAGCAGAATGACAGTATGAAAATGGAACTGTGATCACATCGGAAAACAGAGTAAATTATCGAGTGCAAGGCTAATGGGTGAATGGGCCTCGATGTGAATGGGAGGACTGACAGAATTGCAATTCAGGTATTGCAGCTGAAAGCTGCACATTCAAGACCACAGCAACAATTGAAGTAGAACTGCATTCAACCATATTCTGTAACTTTTTGTTTAACGTAATCCCTCTGTCTACCATTACCATCGACCTCTTCTATGATTCAGTAACGAGTGAGGGTGAACATGCCTGGGTCAGAACCATGTGTACCTAAATCTTATGACAACGCACTAAAGCTACCGTACTTGATGAACAGATTTGTTCAAAGCTCTGCAGTTAAACAATATTCACTAATAAATAGCGGTGGACAAAAAAGACAAATCACTGGAGGAGAGGTCACTGCAAATATCCCCATCTGAAATAATGGAGCAGTCCTACGTATCAGTTTAAAAGACAAGAATATAGTACCTGCACCATCATTGGCCAGAATTGTTGAGTGTATGATCCACCTTACTCACCTCATGATGCCCACAGAATCACAGCTGCCAGCCTTCAAACAATTCGATTCGCTGCACACAACAGGAACAAACAGCTAAACACAGTAGATACGACAAAAGTAATGGCGCCTGACACCATTCCTGCAAGAGGATGAAGACTTTACTGCACTTAAAGCTGTGGCCATGGGGATGCTGGTTCAGTCAAGCTCCAAATCTGACATCTCCCTGGCAAAGTAGAAAAGTCCTTAGTTATGTACAGTCCCCTAAGAGGAGAATACTAACAACCTGAACAATTACCACCCTCTCTGTCTCATCACGATATTCAAATTGGAAGAATTTCTTTTTTTGATACAGCTGTCAAGCAGAAACCAATAAAACCTGCACAATGAGGTTTCCAATATGTGCCCTTGTCGAGATGGTAATGTCACTGGATTCCTAACCCCGACCAGGATAACGCTGCGGTAGCTGTTGAAAGTTAATGAACAACTAATAAAATATCAAGGTATAAAATCTGCTGTCAGTAAGAGTGACCTTGAAATCAATGCAGATTGTAAATTCCAATTTGCTTGCATATTGTATTTTCAGGAAGCAAATCACTCGTGCTTTTCAGGTCTGGGAGAAAAGCGAATCCAGACACACAGATATGTGATAAACTCTTCAATGGTCTCTGACACAGCCAAGCAAGACAATCTGTTGTATCAAACTGCTCCAAGTTCTTAAAGGATAAACCTGGACAGAACACCCGGACCAGCCTAGGTATTGGAAGCAGGAACGGGAAACACAATCCTGCCAACACTGCAGATACCTCCTTCCTAATATTTGAGAGCTTGGGGCAGCATTTACAGAGCTTTTCGATAGACTGCACAGAAACATCGGGAAATGTATAGACCATACAACACATTGAGATTAGAGTGGTGCTGGAAAAGCTCTAAGTGAGGCAGAATGTGAGGAGCAGGAAAGTCGGTGTTTCAGGCAAAAACCCTTCATCAGGAATGGTGATGAAGGGCTGATGAAGGGCTTTTGCCCGAAACGTCGATTGTCCTGCTCCTCGGATGCTGCCTGACCTGTTTTGCTTTTCCAGCAACACTCTAACCTTGACTCTGATCTCCAGCTTCTGCATTCCTCACTTTCACCATCCAGCACATTCAGCCTACCAAATTCCAGTTCATGGCCGAACATCGCCACAAAGCACTTTTCCCACACAACGTATGTAGCCCTTAATGGGATTACTATCAGGAAATATCGTCAATTGGGTCTTTGACTTGCACGAGTCACTTGTGTCCTTTGACTTTGCTCACCATTACGGTTCTCCTTTAGCGCATGTTTGTCAAACTTGTTTGGCTGTAACGCGATTAGTGAATTACCGATCTTACTTCTATAAAGCGAGTTCTCATTCACTGTGACGTGATTCCATGCTCGGCAACACTTGAACATAAAAATCTAGCCTTAGGATCCTTGTCTTACAATGCACATTCAGTGTGTTCTGCTGAAACACGAATTTAATCTGCTCTGCAAGTCTTGAACGTTAGACTGCAACTGGGAATTGTAGTCTACATTTAGAAGGTATTTTTTCAAACTTTGGGGAGAATCTTAGGGAGGACTGGAATTCCACGTGGGCATCACGTGGTCAGTAGTTTCGCGCTCTTTCTGGTGAAGGGATTGTTGAAAGTAACAGTACTGCAGTCAGTGATTGTCGTATTGAAGTGTTACATTCATTGTACTGCTTCATTGCAATACATTTGTTTGAAAGATTTAATTAGACTTTGCTTTCATTTGTGTTCAGCTAACTAGTATTTTTGTTTAGATTTTCAATGAAATTTTTGGCGGTTTTTCTCTTACACTGAACAATAGAACATAGAACAATACAGCACAGAACAGGCCCTTCGGCCCACGATGTTGTGCCAAAATTCTATCCTAGATTAAGCACCCATCCATGTACCTATCTAAATGCCGCTTAAAGGTCGCCAATGATTCTGACTCTACCACTCCCACGGGCAGCGCATTCCATGCCCCCACCACTCTCTTATAAAGAACCCACCCCTGACATCTCCCCTATACCTTCCACCCTTCACCCTAAATTTATGTCCCCTTGTAACACTCTGTTGTACCCGGGGAAAAGGTTTCTGACTGTCTACTCTATCTATTCCTCTGATCATCTTATAAACCTCTATCAAGTCACCCCTCATCCTTCGCCGTTCCAACGAGAAAAGGCCACGAACTCTCAAACTATCCTCGTACGACCTATTCTCCATTCCAGGCAACATCCTGGTAAATCTTCTCTGCACCCTTTCCAAAGCTACCACATCTTTCCTAAAGTGAGGCGACCAGAACTGCACACAGTACTCCAAATGTGGCCTAACCAAAGTTCTGTACAGCTGCAACATCACGTCACGACTCTTGAATTCAATCCCTCTGCTAATGAACGATAATACACCATAGGCCTTCTCACAAACTCTATCCACCTGAGTGGCAAGTTTCAAAGATCTATGTACATCGACCCCAAGATCCCTCTGTTCCTCCACCTGACTAAGAACCCTACCATTAACCCTGTATTCCGCATTCTTATTTCTTCTTCCAAAATGGACAACCTCACACTTGGCAGGGTTGAACTCCATCTGTCACTCCTCATCCCAGCTCTGCATCATATCTAAGTCCCTTTGCAATCGACAAATGCCCTCCTCACTGTCCACAACTCCACCTATCTTCGTATCAACTGCAAATTTACTGACCCACCCTTCGACTCCCTCATCCAAATCATTAATAAAAATTACAAACAGGAGAGGACCCAGAACTGATCCCTGCGGAACTCCACTTGTAACTGGGCTCCAGGCTGAATATTTACCATCTACCACCACTCTCTGACTTCGACCAGTTAGCCAGTTTTCTATCCAATTGGCCAAATTTCCCTCTATCCCATGCCTCGTGACTTTCCGCATAAGCCTACCATGGGAACCTTATCAAATGCCTTACTAAAGTCCATGTACACTACATCCACTGCTCTCCCCTCATCCACATGCTTGGTCACCTCCTCGAAGTATACAATAAGACTTGTAAGGCAAGACCTACCCTTCACAAATCCGTGCTGGCTGTCCCTCATCAAGCAGAGTTTTTCCAGATACTCATAATTCCTATCACTCAGTACACTTTCCATTACTTTGCCTACCACAGAAGTAAGACTAACTGGCCTGTAATTCCCGGGGTTATCGCTATTCCCTTTTTTGACAGGGGCACAAAATTCGTTACTCTCCAGTCCCCTAGTACCACTCCCGTTGAGAGTGAAGACGAGAAGATCATTGCCAACGGTACTGCACTTTCCTCTCTTGCTTCCCACATAATCCTAGGATATATCCCGTCAGGCCCGGAGGACTTGTCTATCCTCAAGTTGTTCAAAATGTCCAACACATCTTCCTTCCAGTCCGTTTCACACTCTCCTCTTCAACAATACGGTCCCTCTCGTTCGTAAATACTGAAGAGAAGTACTTGTTCAAGACCTCTCCTATCTCTTCTGACTCAATACACAATCTCCCACTACTGTCCTTGATCGGACCTACCCTCGTTCTCGTCATTCTCAGGTTTCTTACATACGCATAAAATGCCTTGAGGTTATCCTTGATCAAATTCGCCAAGGATTTTTCATGCCCTCTCTTAGCTCTCCTAATCCCTTTGTTTAGGTCCCTTCTGGCTATCCTGTATCCCTCCATTGCTCTGTCTGAACTCTGTTTCCTCAACTTTATGTAAGCCTCCTTCTTCCTCTTTACTAGACATTCAACCTCCCTCGTCAACCAAGGCTCCCTCACACGACAATTTCATCCTGCCTGATAGGTACATACATATCAAGGACACGTCGTATCTGCTCCTTGAAAAAGTTCCACATTTCCACTACATACTTCCCTGACAGCCTATGCTCCCAACGTATGCTCCTCAAATCCTGTCTTACAGCATCGTAATTTCCCTTCCCCCAATTGTAAAATCTACCTTGTTGTGCGCACCTATCTCTCTCCATAACCAAGGTGAAAGTCACAGAATTGTGGTCACCATCACCAAAATGTTCACCCATTAACAAGCCCACCACTTGTCCCGGTTCATTACCGAGTACCAAATCCAATATGGACTTCCCTCTGGTTGGACAATCTACATACTGCGTTAGGAAAGCTTCCTGGACACACTGCACAAACACCGCCCCATCCAATCTACTTGATCTAAAGAGCTTCCAATCAGTATTTGGGAAGTTGAAGTCGCCCATGACTACGACTTTGTGGCTTCCGCACCTTTCCAAAATCTGTTTCCCAATCTGTTTCTCCACATCTCTGCTGCTATTGGGGGGCCTATAGTAAACACCCAACAAGGTGACTGCACCTTTCCTATTTCTGACTTCAGCCCATACTACCTCCAGAGGCAGATCCCCCTCAAACTCCCTTTCTGCAGCCGTTATACCATTTCTAATTAGCAATGCCACCCCCCCTCCATTTTTAACACCCTCCCTAATCTTACTGAAACGTCTGTAACCAGGAACCTCCAACAGCCATTCCTGTCCCTCATCTATCCATGTTTCCGTGATGGCCACAACATCGTAGCCCCAGGTACCGATCCACGCCTTAAGTTCACCCTCCTTATTTCTGATACTCCTTGCGTTGAAGTATACACACTTGAGCCCATCTCTGTGTCCGCAAGTAGTCCCTGTCAGTGCTACCTTCTCCACAGCCTCCCTACAGTCTTGGGCATCCTGACACACAGCTAGCTTACTTGCTGGACTACAAGTCCGGATCCCATCCCCCTGCCAAATTAGTTTAAACCCCCCCGAAGAGTGCTAGCAAACCTCCCCCCCCCCAGGATATTGGTGCCCTTCTGGTTCAGGTGCAACCCGTCCTGTTTGTACAGGTCCCACCTTCCCAAGAATGCAGTCCAATTGTCCAAATATCTGAAGCCCTCCCCCCTACACCATCCTTGCAGCCACGTGTTCAACTGCACTCTCTCCCCCCCAGACATGGACGACATGAACAGCGCAACATCGAGTTTCGAAGGGTCTATACTGTGCTGTAATGTTCAATGTTCTGAGTTCTAATAAGAAAATCAGAGATTAAGAGAATATTTCTCTGAAGGAATAACAGAATAAGAGAATGAGAACAAAGGAGAATGAGCCCAAAAGACAATGAGATAATAACACATGAAGGAGTAAGACATTAGGGAATGAGAACTTTATAAAACTATGATAAAGAATATAAGAACAAATTTGAATTAGAACAGGATAGATTAACATAGTAAGATAATAACAACATTAAGTATTATGCGAATCAGAACATAAGTGAACATGAAAATGAGAACATTACAGAACAGGAATCGAAGATATTACGAGCGTCAGAGACAACATGATAAGAGCATATGACACACGGAAGGAGTAGCATAAGTAAGCGAGACATTTTATGAATATTAAACTCAGAACAGAAGAGAATATAAACACAAAACAAAGGAGAAAAAGAACATGGAATGCCCTGCCAGTAGCAGTAGTGGACTCTCCCTCTTTATGGGTATTTAAGCGGGCATTGGATAGGTATATGGAGGATAGTGGGTTCGTGTAGGTTAGGTGGGCTTTGATCGGCGCAACATCGAGGGCTGAAGGGCCTGTACTGCGCTGTATTCTTCTATGTTCTATGTTCTATGTTCTAAAAGCGAATACACAAATAAGAGAGGAGGAACATATGAATTTAACAGAACGAGAACACAAGGGCATAAGAACATGGGAGAACAAGAATAGAAGTAGATATAAAAAAAGTGTGACAGGGTTCGAGATCACAAGAATAAGAACATAAGTGAGTAATAAATATGTGAAGAGGGATAGAATGGAAGAAGAGAATATGAGAATGTAAGAGATGGAGAACATTAGAAAATAAGACCAGAACTAAACGAAAACATAAGATACGAACAAAATAAGGGAATATGTACGGATGCAAATACGAAAAGAAAACACAAGTGAGTTAGCAAATAAGAGCGTAAGACCGTGAGAATAACAGTGAACAGAAATATAAGGGAACAAAAACATCAGACTATCAGTCAATATATGAATAATAACAGAAGAGAATGGGAAGGTAAGACAATGATAATGTTCGAAAATTTGAGCAGTTATATATGTGAATAAGAACAAAAGGGAAGAAGGTGATAAAGTAAGAAGAACCTATGCGAATAATAAGATAAAAGAATGACAACATACGAGTATAAAAGAATAAGAAAATAAGAACATTTATGAATATGCAAATATGAATACAGAATAAAAAGACATGAGACTTAAATCGAAAAAACAATATAAGTGAGTAAGAACAAAAGCGAGCACAAAAATAGGAAAAAAACCGGATTGAAACACAGTGGAATTAAACAGGATAATAGAAACAGAAGAGCATTCGAGCATAAGCACATGAATCAGAGAATTACATAAATGGGAAATACGAAAATAAGTGAACAGGAACATAAATGTACGAGGACATACAAAGTACAGTTGCGTTTAAAATGTAAGAGTATAAGAACATACGATGTTACGAGAATAAGACCTTCCGAAAACAAAATCATAAGTGCTTTTATGAACAAGAAAAGGATTACATAAGATAAAATAATAAGAACAGAAAATAAATCAATCCATGTGAGTAAGAACATAAGAGAGCAGCAACATAGGAAAATAAAAGAAAAAGAACATGAGAAAAACACACAAGATCATGAGAGAATAAAAAAGAATAACAGAATTAGAGAAAAGCAGAATAAGAATGTAAGTGAATAAGTAAATAAGATTATTTATGATTAGGAAAAGAAGAACATAATAGACTAAAATCGGACGATTAAAATAGAATTCAAAGTAATTGACTAAGAACATAAGTGAGTAGAACAGAGGAACGTCAAGCAGTAAGAACATAAGAGAGAATAACGTGGATAATCATTAGAATGTAAGAATTTGAAACAGAGAAATTAAGAATATGTTTAGAGGCATATGTACATAAAAGAATGAAAAGATGAGATTCGTATCGAATAAGAATACTGGGAAAAGAGAATAAGAGAATTTTAACGTAGGAGAAAACGAATTGACGAGAATAGGGATACGTGAGAATGCAACATAAGGCAACAATAAATAACTGCATTAAAACGTAAGAGAATAAGGAGTTTAGAGATGTATACGATACCACTCCAAATGAATAACAGAAGAAGAGAATGAGGACATAAGAGAATGACAATACATGAGAATAAAATAATAAGACAGTAAATTAGGAAGAAAATAAGGGAATTAAAAAACGACAACAAAAGAGAAATGTACATTAACATTGGAGAATAAGAAACCAACAAAATAAAAACGTAAGTTAATAAAGAAAGAGAATAAGTACAGAAGCAAATCAGAACATAAGTAAATATGCAAATAAAACATAAGGAAATAGGAAGCTACAATAATAATATCATCGGTGAAATATAACACATGAGAATAAGACCATAAGAACATGTGAAAATATTCAGGTAAGAACGTTAGAGAATGAAAACTCAAAAATAAGAGAAAGACAACATATCTAAAGACCAATATAAGATATCCGGAATATATTAACATTTTTGAAAAAAATGAACACAAGAGGATAAGAGCATAGGAGAACAAGAAGATCAGAGCACAAGCGATTAAGAACATGAATACTCAAATTCAAGACCAAAACAATAAGAATAACACTGACTGATAAAATAATACAATAAGGACATAAGGGTAGAACAGAAACAGAATATCAGAGAGGAAGAACATAAGAGACTAAGAACACAACAGAATAAAAAACAACATAATGAGATTATAATGTAATAAGTACAATAGCGACTTAGAAAATAAGTGTCTCAGTGAATAACAACAAAACAAAACATTAGTGATTAAGACAGGAAAAACATTAGTGATTAACAAGGTCAGAGCATACGATCATACGGGAATAATAAAGTAACACCGACATAGTATTTGCGAACACTAGAATGAGAACAAGAGAGAAAAACAACACAAGACAAGAATACAAAAAAATACGGACGTTAGAGCGGACATAAGACAGTAGGAACATATGAACAGAATAGAATAAAACACAAGAAAACCAAAACACGCAAGTACAAGAACAGACGATCATAAGAGAAAAAGAACATCTCTAAAATATTTCACGAGCAAAGGAATAAGAACATAAGTGATTGGTAAAATACGCCCATAAAATCATCGGGAAGAATGAAGGGGAATATAAGAGACAAACAACATAAAAACACAAGAGAATAAGAATAGGACTGAATAAGAGTATAATATAATATGAAAATAAGTTAAACAGAAAATAAGAAAATAGTTGAATAAGAACACAGGTGCGTGTGACCACAAGAACAAAAGCGAATTAGAAGACACGAAGACAACAGAACATATGGGAATATCCGAAAACAGATATAAGGGAATGTGAAGGTTAGATAATAAGAACATTGGTGTATTCGAACATACATCAATATCAGAATTAGAACATCAGAGAATAGCATGGTGAGTAAATAAGAACCAAAGCGAATGACGAGTTAAAAACATACGAGAATAAGGGAATAAGTACATAATCACATTTATTATCATAAAATCAAACGTGTAAGATATAAACATTTTAGAACAGGAGTGAAAAATCATATTAGTGAATAACAGCATAACCGAGTGGAAACATAGAAACAAAAGAGAATAAGAACTTTGGAGAAGAAGACCGTGAATAACAGATTCAGAACATAGAAACATGAATGAATAAGATCATGACAGTTAGGACGTAAGCAAATAATACAATAAGAGCATAAGATTAAAAGCATGGGAACATGAGAGAATAAAAACAAAAGAGAGGAAAGGTATAGCAGTAAGAGAACGAGACAATAAGAACATGAGAACTGAATGTCATAACACTATAAGACAATAACAACCTAACAGAATGAAACGTGAAAACGACAACAATAGAACAGGAGTCCATGAGAATGTAACATAAACCATGATGCACTGATATACGCGTCTCTGGTCATTAAGAGCAGAGGAAACAACAAATGCTGAGTCGAACCCGGAAACAATCACCAACCAGGAGTGTTTTCTCGCAGTCGGGGAGCTCTTCAGTGTTCCAAGACATTCGGCCTTGAATCTTCGGTTGTCCATCCTCCAAGGCTGACTGTGAGTTAGGCAAAAATGCAAAGTGGCCAAGCAGAGGCTGCCAGCCAAGTTTGGTACCCATGGGGATGGCGTCAAGCGTAAATTTGTGTTTATGTCACACTACAGGTGAACTCACGACACTGAGATTTCTCTCACAAACATGCACACGAGTGCACGCACATGTGCACACGCGCACATACACACATACACGAACACACACAGCCACAGACGTGGACACTCACACAAACTCTCTCTCTCACACAAAAGCTTTCCTCCATGTGCGCACTCATATATCCCCACTCTCAAACCCTCACACGCACACTTTCAATATCATATACCCCATTGCACACATATACACACACGCTCACATGGACACTCACGTGCCCACATACACACCCATATGCACACACTCACTTGGTCGACCCTGCACTCACACATATAAAAAGTCTTTTGTATGAATTTGTACTTGCTGCACAACATTTTATTTTGCGCAAAAACTGCATTATTCATTTAAGATTCTGAAAATCCCATTTTAGAAATGCAATCAGTCTGAACGAGCATTGAGACACAGACTTCAACCACACAACTTCAGTGCACTATCTGTTCTGAAATGTCTCCTATTTTTAAAACTATGTTTATCATACAACTCTAAAAATATCCGGGATTTACATTTGAAGGAACTGAAAATAACATGATCATTCCTAATGATAAAAGACTAAAGCTAATTTTGTTTAATATTTAATTCCATGACAATTCAATCTTGTTACTTTAAATTCTGTGTCTTATGATTCTGGTCCACGACCACCTGATGACGAAGCAGCGCTTCGAAAGATACTGCTTCCAGGGAAATCTGTTCACCTACAAACTGGTGTTGTGTAATTTTAACTTGAACCAATGTGAAAATAATAGAATAAGCACATATAGAGGCAAGCGAATAAGAGAATAAGAATTTTCGAGATTTTGAATAAGAGAATATTAAATGGTGAGAAAAGCGTAAGAACAGAATGCACAATGACCAAATAAGAGATTGAGAACATCAGATAGTAAGTGCATCTGGTAATACTATACTAAGAATATAAGAGCGTAAGAAAGTGAGAAGAGAAATGCAAAAGAGATTAAGAAAAATACGAGACTAAAAATAGAAAAGAATAAACTCTTGAGATAATGAGCACTCCAGAGAAAAAGCACATAGGTGAATGAGAAAATAAGGACATAAAGGAAGTAGAACGTAAGCGAATATGTGAATAATAACATAAGGGTACATGAATTTAAAATAAGAAACACATTCGAGTTTAAAATGTAGGAGGAGAATAGCATAGGAGAGTAATAGGATTAGACCTTCAGATAAATGAGACGTCAGAGCATTTATGAATAACAAAATAAATGCAGAAATTAAAATCATAAGAATTAAAGAGGAATCAACATAAGGGAAAAACTACGAAGTAAGGAGGAACAGAATAACATAAGAGAGCATGCTCATAAAAGGTGATGGGGATGTGATGGCTTAATTGTATAATCATTGGAGTGTAAATCCAGCAAACCATGACAAAATGTGAAATTTGATTTCAACAAATATTTGGAATTAAAAATCTAATGACTGCTCTATATCCATTGCCTCAGCTCGAAATAAAAACGCCATCTTTCTCACTAATGCCCGTTGATGAAGGAACTTGTCAATACTTAACTGGTCTGGCCTACATGTGACTCCAGTTCCATCAGAAAGTGGCTGACATTCAGCAACTCGCAGGGCTATTAGGGATGGGCAACAAAATGTTGCCTCACCAGCGATGCCCACATCCTCATAAAGAATGAAGAGAAAAATAATAAGACAAAAACAACATCATATCATAATAGAACAAAGCTTTAAATATAAGTCCGAGAGAACAAGATAATAAGAAAATAAGTTGAGAAGACCGTAAGACGATTTATGATCATGAAAAAAAGAGTATAAGGAAACAGAGTTTGGGAGAAGATTTGGAGCTCGGGTGCTCGTTGTGGTTCTGTTCACCGAGCTGGGAATTTGTGTTGCAGACGTTTCGTCCCCTGTCTAGGTGACATCCTCAGTGCTTGGGAGCCTCCTGTGAAGCGCTTCTGTGATGTCATCACCATAAATGCCGGAGGAAACATCACAAACGCGCTTCACAGGAGTCTCCCAAGCACTGAGAATGTCACCTAGACAGGGGGCGAATAGTCTGCAACACAAATTCACAGCTCGGCGAACAGAACCACAACAATAAGGAAACAGAATAAAAAAAAACTACAGATAAATGAACAAAGGTGATGAAGAATATATGTGAAGCTGCTTATAGAAACAGAAAATAGTAAGAATATAATATAATAAGAACTTGAAAAACATAATAAAACCTTTAGACTAAAAACCTAAGAACGTAAGAGGATCACAACAGAAGAGAATAAGAGCACATGAACAGTGGAAGAAATGAATAAAACACAGTGAATATAAGAGAACAAAAATAGACGAAAATTGGAACGTTGGAGAATAAGAGAATTAGACCATGAGAAATTAACTTCAGAAGAATATAAGAACAAGACACAAATAAGAATCTAAGATAAGAAAATAAAAACAGAATAGTCTACGAATGTGCGAGATAAAGAGAACAAGGCTCGAAGGCAGTAACAGAGTAAGAAAATGAGAATATTAGGGAATGTGTACGTAAGTGAATAAGATAATAAAAATATAACTGAGTAAGAACATAAGGGATTGAGAACATGATAACAAAAGAGTTAAGATTGTAATAACAATCAAAGAATATGAACAGAACAGATTAAAAATGTAACATCATGGAAACATAAGAGCCTAGGCACAGAAGTGATTCAGAACATAAGAGAATACGATACTAAGACAACAAAAACATGAAAGAATCGCATCCTTCGTGAATATGCGATTGAGGACATAAGTGAAAGCAAAGATGATATAATAAGGACATAAGAGACTAACACAATAAGACCGTAAGAACAGTTCAGATTAAGTTAATTAAGACATAAGATGTTTGATGAATATTAACATGAAAACATAAGATTAGAAAAGAAAAGAACAAGTAAAAAACAACTTAAGTGTATATGACTAAAAGATCGCCGGAACAAATTAATATAATAGAATAGGAACAAAAGAGAATAAGAACATATAACAAGAAAATAAGAGCTTCAGACAGTAAAAACAAACATGAATAAATGAATTCAAGAACAAAATAATTAGAACACAAGAGAGCAATAGCATAAGAGAACAAGGCCATAATGGATGAAGATTAATTTGAGAATTTAAGAAAGGAAGAACAGGAGAACATACGAAAAGAAGAACAGAACAGAGAATAAAACAAACGATAACGACAGGGTGACAGAATAAGTACAAAGAAAATACGATCATAAAACATCATGCAATAAGAACAGAAGAGCGTGAGGACAGGAAACAAATGCGAATGAGAACATCAGAACACAAGTGAATCAGAACATAAACATGAATATGCGAATGAGAAAATAAGAAAATGCAAATTGATGTTAATAGAAACTTAGGAGATTCAGAACGTTGTGAATGAGACCATAATAGAATTGGCAGGCAAGGTCAAAAGAAGGTAAGCGAATTTAAGCACAAGTGATTAGGTGAACAAGAAGGTAAGAGAACAGGGTGGTAAGATAATACGAACCTGAGATAATAACAACATAAAAGCATACGAACATATGAGAACAAGGGAATAAGAAGATAGATGCATTTATGGACATGAAAATAAGAACACAGCAGAGTGAAACATGAGATTCACAGAGAAAAACAGCACAAGTTAATAAGAAAATAATGAGTAAGAACATAGGAACGTAAGTGACTAAGAACACTTGAGAATAAGAACATATTGGATCAGGAAGATAAGAGCATTAAATAATAGGAACATGAATAAGAAAATTAGAGAACAAAGGAATAAAAACATGAGTAAATAAAAACAAAAGAGAATAAGGACATCAGCCAATCATAGACTAAGACAATATGATAAGAAAATAAAAGAATGAAAATGAAGAGCATAAGAGTGCAAGCCTAGGAGAAAGAGAGAATAAGAACATGAGAAATAGGTATCATAAGAACATAAGGCAATGATAATCTAAAAAAAATACATGAGTAAGTGAATTACCGAATAAGAGTAAATGAGAATACAACATGATCCAATGGGAACATAATAGAATAAAACAAAAAGAATATTCGGGAGTAAGAACATAAGATTACTCGAGAGCAAGACCAGCCAATGGTAGGTACAGAAGATAATACGATAATAAGAATGTAAGACATTAATATGATCATATCATGAGAGAAAAAAGAGAATAAGATAATGAGAACCTAAGAGAATAAATACATTCGATCAGGTTACAATAAGAATATGAGTGAGAAATAACAAAAAGGAATGGGACATTAGGAACAAAAGAGAATAAGAACGAGCAAAAATAAAAAAAAGAGCACAGAATAACAACATAAGATAGTCACGTCATAAGTACATAAGTACATAACAGAGTACATAAGTACATAACTATAAATGCCGGAGGATACAGCAAAGAAGCGCTTCACAGGAGGCTCCCAAGCACTGAGGATGTCACCGAGACAGCGGACGAAACGTTTGCAAGACATATTCCCAGCTCGGCCAACAGAACCACAACAACGAGCTACAAATCTTCTCCCAAACTTTGTACATAACAGAATAGCATTGCGAAAGGCATTCTGGGTTAGTGGTCCGTGAAGAGCACAGCAGTTCAGGCAGCATCCAAGGAGCTTCAAAATCGACGTTTCGGGCAAAAGCCCTTCATCAGGGATAAAGGCATTGAGCCTGAAGCGTGGAGAGATAAGCTAGAGGAGGGTGGGGGTGGGGGGAAAGTTGCATAAAGTACAATAGGTGAGTGGGGGAGGGGATGAAGGTGATAGGTTAGGGAGCAGGGGGTGGAGTGGATAGATGCAAAAGGAGATAGGCAGGTAGGACATGTCTGGACAAGTCCTGGGATCAGTGTTGAGCTGGAAGTTTAGAACTAGGGTGAGATGGGGGATGGGGAAATGAGGAAACTGTTGAAGTCACATTGATGTCCTGGGATTGAAGTGATCCGAGATGGAAGATGAGGCGTTCTTCCTCCGGGTGTCTGGTGGTGAGGGAGCAGCGGTGAAGGAGGCCCAGGACCTCCAAGTCTTCGGCAGAGTGGGAGGGGGAATTGAAATGTTGGGCCACGAGATGCGTTGGAGGGCATCTTTAACCACGTGGGAAGGGAAATTGCGGTCTCTAAAGAAGGAGCCCATCTGGTGTGTTCTGTGGTGGAACTGGTCCTCCTGGAAGCAGATCAGGCGGAGGTGGAGGAATTGGGAATACAGGATGGCATTTTTGCAAGAGGTAGGGTGGGAAGAGGTGTAATCCAGGTGGCTGTGGCTGGGTTTGTAAGAATGTCAGTGTCAAGTCGGTCGTCATTAATGGCGATGGAGGGATCCAAGAAGGGGAGGGAGGTGTCAGAGATGTTCCAGGTAAATTTAAGGTCAGGATGGAATGTGTTGGTGAAGTTGATGAATTGCTCAACCTCGTCGCGGGAGTACGAGGTGGCGCCAATGCAGTCGTCAATGTAGCCGAGGAAGAGGTGGGGAGTGGTGCTGGCGTAATTACGGAAGATCAACTGCTCTCCGTAGCCAACAAAGAGACAGGCATAGCTGGGGCCTCTACGTGTGCCCAAGGCTACCCCTTTGGTCTGGAGGAATTGGGAGAATTCAAATGAGAAATTGTTAAGGGTGTGGACCAGTTCAGCCAAACGAATGAGAGTGACGGTGGAACGGTACTGTTGGGGAAGTCTGGAGAGGAAACAACGGAGGGCTTTGAGGCCCTGTTCATGGCGGATAGATCTGTAGAGGGATTGGATATCCATGGTGAAGATGATGAGTTGCAGGCCGGGAAACAGAAGTATTGGTCATAGGAGAAATTGATAAGGGTGTGGCCCAGTTCGGCCAAACGAATGAGAGTGTCGGTGGAAGGGTAATGTTGTGTACTGGTTTTACCCCATTGCGAAAGGCAGTTCATGTCTGAAACCGTTGGTTCATTTCATTGACGAGGTGACACAAGTCGCAGATCACGATAATGTGATGGATGCTGTACATTTGGACTTTCATCCACGTTTTGATACGGTTCCTCATAGCAGGTTAATTACCAAAGGAGGAATGCTTAGGATTGGTGTGTCTCTGGAAGCATGGAATCGATGTTGGCGAAAAGACATGAAACAGATGATAGTTACAGCTGGGCATTTCTGAAATTGAAGATGAATTGAAATTGGTGTTCCCTTGCAAATTGTATTGGTATCTTGTTTTTCTCTGATTTGGAGTTGCTTATTGATGTCAAAACTTCTACAGTTAAAGATGTTACGAAATCAGTGAGAGTTGTGAATTGTGAGGAAAATGCTGAGACGGACTTTGAAAATTTGTTCAAATGATCAGTTACCTGTCAGATGAAATTTAATGCAGAAATCTTTGAGGTACTACAGTTTGGTGTCAGAAACATATAAAGACAAAATGGGCTCAAAAGTACACTTTTGAGATTACTATCGGAGAGGACAGAATGAGGGTTCATTCCACGTAATTCTGTGAAGGTGAACAGATAATTTGAAATATTATTTTAGAAGACTTGTAGGATGTTTCAGGTTTTAAACAGGGATCTAGAGGAAAACAACAAGTAAATGATGATGCCACGTCGCTAAAAATCATTTGTGAGCCCACGTTTAGAGCATCGTTTTCAATTATGTCGCCCAGTTTAAGCCTTGGAAAGAGTACAAAGGGGATTTCGTATAGTCGCAGCGGAAAAAAAATGTGTTTAGATGCAAGGAACAATTGGAGACAATGGTCTTGTTTTTCTAGAAGCTGAGAAGATAAGGAGGGGATCCCATTGACGTATTTAAAGTTATGTTTGATTTTAATCGTGTAAAATGCATATTTTATTTCGACTAATTTATATGTCATTGACGTGTGGTCATAACTTCAATTTTGTTCATAAGAGGAATGAGGTGAAGAGTAACGTCATTCCACAGAGAGATTTTCTGAGTTGTCGTGCATTGCTTGGCAGAGTATTGGAGCCAGGTTACATAGAATATTTCAAAAGAGAGTTGAATATACGTTTGAAAGGAATAATGATAGGGGACGATCAAGGCAGCGCTGGACAGTGATACTACATGGTGAGCTCTTTCTGGAGTGGGTGCAGATGATCACATTGGTCCCTTCTGCCCTGCAAAACTCTCTGATTTTGTTATTATTTGCTATTCCGTTCCTCGACTGTGAGTTTGACCCACTGTTTAATAATGCTCACCTACAAAATCAAGAAAGATTGTACACTTGTTTATTTCAATTTCTCCCGGCCCAACCAATCCACCTGTGCTGCATCGCACTTTTTATTAAGTAATCTTGAAGTGCGTTACTAGAAAGGGTCTGCAGCTCAGATACGTTCTCTGGAGAAGGAACCAGTCTAAACATTCGGGGTGTTCTCGGGGTTTCGAGTTCACAGTGAGATGGGAAGAGTTTAGGGAATATGTAAGGGGAAAGTTCTTCACAGCGAGGGTGGTGGGTGCCTGGAATGCGTTGCCAGTGGAGGTGGTAGAAGAAGAAGAATGTGGGCCGGTGAGATGTACCTGGACATTCAAATGAATGGTCAGGGAGCAAAGGGAATAGAGCCATAGAAAATAGGCGGCAGGTGTAGATAGAGAGTCTGGACCCCCGGAGGCTTGCCGTTTCGAAGAGCCTGTTCCGGTGCTGTAAGTTTCTTTGTTCTTTGTCCTTCGGGTGCAGTACCCATCTTCAGAGTTGTTTGCAGTTAGGAAAGGTATATAGGTTAGAGGAAGTGTGGGGGCGGAATGCAGGAGTAATCGATAGGTGGGAATGTGCCTAGAGAGTGAGGTTGTGCAAAGATAATCCTCACAGAATGAATAGTTCTTAAAGGGGATCGTTGTGCTCTGACAGCATAATGCAGTTTTCATAGTTCTGCGTTCAAAAACGAATTCCCGTTATAATATAAGCAGTTCATAAACCCACACAGGATGGCAATAGTACAGGAAACTTTACCTGTTCTAAGTAGAACAAGCCACATAAAATTACAAAAATATATTTCCCAGTGGGGTACATGTAAGTGTACAGATCAGTTCTTCAAGGAAAGACGCGATTTATTGAATCTTAATGAAAACACAATTAAATATACCTTTGACTTTAGTCCTTCTGACAAGAGAAACGACCAAATCATAAATGCAAATGGGTTTACGTGATCATTCTTTTCCGTTTCATTCATGGGTCACATTCATTTCACAAAATCAAACTTTGGTCAACTATCATGCTTGTGACATTTATAATTGGTTGTTTGTGTCATCTGATAGTTTCTTTTCATATGTATGGGTATATACGTGGTTGTGAGAGGTAAATAATGTGGTCCATTTCTTCTGGCTCTGTGTACTCTTATCAGAGCACTAAGATGTCTGTGAAGATGGTTAATCGAGTCTTATTTCATAACAGTTGTTCTTGACTTCCTTCCGGAAATATTCCTCCACTGAAAGTGCTGGAAAACTGCATTGTCCAACAGAAATTCCTGTACTATAACTGCACTTGTTTAAACAAACCTTTCAAGTTCCATTAACTGCCATTAAAAGCACATCATTCTGAACTTTTGCAAATAGATCTTGTGTTTAGGATGCACTGGAACCGGTCTTATTTAATATTGCACAGGGGCATAGGTTGTTTAACTTATACAAGACTTTTTCTTTCAATGCAGCAATATCATAACGCAGAAAGCATTTTCTGGATCTTGCACCCCAGTTTTGTTCTTATTTCTACGAATATTTACCTGCCTGTTCATTTTCCTGCACATGTCAATACACCCATCTCTTTGGTACTGTCAATACGCATGACTTCCATCACTTCTTCTTCCCCATTCCACACTCTCATTTTTTGCCGTCACAGGTTTTTTTCCGAATCTCTGCCCATTACCCATCTCACTCTCCGACATTGCAAGTTGAAATCCCCTCCAACAAATTTTGTACTCTTTGTGATGAGGAGAAGCCCATCTCTTCAGGAGAACATTGTGCTTGTGCAACAATGATCCCAGTGTTTGAGAAATCAGAGCTCCTCCACTGTACGTCACCCGTCAAGTCATGCTGATGGGTTTTGCGTAAATGGTGAAACTTGTAGCATGCAAAACATTTCTAAGATTTTTGCCACATTACTACTATGGATTCGTTCCTGCATTTCAATCTAAACCTAAATCCACGGAACGGTTCCTGCATGTTCTCCACGCTGTCCATCGCCATCTCATTGTTTCCAACATGCACCCCAATAACTGACCTTTTTACTCTAATTGATGCAGTCATTCTCTTTATGATTCAATCACTTGCACCCGGAGACAGGACATCATAAGGTCCTCACGATGAAGCTGCAAACTTAAACGTAGTTCTTTCTAACGATTGAGTCACACAACATGACTAATCTGCTTTCCAGGCGCTCCGTTTTTTTTTAACCAGCGTATCCTCGACACAACGGTACTGTGGTTTTTCTCTCACGTCATCACCCAGACTCACTCAAGTTGCTCAACAAATCGGACTCCAAAATCTAATACATGTGACATAGCATACCTGTATTTCCTGCACCTGCTTTCTCTATTCCCTCGGCGAATGGTCACTGGTTCACGTGCCATCTCTGCACTGCTCATTGACTGCTCATCACGATGTCACGTGTTAACCCTCTGGCTTGACTCTTCCAGAAACCTCTCTCTTTCTTGAATGCTGTACAGTGCGAAACGTTGATTCTCTAAGTCAACCACGTATTATTCAAGAACTGTAACTGTCTGACATTAAATGCAGATCTGACCATCCTGGATACTTTGTTAATCCAAAACCTCATACGTTTTAGATAGCCCAAATATCATATGCTTTTCCCGAGTTTCTGCCATCTTTGAAGATCAAGATGATGCAAAATGCTGATGACCTGCTGTCCCTTAAATATGATCAGTCATTCTAAAGTCTTCTCTTTCTCTCTCTCTCTCTCGTTTCACCATGGATGGTGGAAGGGAAGGAAACACTATAGTTATCTAATTTTGGGGCTTCACTGTCGCTGGACCTTTCCAGGTGCCTTTCACAATCATGGTGAGCAAGGCAACCTCTCAGAATCCTCAACAACTCTCCTTCAAAATCATTATGAAGTTGGCAAGCGAGGCATTATTTCACAGAAAGCATCTCATTCATATGATGCCGCTGGCCTGCATGCCTGGAGGTCAGAAGCAGGAAGAGAGTGGTGTGCTTGTGGGTATTTACAAGAGATCTCCAAGTATTGGGGACGAAGTAGATGAGAGCATTGGCGTGCAGATCAAGGAAACTCGCTGGGCAATTTGGGTTATGATATTTTGTAATTTTAAATACGTCAGGGCGGACTGTGAGATGTGTAAAGTCTCGGACAAAGAAAGTCTGAAACGTGTACAAAGTGTGTTGTATACGTTTCTGGAAGAGTACATTTCCAGTCGTACCAGACATGGAATTGTCTGGTATCTGGTTCTAGTAAACGTGGCAGGCCATGTAGAGAACAGCAGAATGGCGGAACATTTGGAAAATAGTAATCAGAATGTGACAAATACTGAAAATTGCTTGGAAGTGGGTCGAAATCAGGCTAAGTTTAAGATCCTCGGCTGGATCTTAGGCATCTAAACTTTGAACGTGGCGACGCTGATTAGTAATGCATTATGGTTGATAAATCATTGGATGAGATAGGAGAATTTCAAAAGAAAGATAAATATCGTGGAAACTAAGTATGTGCATATGAGTAATAATTGTAGGCTACGTAATGATAGAGTAAATAAATCACGATTTTGATGGGAATACAAGGAAGAAAAGGGAGGCATATTATACATTTTGCAATATTAATTGTACTCGAAATCTGGAAGAGATCCGGAAATGCAGGAGAAAGGCTAAGGCTGGACTAACGTGAAAGTGAGCTCTGCAGATGCTGGGGAACAGGCTTGAGAGTGTGGTCCTGGTAAAGCACAAAAGGTCAGGCAGCATTCTCTGAAGTTAACCAGCGAAGCTTAAACAGTTGTTCTGAAGTCGTTTTCGATCATTGGATTTATCAGTGAGGTAAAATGCTGAAAAGGAAGAAGTGCTGCCACACCTCTTAAAAAAATTGTCAGAACCAGGACTCTGGATCAGTTCCTGGTACCTTACTGAAAGAAGAATAACATAAACCTAAACAGAGACAAGGGATATTTCCTACAATTATTCCAGGAATGAAAATTTCCTTTGGGAAGGAAGGTTAGAAAGGTTTATTCTGCTTGGAGCAGAGAAATTAAAAGATGACCTTATTGGACAGCTCAATATTACAGACAACATTTACAGTGCAACGAAAGACATTCTGTTCCCACAAAATGGTGCATTAGAAACAAAGGAGTAAAAGTATCAATATTGTTAACAAGAGAGCCAGGAGTGAGGTGAAGAGAGACGTCTTTACTCAAACAGTTATTCGAACTTGGAGTGTGTTGTCCAGGAAAGTGTAAGACAGATTCCATATGACGTTTCAAAAGAGATTTGGATAGATGTTTGAAAGTGACGACATCAGAGGGCTCCGAAAATCAGCCTGGAGAATAGGCTTCGCTGATTCGCTCTTTCGTGAGCTACTTTATACTCATTGTGTTTCATAGCTTTCTTTTGATCTGCGAAGTTTTATAATTGTATGTTGTTTTAATTTTTATTGTGTTGCATATCTGAACATCATCTCAACATTTTCCAATTGTAAAGGATGTAAAACGTCTTCTTTTATACTTTAGTTGCACGTGGAACTGGCATGAATTCGTTTGCTGTTTGCATGAAATGACGCATCTTTTCGACTCTCTCCATATGACATGTAGCAACTGTTCTAGCCCATCGCCTAACCGTTTCGATTACCTGAGATGCTCTATATCTTACTGCAGAACATTTGACAGATATTGATTCTTATTTTCTGAAGTTAAGCAGGACGGGCAATAAAACAACGTGTACAGAATTGTTCAGAATTATTGATAAAAGCACAAAAAACAATAAGATTGGTTTCAGTGGTGACAATTTCCGAACAAACACTTTGTCAAGGAGCTGAGGAGACCGTTTCCCATTCTATTTTGAAATATCAACATCATGACGCCTTATTTACATTTGAGAGGGTAGTCACGGATCGAGGTTTTCCGTCACATTCATGTACACAATTTGACCATTTCGGATCCTTCTGCATAGTCAGCAAGAAAGTGAATTTGCTGGACTATTGGCTTTGCCTCCTTGAATTTGCTGAGTTTGGACCCATTACATGCTATTTCAAGAGATTGATGAGACACAGAGTCGGTATGAAAGAAATGAAACATGACTAACATTTCTCTCTTCTCACTTTTTCCTGTTTAAATCCAGCAGTGAATGGACACACCAGCACCTTCTTTATCTCTTCTCGGAACTTCTTCTGGGAAATTGCGTATATAAAGACGTTGTTGCAGGAACTGATCAACTGAAGCATATTAACCATCTCTTGAACGATATACCGTGGGTCATTAAAATCCAGGCCAGAGAAGTAGCCTTCACCTGTAACTCGCACGTAGAGAAAATGCCCGAGATAGCTTGCCCACAAGAGGAGGAAGCTGATGGAGATTGTGAAGAGCAAGACAATTGACTTCTTGCGATTGGCCATCTCCATATCCACACGAATGTCAGCACCACGGAGCCTCCTGCGTGCTCTACTCGCTGTTAAGATGTGCCTTACGGTCAAGTTGTTCAGAAGGAGGATGAGCAAGAATGGTAGAAAAGGTGTTAATGTGTGGTCCAACCAGTCATAGACTTGCCAGATTGGCCAAGTATAGAAGATCACTCGAACGTCACAAAACCAGCCCACTCCATTCAAAGTATACAAAGGTTGATAGATGAAGTAGAAAGGGACGTTCTTGATACAGCTCAAGGCATAGATTATTCCAATCACCAACGATGCAGTTTTCTCCTTGCAGTATTTGGCCTTCAATCTCTGGCAACAAATGGCTACAAAGCGGTCGAAGGTGAAGGCCACGGTCAACCAGACTGAACCATCCCGGCTGCAACGGACCAGAACTGCACCGAGTCTGCAAGCCAGCGTTGTGGACAGGTAACTGTCCCGAAAGTAAATGCGTCCAATCCGGTTCAGGACAACAGCGGTAATGATGACAATGAAGTCACTCACTGCTATAGCCACCAAGTAATAGGTGATGCACCGGGAAAGTCCACACCGTCCACGGGAGAGGATTGCAATTGCTATCAAGTTTGCTGTGAGAGGTATAGACAGAGATATGTTATGATGCACATGCCACCAGCTTTTGAATCATTCAATGTATTGTTCAAGTTTAAGATTCTAGCTTTGTCAAATCCATTGCTAAATGTTCGACATCCAATTCTGGATTATTTACTTTTCAGCACATGGAATCAACGCAAACTACTCATTCATAAATTCAATGCCTCCACCCCCACCTTTGACAATGAACCAAACTTCACTTCTAGCTATCAGAATAAGCATCAAAATTATGCAAAATATTTGCTGCAACGTTTTGATGCATACCATGACTCATCCATCCAGCAGCACTATATTTGCTGATGTAAAATATGTCCACATCTAACAGCATTTTGATGGAACTTTCTAACTTGCCAATTAATCTATATCCTCATCTCGTTAATCGGTGTCATATATTGTTACTAACTGAGGTTGCAGCTGATCGCTAAATCTGCCATTTCTTGAATTCCTGATATATGTCCAAAAGTGGTGGTGATGTCTTCCATTTCCCAAACCATATATTGTGTGATTTCAAGTCTCAATGGCTCCATCGTTCCATCTTATTTCCAATTATCTGCGTAATGTTTTGAAATCAAGCTTTGTGTAGTGTGTTCTATTTTATCCCTATGTCTTTATGGTGACCTTCATTTGTTTAAGGTCTCATGAAAGAATCCTTCTTATTTAAGGCAATCCTCTATGGATCAAGTCATATCCGAAGATTTCAAATAGAAATCAAAGATAAGCAACCAACATTCATGCTGTCAGTGTCAACCACATCGAACACAAGTAAAAGAGACTGACCCATTTCAAACCCAAACGGAAAGTACTCCATTGGTAACATTTTGAATGCATAATCGATTTTTAAAAACAAATTGCATTTCCACTCATTTCCTCAACCCTTTCTGAAATTCAATGGTTGAACATCAAATACTGCAACGACCACGTGCCATGCATTAATAAAGGAAGTCTCATTAAAAATCTCCATTGAGAACGTACTAGACTGCAATATTTGCATCGGTCCAGAAAGCAAAATTTAGATTGCTATGCAAATAAAGTAAATTATATTTGATCTCGCAATCATCAACTGGAATTATTGCAATAAAATAATAACACAACCCCGTTGTAATCCGTGTTTCTGCATTACGACGGGATTGCTTTGTTCAACACTAAAAACTAAAACGCAATGCTCTGAAAATAATGGATTAATGTTAACAGAGCCCCTGAAATTTTATTTTCTATTTCAACCTTAAACTGTATCATATCATATTATGCAACCATATAAATTGCCATGTGCTCACATTAAGATACAATTGAAAACTTGTCAATACATATAAGAACATGAACTTGATATGAATAGCAACACTTTCGTAGCTTAAAAAAAACAAAGTTTTGCAGTTAACGTTATTTACCAGGGAGACCAATAAGTGCGAGAATGGGGTAGCAAATGGCAAAGAATGGGCCGTTCGCTGCACCGTGCATTGTCTTTCAAAAAGTGGAAGTACTCCCGAAGCTTCACACGTTAGCTCTGAGACCCAAACAAATCATTCCGCATTTATTTAGAGTGAACAAGTCCTCAGGGGCAAATAACTGACAACACGTGCATTCAGACCATGTCATTGAACCAGTGTGTTAACTCACCCATGTGTGCCTAACTCTTTTTCACATCAGAAAGATGAATAACCTCAAAGCACGTCTAAGTAAATTTAATGTTGCAAATGCCACAATTGCCACAGATCATGCCTGCATGAATCCATACCTTAGAATCGTTTTTGTTAAATGCTGATACGTGGCCCTATCACTACTTTTTGTTTCTTCTCATCTTTGCGATATTCCCAATGAATGCACCTTTATATGTATTCGTTTACAGTCGTATTTGGTTCCTCATCAGGTGTTCGAGTGTTTTATATGATCATGTTGCCCAATGTCATTATTGACTGAAAATCCGCAGGATTTATTCGAGTTGACTTCTGGCTAATTTGGAATGGGCGATAACTTCTGTCATAATAACCAAAACACACCTCCCAGAAATGACGAGGAAAGAAAATTCGAACTATTGTTCCTGCTTTATCTGAACTTTCACAGCGAATATGTATCTTTTGTCATATTCTTTAACATAACAAGGAGACATTCGTTATCGATCCTCCTACTATGCCTTCATTTATATTCTTATGTGGAAATATTCAGTTGGCAACCAATGCTATGAAGTATCAGTTCAATACGTAAATAATTATGAGCGCTTGACATTGCTTGCCAGCGATTGCTTCCGATGGATGTGTCAGTTGCAGAGAGAAAGTACCTGGAATCTAAAACAGGAGTGTTTGATGGATCATCAGACCCATCAAAAGCAAAAGATTCATGAAGGTATTTACTTTCTTGATAGAATCTGAAAGCTCTTACTTGATTATTTACCAAATGGGAAGCTGGATTATCCAGGTTCGACATTCTCTACAAGAAGTGACATGAGAGCTAGTCTGAAATACGATAGAGGGTCTGGTGTTGATTTACATGAGGGTGGGACCAGGACGCCACTAATGAGTGGTATTGACACATGGTATCTGAACGTGATTTTTACTCTTAGATATGGTGTTCAACGTGAGAACTAACGTTTTGTATTGCTTCTCTGGCTCCGCAAGCACGACTTTACATTGCTTCCAATATTAATATGAGGTTCAATGTGCATACACGGGAGTTGGCATGGGAATATATCCTGCCTGTACAGTCTACAACCCTTCATGCGCACTAACTATTGACATGCAAAGTCCATCTCTGCGCTGTTTCATCTTAACAGTCGTTTAGCGCTCAATAAGCACACATGTAGAATCCAGGATGTAAGCTTGTTCAATGAGCTGAAAGTTAATTTCCAGTCGTTTCAGCACCGTACGTGATAACATTTAGTGGGTTTCTGGGCACATTTTGTCTGCTTCTTTGGATTTGTTGCTGTGATGTCTGAGGACTATTTCCAATGAACTGCACCAACACACACATTGAGTTCGACCACATCTACCACACTTGAGATAAAAGAACACGAAATGACATCACCACAGGAAATGACGCCAATACAGGGAATGACGTTACCAATCCAAGTAAACCCAAATATATAAACAAAAAGCAGGAATTATCAAGACTTCTTCACTCAGAGACCTACTGAAGATGTTACCTGAAAGGGAGACAAAATGACTGGAAAAGAAACTTCCCACTCATCTAGCAAACCGACATCCAGAACCTCAACATGAGCTAAACATCTTCTCAAAACCCAATATAGTATCCAACAATGGTATGTCATCTGCTTCTCAAAACACCACACAACCTGTTTGTCCAATAGCGTGAAGGAATATATGAAAAAACGCTAACTGGTGACATGTTCTCCGTCAAGCATCTCATCAGAAACATCAAAGTTGACATTCCCACAGTCCATTAACTGTCCATTTAGTTGCAATATGAAATGGCCTATTATTATTTACAACCATATGTATGCAGTATAAACAAAGCCTTTTCCCAAACATTATACTTGTCTATTATTTATCTACAAAATGATTTTTAAGTCGGTAAAAATTTATTTCCAGCATTTTAATATTCAGAGTTCCATAATGATTTCTGTTTTTTTTATTCAGGACATTTGCATACCAGTGATTGCAATGGTATCTCTTTTTTATCGCCAACTGCCATTTCCAAGTTGGTGATGAGGGGCAGGCCATTGGTTGCAAAACTGTCAGCCTCCCTGTTACTCAGGGATTTCTGACCCAAAGACAATGAAGACGCTGTAAATTTCGAATTCAGGATGGTGTAAAGCCTCAAGTTGAGCATGCATTTACATCCTCTTGATTTTGTGTATCATAGATTTCATTTTTCCGAAAAGCGCAGTGAAATGGAAGACGATGAACATCTGGAGGATATTTTTGTGTTGTTTTCTTATACTGCTACTGTAGATCGATTGTGGTTGGAGTGACCATTATGCTAATGATGACTGCAATGCAGGGTCCGTTCTCCTGGATGGTGTCAAGCTTTTTGACTGTACAGAAGTTCCAATTGAGCAGAGTTATCAGAAGCATTTCAACAAGCATTTCAAGCACAGCCTCTGTCTTCATTATCACCTGGATCGAATCATCGGTATAAAACTCAGCTTCAGATGTAAATCAAAAGTACATCAATTTGTCGTTTGATCCGCGGATAATTTCATCGAAACTGTCTAAATCTCCAGGGTCCACAGTGACAACTTAGCACAAACAATGATGTTTGTGAATTTTAAAGGTCATTCGTCTCAGGCACAGGACAACAGTGAAGAAATTAATCATAGATTCATTGTATTACAAAGTCAGTTGTTTCTCCAATGTTTTTTTCATGCATAATATAGTAAGAAGCGAAATCTAATGTCTCTGAGTCTTAAAATGACAACTTATTCCCTTGAGTTTAGGCACAGCACCCGGGTATATGTCAGAGCAGAACAAACCCCTCAAGTTAGGTATGAACTCATTTCTGTCTCCTGTGCCACTTATTGTATTTGGGGCATTAATTTTGTTTTCATCTGCGGTGAAACAATTGCCAGATTTGCACATTTGATTTGTCACTGAAGGACCTGCTTCAAAAGTACTTCATTGGATGTGATCCAGGTCGTGGTGACGGGGCTGTAGGAATACAAGGACCATTGCTTTGTTTCTTCCTCTCTCGAGCATATGCCCGAAACGTCGATTCTCCTGCTCCTCGGATGCTGCCTGGCCTGCCGCGCTTTTCCAGCACCAAACTGTTCAACTCTAGTCTCCAGCATCTGCAGTCTTCACTTTCTCCTTCCTCTCTCTGTCAATGGCAATGCATTTTTCCCTTTCACTCTATCTGTCATCAATGAATGTATACATATTAAATCTCCCAAAACCCTGCTCTGTTCTGATGAAGTACAAGAGGGCGAGAGCTATGGAGGTCATATCACAGTACGACTACCAAATAATTGTCTTTCCTCTTGGAACCCTCACATTTTATGGGATATATTATCTCTTGTTTGAGGACATGCAGTCGTGGCCCAATCGTTGAAGTGATGAGTTATGAATCCATTGGGACTGCGGGTTGCATTTCGTCAGATCGCAAATTTCAAGGGACTTTAGCTGTGTTCATTTTGACAGACTGAAACCCCATCCGAACCAACACCCATTTCTCTCAGGTCCAGTCATTTTTTTTGATAATCAGGAAACTCGAGTTCTTAACCAGAAGGGTACCAGACTCAGAGGGACATATTTCGACATACCTCCTGAGAGTTCCATGTGCTTCACGTCGGCAAGGTCCTCCGACAAAAGGCAGCGTTAGGGGAAGCACAACCTACTTCTCCAGATAATGAGAATGTTTTGTGGTCAGCTGGGATATGGAAAGGACAGTGAGCTGAAATAGTGCCACTCCCTGCTCTTGTGCAAATTTCAATTGCCGAAATGCACCGACCCAAAAACTGCAGTCTCCCCACGGGATGAGAACGGCGTTTGCTCGTCTGGAACTTCACTCCTCTGCAATTGGCGATTAAGGGGTAACCTCATTGCCATGAGCATTTGAAAGGTCAGAACACACAAGCGCTGGAAACTGGGACTGCTTGAGATGGATCCTTGATATCTCTCATCGAGACGATGTCCCACAGGGTCATTTTCCATGCCGTGTAAACACACTGGCAGGATGGAATTAATCTGGAGGCAAAATGATCGCAACTCAAATGTTAAAAACGGAGTCAGTGAGAGAAGAAAGAAGAGAGCCGTCGTTTTCCCTGATAGCTTACTGGTGAGGATTTGGTGCTCTCAGATACAAAGTCAGTGTTCATTTCCCGTTCAGGGAGTTCGAATTCATGAATTCTACTAATGTATCATCAAGACACTTGCTATGAAGTTGAAGGCGTATACTGTACCGTTAAAGGAGAGTGAATGATGTTCTGAACTGAGAGCTTACAAATATCTGCCACATGACTAACCAACAGTCTCATCGTGTTCGGGAAAATTAAAGACGTGGCAGATTTGGTTGTGAAATAGATACCTGAGTTTGTTACCTTTTTACAATTCGATCTTTCCTATGCCGCAAGAAATGCAAATCCAATCCAACTTGAATTGGTGGCTTTTGCCAATATCCAGGAATTAGACGATCCAGTGCTGGAGGCATAAAAGAGGCAGTTAGTTTCAAAGTCAGACAGAGTAACTGCTATCAAGAGTGTAACTGTCAATGAAACACTCTCAATCCAGGGTACCTTTATAATTTGAAACATATTTGCAGTAAAAGGACGAAGTTGATGCAAGGAGATCTTCAGTCAGAAGAAGGAAGATACTGACAACCACAGCCGCTGCATCGATTTAAGTTTAAGTTGCTATAATTTCATTAAGTGTTCCATTGGAACTGGATAATATTATTCAGTTAGAGGCTGATAATTAGCAGTTAAGAGAAAGTACGTTTGATTTGTGAATAGTTGTTAAAATGAATCGATACCGTTTTCTTTAAATCGTGGAATTTTGGAGTTTTGTATCACTCATATTTTAGCACATTAAGAGGCGAGATGAGACAATAAACAATAGACAATAGGTGCAGGAGTAGGCCATTCTGCCCTTCGAGCCTGCAGCACATTTCAATATGATCATGGCTGATCATTCTTCATCAGTATCCTGTTCCTGCCTTTTCTCCATAACCCTTGATTTGACAATCCTTGAGTGCTCTATCCAACCCTTTCTTAAATGAATCCAGAGACTGGACGTCCACTGCCCTCTGGGGCAGAGCATTCCACACAGCCACCACTCTCTGGGTGAAGAAGTTGCTCCTCATCTCTGTTCTAAATGGTTTACCCCGTATTCTATAGCTGTGTCCTCTGGTTCGGCACTCACCCATTAGCGGAAACAAGTCTCCTGCCTCCAGAGTGTCCAATTCTTTAATAATCTTATATGTTTCAATCATATCCCCTCTCAGTGTTCTAAACTCAAGGGTATACAAGTCCAGTCGATCCAGTCTTTCAGTGTAAGGTAATCCCGCCATTCCAGGAATTGACCTCCTGAACCTACGCTGCACTCCCTCAATAGCCAGAATGTCTTTCCTCAAATTTGGAGAGCAGAACTGCACACAGAACTCCAGATGTGGTCTTACCAGGGCCGTGCACAGCTGCAGAAGAACCTCTTTTCTTCTATACTCAATCCCTCTTGTGATGAAGGCCAGCATGCTATAAGCCTTCTTCACTACCTGTTGCAACTGCATGCTTACCTTCATTGACTGGTGTACAAGAACCCCCCAGATCTCTCTGTACTGCCCCTTTACCTAAATTAATTCCATTTAGGTAGAAATATGCCTTCCTGTTCGTGCCACCAAAGTGGGTAACCATACATTTATCCACATTAAATGGCATCTGCCATGCATCTGACCACTCACCTAACCTGTCCAGATCACCCTTTAATCCGCTAAAATCCTCATAACATTTCACCCTGCCACCCAGCTTTGTATCATCAGCAAATTTGCTAATGTTATGAGTTAATCTGGTCGTTCAGTTTAATTAACAGAAGGGTTCACTGCCGTGTCGTTACACATCACTTATGATTAATTTTCAGATGCAGCAAATACGCTCTGCCGTGAGCAAAAATAAACTGAATTATCTCACCCATCATTCCGATTTACATAAATCTGAACAAATTCAAAGAAACTCAGCGGTCTGACAGAACCTATGGAGAAAACAGAGTTAACAGGGACCGTTCGTTGGATCTGGGGTAGTTATTCATGGCAGCCATTACATTTGCTGGTTGTTCATCTTGCAATTCCTGTTTCTGCCTATCACCCCTTAACAAACCAACAAGCTATGACGCACGTGTTTGAGGTATTCTGATGGCGTTACGGGTCACGCGTCGAACGTTGGGTCCGAAGATTGTCAGTTTGACTCCTACCTGGAGTGGAGCGTTCTGCTTTTCCATATTTGAATTTGACAAATTTCCTGACGGAAATTTCCTGACACCTGTTCGCTGAGTGCTGTCTTGCCAGGCTCCTTGGGTCAGTAAGAGTTTGAAAGTTCTTGTGCATATGAGAAGGTTGGAGGGAGTATCCCAGCTCACTGCCCATTTCATATCTCACCTCACCACAACTGTTGTCATTGTCTGGGGAAATGGCTTGCGTTACACATAAAGTTGCCTTTTGCCAACGAATCTTGTGTCGGGGTCCAAAGACTTGACGTGAAGGACATGGAGTGGATATAATCGTGAGGCATCTACCCATCTCGGGCAAGTGTCTGCGTGAGTTAAAATGAGGATATGTTACTGAAAGGGGATTATAACGCAATGTGACCAAGTTAACTCAGGCCCATTATTATGTCATTTACGATCGCAAGAGGAATAGCTTTCACATTTGACCTGGAAACTTCCGAGCACAGAAGGCTCTCAAATAAATACTGGAAACTTGCAATGGAATAGATAAGTGTCTGTGAGCCACACCGAACGATATTCCACATAGCATTTCTCCACACTGTAAAAACTCGAAAAAATTGAGGAACTGGTCTGTAGCGAAAATGATCACAAAGTAAATGGCAAACACAATGTCAAGGAACAAAGATATCATGGCACGTGTTATCCTCCGTGGTAGTCTCGTGGTCAAGATACGACACTCTCACCGCTGCCACCAGGGCTTGATGCCCGGTCATGAAATAGGAGATCGGTTCTGTTCATTGATTGTGGTGACATGCATTTCTGATGGATATTTTTGAATGAGGAAATATGCTCTGTAGCTGGCACGTAATTGATATTGTTGTAAATACGACTAAGGTTAACATTAAACAAAGAACTGTGAATGATGGAAATCTGAAACTAAAGTAGGAATTGATAGAAATTCTCAGCAGGCCTGGCAATATCTGTGAGAGAATCATCGATAAAGTTTCAGATCGACAAAACCGTTTTGTTCTTTTTGCGATATGATAATGCTGGGGAAATTATCAGTTTTATCTTGCAAAGTAGCGAGTTCTATTTCACGACTCTCAAAGTAAATTTGAACATTGAGTCAGTAGTTAATAACTGCAAATACAATGATGGCATTTATTTTGTGAGAACTTGCATATGAAAGTAGGGATTTATTTCTGAGGCACCGTACGACTGTATTCAGAACACCTTTGGAGTGTTATCTGCAGTTTGGATCCCATATCTCCGGAAGGACGTCCTGGCTCTGGAACGAATTAAGAGAAGGTTCATGAGAATGGCCCTTGGTATTTGAAGCTGAACATTTGGGGAAAGTTTGCGGATACTTATTGTCCACTCGATTCAGTTTAGAGGAATAAGCAGGAATAGAACTGAAACAGACATAATGCTGAATCGTCTGGACCGAGCAGTTTGAGAAGATGTTTCCATTGCAAAAACAGACGTGGACATGAGGGCACAATCTGAGAGTAAAGGGAAGACTTAACAGCACGAATATAAGAACAGAATTCTTAAGCCAGAGAATGGTGAACGTATTGAATTCATTGCCACAGAGTATTAAAGACCGAGATGGATAGGTTCTGAACTGTCAAGGAGATTAAGGGTTTCAGGGAGAAAGCTGCGAAACTTATCAGCTATCATTGAATGCTGGACCAGTGTCGGTAAGTTGAACGGCCTGATTTCTGCTTCTGTCTTGTTTTCTTATTGTTGATACTGACATAAACCTGCTACGAGGGAATTTCGTAGTCGTGAAAGTGGCTGGGTTTGGGGGTTCAAGAAATTTCTTGTTGAGATGCAGCTCAATAAAACCCCTCTCAGTCACCATCTCCTCCTTTCAGCCAGCTTTCGTCATCAACTCCCCACCTCCCCGCCATCCCATGGAGCCCAGAGTCCTTTTGACCGCACCGGTAGCTAGTCACAAGGACATGTGTTGATCAGTTGGAGCATTTCACAAATAAATATCGTAGCTTCCTACTCACCTGTTCTGTGTGCAGCTTGAGAGACTAGCAGATACTTTCAGCTGCATTTTACAAACTGCTCTGTGATTGAGAAAATTAAACTCTGTTGTAAAAACGGATGCAACAGAGCTATTAGTAATACATTATCAAATCAACCAGAATCAGCATGATTTTGTGAAGAGGAAACCATAGCTGACACGTTTATTCAAATAGCATGTGGAGTTAGCAGCAAGATAGATTTTGGGGAAACCAATAGACAAAATATGGTGGATTTCAAACATTGATTCTGCATGGTATTGCATGTGAGATTAATTCAAAAAGGAAGAACCCTTGAGCTAACACTGCTGAGGAGAAAAGTCAGCCAAGGACATTGATCAAGACATTGGTAATGAATTGAAGACACTGAGTTCAGACTAAAAGAGCACCTTTATGATCGCGAATTGTTACATGTAGAAACCTACGTTCAACAGTCTTGAAGCTACAGCTATTTAAAATAAACACTAACCACCAATTCTCTTTGCCCTTCTTCCAAGTCACCTGTACAATCGAAACGAATGCACTGTAATCAAGTTTACAGAACACCAAACAGGCAGGGAGGCAGCTAGTGAACATGGGACAACAAATTACAGAGGGGTATAGACAACTAAGCAAGTGGTAAAAAAAACATTGCGGACAGATATGGTGTGGGAAAAAATTGAGGTTTATGTATTTTCGCAGGACGAATCGAAAAGGTGAATATTAATTAAGTGGGAAATACATGCAGAAATCTGCAGCACAGAGAGAATTGTGGAGCCTTCTGTTGAAAGATGAAATGATCGCATCCACGTTCTGTTGGTAATAAGCAAGTGAAATGATATGTCTATCTTTGCGCAAAGAAAATTCTGGGAAATTATGGAAGTTTTGCTAAAACAACACAAGATGCACATCGCCTTACTTCAGGAAAGGCAGTCCAGAAAACATTCACAGGAATGATTGCTGACTTGAATTGATTTTTGTCGAGGGATGAGATTTTCCAGACTGCTTCTGACATTATTGATATTTAGAAGAATGAGACAAGACGTTACTGATAGGTAAAAATAATATATATGAGGGGTTTGGCGGGATAGATTCAGAGCTATTGTGTCTACTTGACTGCTAGTCTTGGACCAGAGGACATTATTTCACAGAAAGGAGTCACATATTTAAGATAGAGATGTGGAGGAATTCCATCTCTCAGGGTGCTGAATCTGTGGAATTATTTTCCTCAGTGTGCTTTCGAGATTGGCTGATCAGTGTATCTAAGGCTGAGAGAAACAGATTTTTAATTAGTAAGGGAATCAAGGCTAAGGGAATAAGGCAGGAAAGTCAAGCTGACGATTATCATATCAGCAATGATCTCATTGAATGATGAGAGTAGACTCTATCGGTTGAATTGCCCATTCTTCACCTCCACTTTTCTTGTTTTCTTCTTTTAATGGGCTCTCACCAGTCCCTTTTTAAAAATGTTTTCAACGAATTTAACAGCGGTGGAAGATTTGCAGTGAGGAGTCTTAAAACCGAACATCACTTCTGTATCTGACGCAGATACAATTTTTAAGAGCCTGAATATCATTGGATTTTGAAAATGGAAGGGGAAAGCATCATTCACAGCGGGGAGAAACCGTAAACGTGCTGTCCGTGTGGACAAGGCTTTAACAGAACATCTGCTCTTTCACAACATAAATACAGTCACGGTGGTGAGAGGTCATTCTTCTGTTCCGACTGTAGGAAAGCATTCACACCATCAACCACCCTGCTAAATTAGTAGCAAGTTCACACAGATGACAAACCACTTAATTGTCCAGAAGATGGGAAATGCTTTAAAATCTCTGAGTCACTGATATCCCATCAACATGCACAAGGTGATGAGATATTATTCAGGCTCTCGCACTGAGTAAATTTGTTCAAACAATCATCTGATCTCATTGAAGGCCAGCAGATCCCTATTGGGAGGGACCATTGACCCATTTAGAATATGGGAAAACATTTCATCAGAAATCCACCCTGCTCAAGCAACAGCGAATTCACACAAAGGACGGACCTGAAAATTGTCCGGACTGTGCCAAGTGCTGAAAATGCTCTGGATCTCTGATGTCCCGTCAACATGTTCACACTTATGACAGACCGTTCGGCTTTTATCACTGTGGGAGTTAGTTCGAATATTCATCTCAAATGCACAGTGACCTCACACTGGGGACAGGCCGTACACTTGCACTCAGTGTGGGAGGGGGTCGCTGCAAAATCCAAAATGCTGAAGCAACAGCAAGTTCATGAGTAATGACAGCGACTGGAGTTCACTGTGAATATGCACATACTTCATAATGTCCCTCCATCTCGGCCATACGATTTGGTTTCAAATCCAATCTCCTGTGAAGCTCCGTCAAAGAGATGAAATTCATTTTTTTAAATTCATGATCGAATGATACACGTTGGGGGCCTGTTTCTGCTAAAGTTAGAGCATGGAACATATAACATAGAACATAGAAAACAGAACATAGAATATTGAAAAATACAACACTGTCCAGGCCATTCGGCCCTCGAAGTGGCACCGACCTCTGAAAGAAACCTTAAGCCCATCTCAACAACACTGTTCCAATGCCATCTATTTATCAAATGACCATTTAAATGCCCTGAAGTTTGAAGAGGGCAAAAGCGAGTACTGCAGATACTAGAGATTGGAGTCCAGTGTGGTGTGCTTGAAAAGCATAGCAGATCAGGCAGAATTCATCAGGACTGTCCTGCAGAATACCTTTTACACAAAACGTCGATTCTACGGCTCCTTGGATGATACCTGACCTGCTTTACTTTTCCAGCACCAGACTCTCGCCCTAAAATTGAAGTCTGGTAGTTTTGCACGAAGATTGTTCACACCCTTACTGCGGTCTGAGTAAAGAAGCTACCTCTGAAATCTGCCAGTATCTGTCTCCCCTCAGTTCAATACTATGTCCCCTCGAGTTAGCCATCACCACCCGAAGTAATGGGCTCCCACTGTCCTGTTTATCTCCTGCTCTGATCATCTTGCCTGCCTCTATTAAGTCACGTGTTAATCGTCCTCTCTCGAACGAAGACAGTCTCAAGCCACTCAGACATTCCCTTGACGTCCTTCACTTTAAATCAGACAGCATCCTGGTAAAAAGAAATCTGTGTACTTATGACAAAAATAAAACGGAATGGTTCAGATTGAATGCACGGTATCATTGATCTGCTTATTGACTATTGAGTACGACCTGGTTGCACTGTAGTTACTGCCTTGCATTACTTTTGCTAATAATGGAAAGTTCATCAACATTCGTAGAATAATCGGTGGGGTTGATTTGTCCTGTTTTTGTGGACTTGACGTTCCCAAGACCAGTTTTAAAAAATGTGCGTCAATCCGAATGTTGGACCAGGTTCGGTGTTGTGAAAACGATAGCAGGGCACTGAATATTATGTCCATTCATCTTAATACTGAACAGCAGGCCAAGCTCAAAGGGCCAAATGACTGCCTGCTCTTCCGATACGTCGATGCTGGAGAGCTTCAGAATGGACTGATATCGAATCGTACAGATTTATATCATTCTGCATTTCTGCCTGAAGATTCTTGGCAATACTTTAGCTTTATCTGTTGCACGAATTGTGATGGGATCCCCCATCTTCCTTGTGGAGAGAAACTGTCTTTGAGATGGGTTGCTCCTTTCCAGTCCATCTTGTTGAAGTGAGCAGAGATCGAACTCTCTCACTCAGTGGCCTGGACTGCCAATCGGCTCAGCCCCGCTCCTCCCTCACTCCGTGATTGGAAGACAAGCCACCCTGCCCCCTAAACTTGCTGTTCAGTCGCTGCTGTCACTCATCGTCCCAGCAGAGAGTGGTGTGAAGTGGTTGCGCTGGAGACTACCGGCGAGGGCGATACAAACTACATGCTGCAGCCGAATGTACTGGGCCGAGGCATATTAACAGCGTGAGGCGAGAAATTAACGGCATCTTCCGGATATTTAAAATCAGACGGTTTTGTCTTTGCTCTGAGATGGAGTCAGCGGCAGGTTTTGTTCAGGAAGCAGGCCATGGGTTCGCAGTCGTGGCAGAATGTGTGAATTACGAGAGAGACTGATGGTGTCGGAATGCAGATTGGAACAAGGATTGGAAACACTGCCTTAATTCTGCCTAACACATATTTGATTTTATTAATCAGAAAGATGATAATGAAAAATCAGGATGAACTCCGAGACTGCTTCCATATTTAATTGAGAATCCGTGTGAAAAAAAATGAAAAAAGATACTCCAGCAGGTTAGGAGAAACCACCTAGCCATGACAGGCTCCAGCAATAAAACATTTTAGCCATGAAGTTCTATTGGAGAAGGCTGAAAAAACATTTTTGAAAAAAGTTTTCAAAGTCATGCAAGTTCCGGACAGAAAAGGGAGTGATAGACGGTTTCCATTCTGAAAAATAATGTTGACAATAACAGTGGAGATATGAAATAAATAAAAACAGAATTAAATGTGATGTGAGAAAGAAATTTCACATAGCGAGTAAGAGGACCACCAAAATTGATTAATGTAAAATTGGTCATCAGTATTGAGAAAGCACATATTTAGACGATGAGTTGCATTTTTGGCAACGACGACATAGAGCGGCACAGTTGGCCTGACAGCCTTAACATTTATCACAGCACACAATGAAACAGGAAAAAAGACAAGAAATCGAAAACTCGCAATCTTGATTGAGAGATGAGGTGTTAGTGTTATGTCCCGTGATATGTGACCCTTTAAAATCAAGGCTTCCCGGCCTTATCAAGTCGAAAGAAAATTGAGTGCGGTGTACTATTTCAATATGGTCTCCAGACAGAAAGAAATCTGAGAATGTGTCATGTAAATATGCTCAAAAGGTATTTTGACAGGGAACGAAGGCAAAAGGAGACTGCATTATTTATTACACCACAGAGTGAAGACCCAGGACAGAGGAGTCTGAATGGGACTTACATCAAATTAACCTGCATAATGAGGAAGCTGTCAAAATTTTGAATACATTATTGTTTTATCTTGCAGTGCAAAATCGAAATGACCTGAAAGAGTTAGTATTTTCAGGTTGGGAGACGTTTGGAAATAAACTGGGACGTACTAACTTAATTATGTTATCGTGAAGATGCTGTTCGACGTAATCAACATCCATTTAAGCATAACACACGAACATTGGCACAGTTTCAAAAGGAGATTGAATGCATGCTCAAAGGTTACATCATCGAAATTCGTTACACTGATTAGAGCTTAGCCATTGTCATGGCGCCAAAGGCAAATATGATTTCTCAAGTTTAATGCCGTCACAAATACTGCTGCACGTCCCATTCGCAGTTTGTAAGACTGTGTCGATGAGGTCGGAGAAGCAAGATATATTACTAAATTGGACTTTTACAGAGGCTACTGGCAGGTACTTTTGTCTGAAAGTTCAAAAATAATTTTGGCTTTTGTAACATCAAATGGACCGTGTTTGTTTAAAATCATGCCATTTGGTTTGAAAAAAACACGCACCGAGGACATTGCAGAGATTAAGCAAGAAGGTCATTTCCGGATTACACAATTTTGTGTCATGTATATTTCGACCTGGTCATTTTTAGTGATTATATGGAAGGAACATATTAAACATTTATGGGACTTGTTCGATCAACTTCACAATGTAGGATTGGGGATAAACGTGCTGAAATGTGAATTTGCCAAAGGCAAGTCAACTACTTGTTATTGTACACGGACAAGTTGTCCCAGTGAATGCAAAAACAAAGGTACCTGGGGAGTTTCCCATAACATGAACAAAAAGAGATTTAAACCAATTCCTGCGACTGACTGCAGTTCATCAAAAGTCCGCACCAAATCTTGGCAATATGCCTGCTCCACTCTGTGAATTGATAAAAAAGGGACATATTTCATTGGACATCACACTTTCAAAGTCATTTTGTCGCGTATGACTTGTGTTACCTCCTTCCCCAGTATCAGCCACACCTAATTACGCAAAGCCTTTGCACGTGACTATCAATGCAAGTGATATGACTTTCGGTTCTGTACTCTTACACGAAGATGAAGAGAAGATAGAAAGACCTATTGGGTATTTTTCCAGAAAAAATGCACATTAATCAGCAGAAATATTCGACGGTTTGATCATGCTGTTGGTATTACATCACTTCAATCTTTATGTTTTCAGTAACGTATCTGTCACAGACATTGGCCATAATTAATTGAAGTTTTTGGAAAAAAACGCAAGGACAAAAATGCCAGACTGTTTCGATGGAGCGTGATGATTCAGTTATTTAATCTGAAAGTGGTGTATGCAACACGACGGGAGAACCGTGATTTCCGAAGTATTGTAGAGAGTTGAATGAGGAAAAGTTGCTTTTGGTGACAGTAGCGATGCAGACTGAAACAAAATACACTAGTTCATGCTTGCACGATTATTTAAATGTAACGTGTGTGTGGGTTTTAGTATACTAACAACTTAAGGATAAGTGGTTTTAAAAGGAGTCCATCTTTGGACGTTGATGGTTAATTTTTATAAAGGGCGTGATGATACTCCTCCTTTCACAAAGTTCCATGAGGCCGTAAATAAACTTACTATGATCGGTTTGGAGTTAATCTACTTGCAATCTTGCTCTGCACGTTTTCTTTTCTTTTCTACAAATTTCGTGTGAAATGGTAACTTTCAGATAGCAAATCTGCAAGCTATATAATTGTTTGTGATCTTTGCCACTCTGGCTTACTATTCTAATTCCTTTATTTTATACACCCAATACGTCAGATCATCGCATTGATTTTATGTCATTCTAAAGAGTAACTTTGAAATGCGATTGGATTTTGGTATCTTTGGGCAAAAGTTAAACTAATTGGCTGAATTATAATTTGCTGTCTGACATAGTAACACAGTTCCAGGTATTTGTTTCACCAATAAATGTTACAGTTTTAATATTTTGAACACGTTCTCTGACTCTCCACATCAATGCCAGATTCCCCTTTCTCTTAAAGATACAGTGTATACCTCCACCTTCATAACACTACGCATAATAACTAATTTGAAACTCCAATAAATTGTTATTGTATTGTTAGAGGAGACTTTGTAACTAAATAATTTGTTTATCCATTAGCTTCAGGTAAACTGAGCAACCATGTAATTCTCCCTATTTAATGAAATATAAAGTGCATTGGGAGGAAATCTAAACGGGACTTTCTGGAATAATATGTAATGCAACAACTGTTTGTGAGAAACTCTGAGCAGGTTATTGTAATATTCTAATATTGGTGTTGACAAAGAGCAGACGCATTAGATTAGATTACTTAAAGGGTGGAAAGAGGCCCTTTAGCCCAACAAGTCCACACCGCCCCGCCGAAGCGCAACCCACCCATACCCCTACATCTACCCCTTACCTAACACTACAGGCAATTTGGCATGGCCAATTCACCTGACCTGCCCATCTTTGGAGTGGGGGAGGAAACCGGAGCACCCGGAGGAAACCCACGCAGACACGGGGAGAATGTGCAAACTTCACACAGAGAGTCGCCTGAGGCTGGAATTGAACCCGTGTCTCTGGCACTATGAGGCAGCAGTGCTAACCACTGTGCCACCGTGCCGCCCCTAAATGATTGAAGCATTGATGACCTCAACAAGATAGAAAGATTGCTTAGATTCATAAACTGATAAATTAAAACAGCCATGTGGTAGGTTATGTTTTCAATACTTTTCCATTCTCAAGGACATGTGCCTGTGAAACTGTTCTCATTCACTGACATCAGAAGACTGCTCAATAATCTAAAGTGAACTTCGACGCAAACTTCTTCACTAAGCTCAAGACAAAACAAATACGTGGAACTATGGACAAACCGTTATGCTTGAGACATACAGGATGAATATCGTTCATGATCTAAAGTAAGCAAAAGTGAAATTCTTTCGATTGTGTGCAAATATTTAAAAGAACCACGCAAGAAGAGGAGGGGAATTGTTTTATTTTACATCGAGATGGTGGACTGGATGGGAATGTATTTCATGTTTTGGTAGTGGAAGCAGGTAACCCAAACTTTTTTCCGACAATTTATTTGAGTAAGCATCTTAAATGTCAAAACAATCAAGTCTATGCACAGTATGCCGGCAAGCGTAAATAGAAATAATAACCGCACCTTTGCTGATGCAGACTCAGTGATACCAAGGGTTATTTTCCTTCTTATGGCTGCATGGTTATGTGCAATCATCACACTGAGAAAGACAGACATTGTCTTCATTATCTCAGAAACACGGAAAATCTGAAAGTAGCTTAAAGGAAATGGCAGAAACACTGATTTCAACAAAAATGCTGAATTGTTCATATTTCAAAAATAGCTTGCATTGCTTGGTATAAATTTCACAGTTTATATCACAAAATGTTGAATAGAATGCTTGTCAACAATGATATCGAATCGCTGGCAAAGCAATAAACGTGTTGAAACTGCACATTACGTCTCAGCAATGAAGTAGATAAAGAAAGACATGGAGATGACACTCAACTAGTCTCCATCCTCCCGGAAAGATGATGTGAAACTTGAGAGTTCAGAAAAGATTTGCAAGAATGTTGCCTGGGGGAGGATTTGAGTTACAGGGAGAGGTTGAAGGGTCGAAGGGCTATTTTCCCTCGAGGAACAGAGGCTGAGTTGTGACCTTATAAAGGTTTATCAAGTCATGAGGAGAACGGATAGGAGACATACAAAAAGTCTTATCTCTTGGGTAATGGAGTACACAACTCGAGGGCATAAGCTTAGTGTGAGAGGGAAAGGATATTATAAGGGATCTCAGGGGCAACTTTCTTTTACCCAGAGTGTGGCACATGGATGGAATGAGTTGCCAATGGCAGCGGTGGAGGCTCGTGCAATTGCAACATATAAAAAGCATCTGGATAGGTATATGAATAGCAAGAGCTTAGCCGGATAAAGCTCAGCTATTGACACGTGGAACTAAATTGGTATGGAATATCTGGTCGACATGGACGAGTTCGACAGAAGCGTTTTTTTCAGTGCTGTACGTCTTTATTACTCTATTACCTGTGTTGACACTTCAGAAAAGGCAAATATTTGAGACGGTACAATGTTTGCTTAATGCATTGTCAAGAGAAACTTGTCGAAAAAAGGGAAGGACAAAACAAGGGCTGAAGACACGAATGACGACATGCCCAGCAGGGGCAAAGGAGAAGGAAAGTCTCTGGATAATACAACGCCTCCACAATAGATGTGTCTTTCAAGAACCTTTTCTGGAATAAGTGATCCATGAACTTAAAAAAGACACTTCCACTGATTACCTGCTTCACAGTGCACTCATCTCATTATATTCCTGCAACCAAATATCTGGGAAAACCATCCTTTACTTCCAGCACTGTGTCATTAATAGTGATCCGAACTGAAGTGTCAGGCAGTGGCCCTCGTGAAAGTGAACCAGACGTACGTTTAATTTGAAAAAAAAAAGACATCGCATACAACATTTCTTATTCTACGAAAATCCGTTCCAAGCACAGCCAATAATGTCTCCTTTGACAAAAAAACAATTTCATTATATTAACATTTTCATGATCCTGAATCCAAGCAAATACATTTGGAAGCAACGTGAAACACCACAATAAATACATCCTTAATCCATCATAAATCATGGAAGAGTGCAACAGATAAATGGGTCCTTCGACCCATTATGTATGAGTCATCCATAACGTAATTGTTAACAAATCCTCTGGAAGCCTGCATGTCGTACATATTCCTCTAGTCTCAAACAGCTGTGAGTCTGCCGAAAGAACCTATCAGCTTTGCTAACTTATGTGATTCTACCCCATCTTTTGGCATTGCATCACAAACATCTACCACGCCCTTTGAGAAATGATTTTTTTCTCGTCAGATCTCCTTTAAAATATTCCCGTCTCACAGTAAAAACATAGGTTTAGGTATTTGCAAACTGCTAGAAACGATCTGTCTAACTATGCTACCAGTAGCTTGCGCATTTTCATATGCTTCTATGCTTCTTCAGATTCCGATGCTCTATCAAAAGCAATCCAAGTTTGCCCATGCTCTCTTTGTAACCAGTGCACTCCAATCAAGTCTATATTCCATCGACTCCAATTACAGCCTCTCCAAAACCTTCACATTCTTCCAACATTCTGAATGTCCGAACTGCTCGCAATTCTTCAAATATGGTGAAGTTAAATCTAACAAACTTGCAATATGACTTGTTAAATACTTCAATCACCCGTATGACTGATGATCGCGAATACGCAGTCTGCTTGTTTTACCATCTTATCTACTAGTGTTTTCACTTTCAGGGAGCTGTCACCTTGCATACCTTCTCGTAGAGTCGGGGACTCATTGATAAATGGATTTCTACAGAACACAGAGACGCATTTCGACCCAAACTAGTCCATGCCGCACAAATTGCCCTCAAACTCCGACCCCATTTCTCAGCGCTTGGCCCACATCCTTCTAAATATTTCTAATCCTCGTAATTGTTCAAGTGCCTTTTAAATTTTGTTGATGTACCCGCCTCACCAATTTCCCTTGGCAGCGCATTCCACTTGCAATCAAACCTTTGTGTTATCCAACTTGCTTTCTTATATTGATTATTCTCTTGAACCTTAAAATGATGTCTTCTAGTCGTTGATTACCCAACCCGAGGAAACGAACTGTGTGTATTCACCCGATCCACGCCTCTCATGACCTTATACACATGTATACGATATCCCCCATTCCAGACCTCATTTTTTTTGCACTCTAAAGATGTAAGTCCTGATTTTCCGTTCTCTCCTTACAACTCAGATCGTTGAATCCTGGCGAAATCCGAGTAAATTTCTTCTGCATTGTTTCCACTTGATTGATATCCTTGATACAACAAGGTGACCAAAACTGAACACAATTCAACAAGTACTGTCTCGACCATGTCTTTACAAATGCTACATCATTTCCATATTTCTGTGCTCAATGCTCTGAGTGTTGAAGACCAGTGTGTCAAATCCCTTCTTCACTCGCTTGTCTACCTGCGACCCCACTTCGAAAAATTTGTGACAAAGGGAAAAAGTGAAGGCAATTTCATTTAATCGCCTTAACACTCAATTCGATGGGTTTTTGCGTAGTGGAGGAATTAAGGATTTTGGAGATAATCGAAGTAGTAGGAGCTGAGGCTATGGACTGATCTGTCATGGTCTTAATGAATATCAGAACTAGCACCAGTTCAAAGAAAATGTGAAACTATGAAGCGTGCTCCTGAATACCATGGTTCCTTTATCGCTTTATACTTCGTAAAGCCCTACCATTCTTGTTATTCTTCTACCTTGGTTTGACTTTATAAAATGTAAGACCTAACACTTGTGACTTCTAAAATCGATTTCACATTTCTCGGCCTGCTTCCCCAGATTATTAAGGTCCTGATGCAATTTCTGACAATATTCTTCTCGGCACACAACCCCTACTCCGAGAGTATCAATTCCAAACTTTCTCTTCATGCCCAGGACATTTTCCTCCAAAACATTGATATAGAATTGTAGAAGCTTTGAGGCATCACATTCCCTTGATGAAACCATACACTTCCAAGTATCCAGAAACCTCATTCTTCACAATCGATTCAAAGACCAAGGTGAGGCTAATCGGTCTGTAATATTCCATGTTTTGCCTCACTCACTTCTTAAACAGGAGAGTCTCGTTAGTGACTTTCGACTCCTCTGGGATCCTGCCTGATTCTGGAGGGTTGGGAAAAATCACGACGAAGGACTCCACTGCTTCAGCAATTCAGCAATTTCCCTTTGGACTCTGGTGTGTAGCGCATCTATTCCAGGTAAATTATCCACGTTACAGCTATTCAGTTTTTCTAGCGCCTTCTCTTTGGTTATTGCCACCATACTCAGCTCTGCCAGTACAGAGTGTGGCAGTTTTGAAGTTTTTCGATATCACTCGTGTCTTCCACCATGAAGGCATTTGATAAGGTTCCCCATGGTAGGCTTATGCAGAAAGTCAGGAGGCATGGGATAGAGGGAAATTTGGCCAATTGGATAGAAAACTGGCTAACCGGTCGAAGTCAGAGAGTGGTGGTAGATGGTAAATATTCAGCCTGGAGGCCAGTTACAAGTGGAGTTCCGCAGGGACCAGTTCTGGGTCCTCTGCTGTTTGTAATTTTATGAATGACTTAGATGAGGGAGTCGAAGGGTGGGTCAGTAAATTTGCAGATGATACGAAGATAGGTGGAGTTGTGGACAGTGAGGAGGGCATTTTTCGTTTGCAAAGGGACTTAGATATGATGCAGAGCTGGGCTGAGGAGTGGCAGATGGAGTTCAACCCTGCCAAGTGTGAGGTTGTCCATTTTGGAAGAACAAATAAGAATGCGGAATACAGGGTTAATGGTAGGGTTCTTAGTCAGGTGGAGGAACAGAGGGATCTTGGGGTCTATGTACATAGATCTTTGAAAGTTGCCACTCAGGTGGATAGAGTTTGTAAGAAGGCCGAAGGAGTATTATCGTTCATTAGCAGAGGGATTGAATTCAAGAGTCGTGAAGTGATGTTGCAGCTGTACAGGACTTTGGTTAGGCCACAGTTGGAGTACTGTGCGCAGTTCTGGTCGCCTCACTTTAGGAAAGATGTGGAAGCTTTGGAGAGGGTGCAGAGAAGATTTACCAGGATGTTACATGGAATGGAGAATAGGTCGTACGTGGATAGGTTGAGAGTTCTCGGCCTTTTCTCGTTGGAACGGCGAAGGATGAGGGGTGACTTGATAGAGGTTTATAAGATGATCAGAGGAATAGATGGAGTAGACAGTCAGAAACATTTTCCACGGGTACAACAGAGTGTTACAAGGGGACATAAATTTAAGGTGAAGGGTGGAAGGTATAGGGGAGATGTCAGGGGTGGGTTCTTTACCCAGAGAGTGGTGGGGGCATGGAATGCACTGCCCGTGGGAGTGGTAGAGTCAGAATCATTGGCGACCTTTAAGCGCCATTTGGATAGGTGCATGGATGGGTGCTTAATCTAGGTTAGAAGTTCGGCACAACATCGTGGGCCGAAGGGCCTGTTCTGTGCTGTATTGTTCTATGTTCTATGTTCTAAGGCTGACACGATGTTGTTTATCAGTTCTTTAGCCATTCCCATGTTACCCACTACAATCTCTCCAGCCCGATGTCCACTTTTGCTCGCTCTTGCACTCTATGTATCGAATGAAACTCTTGCACTCTTCTATTATATTACTGGCCAGCTTACTCTCATAATTTAATCTTCTCCCTCTTTATTTCTTTGTTGCCATCTACTATTCTTTGCAGACTTCCCAATCCGCTCGTTGTCGATTGCCTTTCATCACATTATACACTTGCTTTTTTCGATTTAATTCTATCCCTGATTTAGCAACAGAGCCAAGGTTGCATCTTTCCCTGAGTCATGCTTCTTTTTCTCGGGGTGAAGCTCTGTCATGTCTGCTGAATCAATCGCAGAAAATCCTGGCATTGCCATTCCACTGTTTTCTTTTCCTGCTAGGTTCCGCTCCCAGTTATATTAACACAATTCCTGCCTCATGCTTGTATCGTTTCCTTTATTCAGCTGTAATAACATGAACTCTGAGTCTATGTGCGTCTTTCCAAATTGCATTGTCACTTCCATCAAATATTCAATGGCCCTGAGCATTCATTTACCTTGAGTTCCCTTATCACATCTTGCTGAAGGCACACCAGTAAATTCAATGTTGCCCATTCCAAAAAGTCATCTCGTAGACAATCCACAGATTCATTTTCCTGCAATCCACGACCGAACTATTTTTCCCAGACCATTTGCATATTGAAAACATAAATGATTGCTGTAACTGTTGAAGTACGCTTTGAGTTACTGAAAAAGGTTCCTCACTGTCTATTATACCGCCTAAGAACATAGAAGAGCAAAGAAAATTTACAACACAGTAACAGATCCGTCAGCCTTGTCAGCCTGAGCCGATCCAGATCCACTGTCTAATCCTATCGCCTAATTCCTATGGATCTGTATCACTCTGCTAATCACCTACTTATGCATCGGTCCAGACGCCCTATCAATGAATCTACCATGCGTGTCTCGACGATCTCAGCTGACAACAAGTTGCCGGAACCTACCACCCTCGGCGTAAAGTGTTATCTGCGTGTATCTCTCTCAAACGTTTAATCTCTCACCTTGAACGGTTACCTCTCATTGTTGAATGCATCTCTCTGGGGAAATAAAACACAGCTTATGTCGACAAACCCTGTCTACAACTTTCATGGTTTTGTGAGTTTCAATCAGGTCCACCCTCACTGTCATTTTTTTCGAATGAAAACAGTCCCAATCGACTCAACCTCTCTTCACAGCGATCACCTTCAATACCAGGCATCACTCTCATAGCCCTTCTCTAAAACCTTTCCAAATCGTCCACATCATTTTGGTAATGTGGCGGCAAGAACTCTACACAGTATTCGAAATGCAGCCGAACCAGAGTCTCGTACAAGTTTAACATGACCCCCTCTTATATCCAGCACATCGTCGTTGAAGACAAGCGCACTATATGCAGTCTTGACTACTCTATACACCTGCAGTGCACCGTTGACCTGAACTTCCAGATCTCTCCACTCATCAATTTTTCTTTTCAAGTATCATCCGCTTACAGTATTGTTCGCTGTCGAATTGGATCTCTTAAATTGCATAATCTCACATTTGCCCGAGTGGAACTCCATCTGCCACTATTCCACCTAACTCTCCAGTCTATCTATATTCACGTGCAAACCTTGCCAATTCTCTATAATTTCTGCCACTCCACCAATCTTCGTGCCATCTGCAAACTTACTGATCGGACCACAATGCCCACTTCAGATCATTGACATATTTCACAAACAACAGTGAGCCCACAAATGATCGCTGTGGACTACCACTGGTCACCTTTTCCAGTTCGATAAACTCCCTTCAGCTACAACTCTCTGTTTCCTCTTGCTCAACCAGTTTTTTGTCCACCTAGCTAAAACACCCTGCAAACAGTGTGTTGTCACTTTCTCCATTAGTTTATAGTAGTGAACCTTATCAAATGCCTTATTAAAGTCCATGTTTATGACACCTACAGCCCATCCTTCATCTTGTAACTTGGTCACTCCCTCAATGAACTCAAAACGGAAAGTTCAAATGTGGAACAATGAAAGTGCAAGGAGAAAGTGAGGGCTGCAGATGCTGGAGATCAGAGCTGAAAATGTGTTGCTGGAAAAGGGCAGCAGGTCAGACAGCATCCAAGGAGCAGGAGAATCGACGTTCGGCTTATGCCCGAAATGTCGATTCTCCTGTTCCTTGGATGCTGCCTGACCTGCTGCGCTTTTCCAGCAACACATTTTCAATAGTGAAAGTGCAGACAGGATCATTTGTGGGACAGAACTGAAATTACAACGACACTAAACAGCTATTTTGTTTGTATTTTCAAAATATAATAACACAATAACTAAGAGGAGGCCATCTGGCCCTTCGTGCCTGCTCCACCATTCAATAATATCATGGCTGATCTGTTCGTGGACTCAAGTCCACTGAGCTGCGTATCCCTGAATCCATTTGTTCTTTAAGAAAATGCTTATCTTGCTTTAAAAACGTTACTTAAATAGCACCAACTACTTCACTGGGCAGGGAATTCCATAGATATACCACCCTCTGGGTGAACAAGCTGCTTCTGATTTACATTCAAAATCTGCTGAGCTAATATTGACGTTCAGGTCACCTTTCTTCCATCTTCTCTCCAGAGAGAAAAGTCCAAATTCATCAACTTCTCCTCGGAAAAGAAGACCTCCGATTCAGGCAGTATCCTTCTCCAATCCTTATAGCCCTTACTTTCCCTGAAAAGTTCTTCTGAAAAGGCACCCTTGCTATCCATTACGATCTCCATCCAATGACACCCCCACTTTCCATCCTTATAATATTCTCCAGCGCCGACATCCAGTCCCTATCGAAATCTCATTCTCCAGCACCTACGCCCGTTCACTATTCTTGTAACATTCCCAAGCACATACAAACACTTCATATTACTGTAATCTGCTCATCCACTAGCAAACTCACTGTCCCTGTCACATTCTCAAGTGCCGACAGCCCCCTATATCCCTGTAACGTCTCCAGTCTCTGCACGCACTCACTATTTCCGTAACACTTTCCATCACCCCATCCCAGCAAACATTCTGCAGCACCGATATCTTATCCCTATAACATTGTCCAACACCTATGACCCATCACTGCAATTGTAACATTCTCAATACCTACACCATCACCTATCACCACAGCATTCTCCAGAACCGACAATCCGTTCATCCCTGCAAGCTTCTCCAGCCCCGATACACCGCCCTATCCGTGAAACATTCTCCAGCAGGGACATCCTTCCCTATCCATGTCGCATTGCCCAGCACCTACAAGTTCATGTATCACTGTCGTATCCCCCAGCACCTGTAAACATGTCCATTCCTCTAATATTCTCCAGCCCCTACCAACTCCCCAGCTCTGTCACATTCTAGAACACCTACACACACTCCCTGTTCTGTAATTGTCTGCACCCCTGAACCCTTATTCTGTCCCTGGAACATTGTCCAGCACCTGCACAGGCTCCCTATTCCTATCATATTCTCCATTAACTTCAGCCGCTCCCTATTACTGCAACATTCTGAAGCAGCCACTCCCACCACCTGTCCTTGTCTCGTTCTCCAGCATCTGCTGCAACTCCCTGTCCCTGTGACATTCTCAAGCACCTTATCCCACTCGCGATTCCTGTAACAATCTTAACCACCTGCATCCGCTGCCTATTTTTGCAAACTTCTCATCCATCTGCACCATTCTCTATTCCTGCAACATTTTCGGGCACCTACACCACTCCATATGCCGGGAATATCACCACTACATAAAACTGTAACATTGTCCACCACCTTCGCACATGCCCTCGCCGTCTAAAGTTCTTCAGCACCTGCACCCACTCCTTACCCCTGTAATTTGTCTAGAACCTATGCACGCTATTCCTGTATTGCTCTCCAGAACGTACATCTTACACTATTCTTGTTAAAGTTCCCCAGCACCGTCACCCATTCACTATCATTTCAACGTCCTCCAGCACCTGCACCCAACGTCTATCCCTGAAACATTCCACAGCCATATCCCTGTAACATTCTCCAGTACTGACAACCACTACCTATCCTTGTAACATTCTGCAGCACCTGGTCCTGTCGTGGAAATTAAATCGCCTTGACTCCACTGTTAGCAAGAGCAAAGAAAGGAGTTTTATTTATGTTCTGCAGATTTTTCCACAGTACATTCAGCAAGATGCCTCAATGTAAGGGGTATCTGGGCATTCTTCAGATATTTTCCTTATACTGTTTCTTACCACACTGTCAAGGGCATAGGCTGGGAAATCTCAAGTTGTTATTCTCTCATTCCCTGATCTTGGGCAAAATATTTTACCAGCTTTCACGGAGTTCTACTGTCACAAGTTCGAGTTGAATGTTTGCAAAATTCAAACAATGACAAGCTAGCTGCAACCCTCATCCATGTATTGTTTACAGTGCTCGGCACAGCATTAAATTTTAGAAAATCTTTCTCTTTCTAATTTCACTGTAAATTGATAATTTTCCATTACATTTTCCCGCTTTTTGTCATTTTATGACAACAAGGACAACTACAGCATCAACAATAAATACATTGCCAGGATAGCTATACATCAGAAAATGTTTCAGAAACAACAGACATTTACTCAGATGCAACCTGCCTGTAACACAGCTTTGTGGTGGTACCGTCACTTGCCCTGGAGTGCCCTCTACATATCCCATGTTCACACGTCACACTCATCAACGTCATGGTAGTGTGGGGTCTGCGCAATCGGATTTTCCTGCAGTGTGGCCACTGATAGTTTTAGTTTTTGGTATTCCACTGCACTCATAAGCAAGCGGCGTAGGCAATTACACAAGTAGGGCCCTATACACAACACGATAAGTAAGACCAGTACAACAATTAGTTGCACGTGTGGGATCCAATGCCCCCAATCCTCCCCGAATTGAATTGAGCCATCGGAACCAAGAGTCATCTGTGGGGGAGGCGGTTGTACTTCATATGATTTATTACACTCGTGATATTTTGGGACTCCTGAGCAATATTAAAACAGCATGACATACCTGACATATTGCAGACGCGCCCGCTTTCCCGACCGTCCATATGTCTAGCACTAATCGATTTTGTATCACTGCTTCCCTAACTGCTGTAAACCCAGTGTTAATGAGTGCTCGCCTTCCTCCGTCTCATTTGCAAAAAGTAATACAATATATGCGAGGCCATTAATCTTGTTTATTGCCACTGTTCTTCCTGCTCTCAAAAGAATGGACCACCCAATGTTCGCTCCTGGATTAGTTCAGGGGTCTGTGAATGTGTAAACATTCCAATGCCGTGGGATGTCTCTTCAGGTACGTCTGTTACCGGCCCTTAGGACGAACACTGTTGTGCCAGTGGACAGTATCGCGGGGTAGCAGCACCCCTTTCATCCCAGGGGAAGGTGGTGGCATCCTTTCTCTCCACAGGCCCATATTATACCATCCATCATGGTCTGAATAATGATAAAGGAACAAGTAATGATCGTACCATTTGCAAAATTTGCTGAGCAAACATCATTGCTTAAGTACAGCGTCGTAGTGCACTGGAGGATCCATAAGCCGAATCTCCCCAGATTGGTGCAAATACACCTGGCTTCCACTTTATGGAACTCTGTGGTCGGGAGTGGGTCCGCCTTGGGACTGCAGTTGGCCTTAAGTTCAAGTGGTGGCGCGAGATTTGTCCTAATTGTTCCCCCTATCATGGTTCGGGTAGTCGCAGCCCGGGGAAGCAGAAGCTCGCATTTCTTGTCAGGCTCTCTGTGAGTGGTTCAGTAGTCCATCATTGGGCTATGTGCAAACATATCCAACAAGGGTAGCAAACGTCTCATCTCCGGTGTTGTATCGAGGCCAAAGCATATGCTCTGTTCCCTTCACATTGAGCACTGGCTTCCACAATTCCCAACCTACTGGCGACGGATTTACGCTATTTGTCTCCTGCAGGGCCTATTTCAACTCCCTTGATCGGCTCGCTATCATGCCCGTCGACTCCTTCCGCGTTCGGGCGTGACATTAACACCCTCCACTCTGCTTGGGGTTAGATCCATGATCTGGTTTGGTTAGTTGACATGCCCTGGTACTGGTATCTTCTGTAGGACCTTCTGCACTTCATCTCGCGTGGTGGTGGGGGGCGGCGACTGTACCACCACATTCACTTGTCTATAGATGTCGGAGAAGGGTTGATCTATTCCACACCAGTACACTCACTCATCTCTGCTGCGTTTTGGATATTATCACCTGCGGCCGGGCACCTCCCACCTTGATGAAATAATATCTATTTCCCGGGTCAGGTGGTCTTTTGGCCGTGGTGGCTACTACTAAATGCCAGTTACCAGTGCCGCAACAATTCCTGCAAAAATATTTATTGTCTCATTTATAGTCGTCATTGTTTCGAAACTCCCAGCGGGCGCACGTGAAGGCCACTTTCATACCCTCAATTAAGAGTACTATCTGCGGTTGTATCACAAATGCCCCTGCCCTTACGAATAGTCTTACCAGTTCGCTAGCTATAAGTGGAAGCTGTGGCAACCCCATGTTCGTATGAGGCTTCTAATCACTACTTGCACTTAATTGGTTCCAGTGCTGCCCAATGCCTCCTCAGGACCAACTGCATGTTTGCAATGGCTGGCGTGTATTTTCGTGGCTCATTTCTCGATGTTAACTGCTGTCTGTGTTGCAAGGAGCTCTGGAAATAGTCCCAACCACCTCGTCGCCTTGCAGTTTTTCCTCCTGAAGTCTTTCACCACTATCCAGTCTCCAGGTTCTCGATCGTGCAGGATCCCTCCTGCTGGATGGGGTAGTGCTGCTTTCACTTGATTCTGTGTTTGAGACAAAAGTACAGACAGTTTTATACAGTAACACAACATCTCATCTTCACAGTGGCAGGTTATCTGTCCTACCTTAGGTCTTGGGCCAATTCCTGTAATGGGCAGCCGACTAAACAAAATCTTAAAGGGGCCAAGATTAGCTCTTCCTCTCCTCCCGGATCTCATATACATGAGTACAATGGGAAGTGCCTTTGTCCATGTCAACCTTAGTTCCTCACAACATTTTGTCAATTTATTTTTTAGGGTAGCATTTTCTCTTTCCCCTGCCCTACCACTCGCGGGGTGGCACAGTGTTGTCTCATGTTTATTTCCAAATAATCACTGATTTGCTGTTAGGCATTATTGACAAATGGCATACCATTGTCACTACTGAGCCTTTCAGGTATGCACCACCTCAGAATTATCTCAGTTATCAAAGCTTTTGATATAGCACTGGCATCCTGTTAAAACTTGGGGAACGTTTCTACTCATTTGGAAAACATATCAACTATTATCAACAATGCCATTTCCCTTCGCTGGTCGTCAGTTCAATAAAATCCATCTGCAAATGCTCAGAGGGTTTTTTGGTTATGGGTGTGAGCTCGCTGACTCATCTGTATTCCCCTCCCTAATGTATTAGTGGCAAAGATAACGCAATATTCACAATATTTCTGGTAGTAATGAGTAAATCCCTTAGTGTATCAGTGTGCCAAACGACTGTCATACATCCCCGCTTTTGACACATGGTCATTACTGTGTGTTAGCTTGGCATAGAATGGAAAAAACGATCATGGTAGACAGGGTTTACCATTGGGGCTACACCATACTCCTTCCCTCACCCTGCATCCTGCTTTCGCCCACTCACGCTTTTCTTCCGGTTTAGCCTGAGACTGAAACTCCTGTACGTCTGCTGTTGGGGTACAAACTTTTGTCATACATATGTCAATCCGCTCACTTGACGGCTGCCGGGCTGCCGTGCTTGCTGCTGAGTCTGCCTTTGCATTGCCTTGGGAAATGATATCATTCTGTTTTGTGTGGGCTACACATTTACACGCAGCTATTGATTTAGGCAATACGACCGCCTCCGGGAGGTCAAAAATCAGGCGATGGTGTGCGATGAGCTTTCCAGTGGAGGTCAAGTAGCCCCTGTGTTTCCACAGTCTTCCAAAATTATGTACAACCCCGAATGCGTATCTGCTATTGGTGTAAATATTCACTGTCTTTCCCTCAGCCAATTTACAGGCCTCAGTCAAGGCAATCAGCGCCACTGCTTGCACCGACAGATGAGAAGGGAGTAATCCCACTTTGATTATCTCGTAGGTAGACATTACACCATACGCAATACAATTCTGCCCCGTGTCGTTGCTACTGTATGCTGACTGGTCCACAAGAAAATCTCCATATCTGGATTCTGAAGTGGTCAATCCTGCAACCCTGGTCCAGGGCTGCACATTTCATTAGTTACAGTGACACAATCATGTGGGTCTCAGCCTCTTTCTGTGGTGGGAAGTATAGCTGGGTTAAGGACTTTATATCCTTCTATCGTAATGTTAGGCATCTCCAATAGTTCAGTATTATATCTGAACCAACGTGCTGCTGACATGCGTGCGGTCCTTTGCTCGGAAAGCAGTAAGGATACTGCATATGAGCCCAGAAGGGTTTAATCACCATAGCCGACTATCCTTGGATGCTTCAACAGCCTTTTTAGCTGAGGCCACGACTCGCAGACATTTAGGCAATGCTGACGCTATGGGGTCTGGTTTAGCTGAAAAATATGCTACTGACCTCAATTTTGCCCCATGATCCTGCAACAGCAGAGATGTCATGCACTCACGTTTCGCATCTACTGTTTGGACAAAAAGCTTGTTTGGTTTCGCAATTCACTTGTCGGTGTAGTTTGGAGTGCTTTATAAAATTTAACAAAGGCACACTCGACCTCTGAGGTCCAATGCAACGGACTCTGGTTCTGCAAAACTTTGCCATGTGCTATTTCACTGACGGGTGTCTCTAGGTTTGCATAATCTGGGATAAATATTCTACAGTAGGAGCACATGTCCAAAAAGGGTAGAAATTATTTCTTCATGTGAGACTTTAGAATTTGCTGGATTGCTTGAAGTCTGTCTTGACCAATGGCCTTCTCTTGTTCAGACAGTAAGTGACCGAAGAACTTCACGTATTGTTTCACATATTATAACTTTGCGAGACTGGCTTTGTACCCTTCATTCGTTAGATGGCAGAACAACGCAAGAGTATCCTCCTGACATTGATCCTTTGTTGGTGCCACTATGAAGCAATCATCTAAATACTGCAGAAGCACTGACCCCTGGGTGAGAACAAGACTCTCCAGACTCCTGCGTCGAGCCGAGTTATATATGGTGGGGGACTCACATTAACCTTGACAAAGTCACGTGAAGGTATACGATTTCCCTTTGAATGAAAACGCGTACCAGAATTGACTGTCTGGATGCACTGGTGCGCGAAAGAAGGCATTTGCTAAATCCACAACAGAGAACCATTGTTCTCCGCTGGAATTTGAGCGCATATAGTAGTTATTGGGAACATTTGGGGCGTGCGTGACAACAGCATTATTGACTGTCTGCAGGTCTTGTACAAACCTCCATTCTTCAGGTTCACCAGGAATGCATGCCTTTTTAGATTAGATTAATTACAGTGTGGAAACAGGCCCTTCGGCCCAACAAGTCCACACCGCCCCGCCGAAGCGTAACCCACCTATACCCCTACATCAACAGCTACCCCTTACCTAATACTACGGGCAATTTAGCATAGCCAATTCACCTGACCTGCACACTTTGGGACTGTGGGAGGAAACCGGAGCACCCGGAGTAAACCCACGCAGACACGGGGAGAACGTGCAAACTCCACACAGTCAGTCGCCTGAGGCGGGAATTGAACCCGGGTTTCCGGCGCTGTGAGGCAGCAGTGCTAACCACTGTGCCACCGTGCCGCCCAGAAAAAAAATTGAGGTTCTCACAAGTGAGGTTTCACAGGGGATTATGACTGCAGCCTTTAGGGCTGATTCAAAGGCTGGAGTTATTCCTTCTGTGGCCTCGTGTTTTAACGGGTATTGTGCTCTGCAAGGATGATACTCGGACTTTGGGGTTATCTGAATGGGTTCACAGCCCGGTATAAGCCCCACATCAGGTTTGTCCTTTGCCAACAACTCAATCGGGACCATTTTTATTCTTGGCTCCGAGACTGGTATCTTAGGGAAACGCCTGGCTGTTCCCTTAGGCTTTTTAGGGCTAGCAGGGGTTCCCTGGCTTGTCCTATCTGCCGGAGTTAGCCAATTTAGTTTCATCTTATATGTCCGCATATCTGCATTGAACCAGACACCCACATCGTCCCTGAAGAAAAACCTTTCGTTTTTTGTGCCTTTAGCACCCATGGTCCCAAATCCTGCCACCTGTCACCAGATGCCTTCGCCAGTGACACGTGAGGAGCAGAGCCTTCCACATCAACAAATAGCGTGTGCGTGCTGTTACAGATACCTTAGATAAGTTCAGACTGACTGCGCATCTGTGATCACTCCAATAAACTTCGCACAATAACAACTGATCTGGTTTAACCAATCTTATGAACCAATCATTCTCAAATGGTTCGTCAGGTCCGTCACAGTGTATGTGTGCTGTGCAGTGCAGCACATCTCCAGCAAGAAAATCGATGATAATAGGATTAGCATGTTTGCTTGCTTCCAGGGTGAGTGAATCGCTCACTGAACTTATCACCCTCTGGCTTAATCGCCATGCATAGAAGTACATCAGGTGTCGCGGTTCATAATTGACAGCCTGTACTGGTAAATATTCCCTTTGAATTACCCGCAAGCTCGTCAGAGTACTGAGCAAGTCCAACCCCAGTCTCCCTATGAGACCCCGAACCAACAGGTTTAAAGAACAAAATTCTGATAACAAGAAGGAGTATTGGAATGTTTCGCCATGGCTAGTTTTGCACAAGAAGCGTGCAGAACATTTCTCCTGCATCACTACTCCTGATGCACCCATTGTGTTCAGGAACTTTCACTCATCTTTATTTTCATCGATTGTCTAAACTGGCTTAATTTAAGGACTGAGTAAGTTGACCCTGTATCTTCCAAAAAGGTAATTGATGTACCTTCCACATATAACATAGAGATCGGCATTGACTTATACGCATCATCATGATTTTGAACAGACTCCACTTTTCGCAATGTCAGCACTCAACATAGAGGTTGGGCATGTCTCAGTGTCCGTAAGATTATTAGAAGAGAGAAGCAGAAGCGAATCCCCGTTGCCAAGCATAAGGGAAAGTGGCTTACCTTGAGGGCTGCCCATCTCCACCACAGCCTTTCCCTGTCAGTCACCCCGCTGTTCAGCCTCCAGGGCCGATTGAAGCTGTCTGTGTGGGCACTGTCTCGCCCACTGGTCCATTGCTCTGCAAACAAGGGACCCGCCAGATCTACAACTACCTGCACCCTTACGCGACCTCTTCCTCTTCATCTTCTGCGACCTCCACCTCTGCCTCTCTCTCTTCCTGCAGCACCTCCGTCCAACGGTTGGGTGATCATTTGCATCACAGTAAACTGAGCTTTATGTGCTTCCGTTTATCCTTCTCTTGAGAAAGCAATTTTCCAGCATGTATCGCATGATGTTCTATCAAATTCAGCTTTCCCGTGTCCCAGGTAGTACATGTGTCTTTTACCTGTTTTCGTTATTTCATCCTTCGTTACATTGATAAAGCTGTTATTCAGGTGTGCCTCATACGGCATGATTTATGCCGCTGTTATGTCGTCAGATGGTCTCACTCCTCACCGGGTGTTATGGACTTCAGTGAGGCGCTTAAGGTCCTGGGACTCTGTCTCACCTTCCCATTATTTACACTTTGATATTTTGGTGATGTCCATTTGCGTTGGGAATGCCTCCCTTAAGGCGGTTGCCAGCACTGCAACAAAAGCATTAAAGTCTCCGTTCTGCTCCTGTTGTGTGTTGGCTACTCTGGCATGAATGTTTGCGGCTGGCCAGTTATACTCGATTTTAGTGACATCGACACCTATTTTTCATCCCAGGAAACGTCTCATCTCATGTGACATGGGACGGAACTCAGTATAGAACTTTGTCACTTCTTTGGCGAACTTATTACCTCCAACTTCGCTTGAGTCTGGCAACTGCCCATAGGCACTTTCCAGATTCTTCATAGTCCATGGCTGGTGCATCAATACTGGATACCGTTCTGGACCTGCAACGTCTAACATTGGAGTTTGCAGAATTGCCTGATGAGTTCATCATTCGCCAGTACCCTCCCTGTCTGACTCACCATCTGTCAGAGGTTGATCGCGAATAGGCCCTGGATCCCTTTCCTTCTTGGAATGGTCATCCTTCTTTTGGGCTTGTTACTTCAATTGGTTGTAGGTATGGCGTGCGATCGGTGATTCAGCAGACCCTGAGGCAGCTTCATTATGTTGTTTTCTGTGCGCGTCTGCGTGTGCGCTGGTGTTTGTACGTGTACTTGATCTATCACATAATTGAGATTTCCTTTTCCTATGTCAGCCTCAGCCTTACATGTTATCAGCACTCCAATTCACAGGTTGAATTTTCCCCTCCTTTCTCCTTTTCTCTCTCCTCCAACCTCCACCTCATAATTTCCAGCTTCCTCTCTCTGGCAAAGTACATTCCTTGATTCACAATTCTAACTGCTTGACAGACACTGGGCTGTCATTATTGAGCATGTATTGTATTTTTGGTTGTCCATTTCAAGTACTGTGTGGACTCTCCTTTTGTTTGATCTTGCCGGAGCTTAATTTTAGTGTAACTGGAAAAGTCTTCAACTGTCTCTCTCTCACGCGGTACCGTTATCATTTCCCTTTGCCTTCCTTACTTACCTCCGGAGAACCCCTCTCGCATTGGACACGTCCGCCTCAATGCCTTGGTTTTCCTAAACCAAAAAACCAAGTATCCAGTACACCTTTGGTGAGTCCAACTCAGCCAGTGGTGGCTCCAAGTCTAAAACTACCCTTAAATGTGCTGTCTCTGAAACACTTTAGAAACGGCAATCCCCTTCCCTTGGGTTTTGCTCTAATACCACGCGAGAGTTCACTGAAGCATGTTCCTGTTGTATTTATTCTATTAGAATGAGTCTCTATGTAGGATCACTTAAGCCACGATTCTTACTCCAACTCTATTCGATTCGCTTGGGCGATCGACCGATTCCCAGCCCTCTCACGCATAAGGGCCAATTCAGCGCTCGATATGAAGCGAAACACCTTCAAGGCACTGCCAACTACGCCTCGTGGGAATCTTCAGAATCCCATCCAGACGCCTGGTCCTGGGACGAGTCCCCAAGTTTACTGTCGTGAAAATTATCTCGACTTGACTCAACTATTGGCAAGAGCAAAGAAGGGAGCTATATTTCAATTCTGCAGATTTGACCCCTGTCCATTCATCTCGATGCCTCAATGTAAGGGTTATCTGGGTATTCTTCAGACACTTGCCTCAAATGTGTTTTTTATCACACACTCAATGGCAAAGTCTGGGAAAACACTAGTTGTTATTCGATCATTCCCTGGTCTTGGACATAACAGTTCTGCTTGCACTGAGTTCGACTGTTGCAAGGTCGAGTTGTTTGTTTCTCAAACTGATATAGAGACAAACTGACTGTAAAAATCTTCAAAGTATTCTTTTTAAAGCCCAGCACAACATTCAATGTTAGAAAAGCATTCTCTTTCAAATTTATTGTAAATGGATAATTTTCCATTACAGTCAGAGGATTCATGAGGACACAGCGGTAGATGTAATCTATATAGACTTCAGTCAGGCGTTGGAGAAGGTTTCCCATGGGAGGTTGATTAGCAAGGTTAGATCTGAAGGCATACTGAGAGAACTAGCCATTTGGATACAGAACAGCCTGAACGGTAGAAGGCAGAGGATGGTGGTGGAGGGTTGCATTTCAGACTGGAGTCCTGTGACCAGTGGAGTGCCAAAAGGATTGGTGCTGGGTCTTCTAATTTTCTGCATTTATATAAATGATTTGGCTGTAAGCCCAAGAGGCATAGTCAGTAAGTTTGCAGATGACACCAAAATTGGAGGATTAGTGGGCAGCAAAGAAGGTTACCACAGATTACAGCAGGATCTTGATCAGATGGGCCATAATGCGAGCATAATGCATACCCACGGGCAGATACTATTATCAAAGTTGGTGAACAGATTTCTGCGTTTGTAATTCCATACAGGCGATACCCGTTTAAAGTGATGCACGTTCGACTGAAGAACTACAGGTTAGGCAGCATCCAATGAACAGGAGAAACGACGTTTCGGGCAGAAGCCTTTCTTCAGGAATCATGCCCGAAACGTCGATTCTCCTGTTCCTTGGATGCTGCCTGACCTGCTGCGCTTTTCCAGAAACACATTTTTAACTTTGATCTCCAGCATCTGCAGTCCTCACTTTCTCCCCGACTGAAAAACAAGCCTGCCACAGTCCAAAGACGCATGTACAGAGTTGTGGCTGGGTTGACAAACTGTGCACTGTATTTGGACGATGTCATGATCTTTAGCAATTCAAGCAATGATCACAAAAGACTGTTGGCAGAGCTCTTTGAACGACCACGAGAAGCAAAACTGATGCTAAACATAAATTAAACAGAATTCACGAAAGAGGTGACGTTCTTGGGATGTAAGATCGGTCATGGAAGGTCGATTCCCGCCGGAACATAAAGGCGAAGGCTACAGAGGAATTTGCATGATCAACTTCGAAGAAAGAGTTTCTTCAATTCTTCACACTCAGCGGAGTCTGCCAGAAGTCGGTTCCAAACTATATTCGTTTAGTAGCACCGTTAACCGATTTGCTGAATAAGAATACAACATTTCAGTGGACAGTACCATGCCAGGAGACATTCGACCATTTGAAGTCGATATTAACCACCAAACCAGTTTTAACTACACCAAACTTCTCAAAAGCGATTAAAGTCGCCATCGATGGTAGTGACGTTTGAGTTGGAGCTGTACTTCAACAGGAAAGATAAGCATGGGATTGAACTGGCAGTTGGTTACTTTTCAAAGAAAATCAACATCTACCAGAGGAAATGCTCCATAATCGAAAAATGACTATTGAGTTTGGTTCTGGCTTTACAAATTTAAAGTATATGCCCGAACAATGGTTCAGAAACGGTTATGTACACTGACCACAATCCGCTAAAACGTTTATATATAAGAATATGATACTATTTCATTGGATTCTAACGGTAGAGAATTTCAATATATAAATCGTATATGTTACGTGTCTGTCGAATGTATTCACAGACAGGTTATTGCAGATTAAACTTATGGCGTTGAGATGAGATTTGTCTTTATTTAATGTCTTATGTGTGTATATAGGAAAAGGTTAAGGCGATATCATATGAAATTTATCGGTATGCCAGGATAAAGTATTTAAAAAATAAAATGAAAACATATGTTCATTATGATGGTTCATTTTTCCTGAATAGACGAGGTTCTTTAAACATATTGTTGCATGGCTAAGACTGTTGAAAGCAGCAGAATAACCAGACACTGCAACAAGTGTTATCAAGAATACAACAACGTAATACTGGATCGAACAACTCGATTAGTTCATTGCCTAGAGACATAAACATTTCGAGTTGACCACTCAGTTTAAATTTTATCGAGAATAAAATATTAAATCAATTCAAATTTGAATTGTGTCTATTGAAAATCTTAAAAAAGAATGACACAATCAGATGCTCTGGGGTATGATACGGGTGACATTGAACAGATGAGAGGAGGACTGCCAAGTCCTGCATGTAACAATCTTCTTGAAAAAACATATCTCTGAAAAATACCTTTTCGATCGGTTACGTGTGACACTGAATTTCCTAACAAGGAAAAAGAAGACATAGGAAGATCCGAAGAAAAGAACCGACAGCTGGCTGGCTTTGAGAAAAGAATTGCTGTTTTGTTAACTTTAATTGGGAGTTTTATCTGAATAGTATTATCGAAGGGAACGTCACAATGGGTAATAGAAATACATTGTCAATCGTGGTTTGTTAATTTATTACTCTTTTACTTTAGAAATAAAGTTCTTAATTTTTACTTTGTGCAGTTCTTGGTCACTCAAACTTTTGCAGATTACTGTACGGCATAAATCGTTTCTGTGTTTTATATGAAGCAGGAGGGTTTACCGTGTGTCGTAACGAGTCTAAACAAATTTGGCAATGCAAGTGTACATCTGTTCAGTTCTTTGAGTGCACTGGAGTTTTGCACCATTCGTGACCTGAATGACGTGATTCTCTCCGCCGTGATCTGAATCCCAAAAAAAAAGTCGAAAGCAAACTCCGCCCTTTATCGTAGTTGACAGGATTCGAACCTGCGTGGCAACACTCCCAATGGATTTCAAGTCCATCGCCTTAACCACTCGGCCACAACTACATAAGGATGTGCCACTACTGTTGAATTAATCATTTCCAGGTCTTTGTCTCTGTTGAGCTCAGCAGTTCTGAATCATTGTTTGGTTTATTTGAATTCAAAAACCACAGCTTCGAAATCGATGAAATGTCGGGACAAAGTGGGTCTGGGTGTTCCACCCCGAGAGGTGGAATCGATATTCATCTTAAAAGAAGGCGGAAATTGCAGGAAAATACTCAGCAGGTCGAGCAGGATCGGGGCTGGGAAAGGGCGATTCAACATTTCAGAACTTCTTCAGAAGTTATTTGAACTCCGCTTTCTCCCAGTAGTACTGCCAAACCCCAGTCTGTACCGAGCGTTTTCTATTTTTGTTTCAGATTCTGAAAATCCAAGTTCCTTTACATTAGCCATTAAAACAATACAAAAATTCCATTTTGGTTCCGGATTGGATTCCTGTTTGGGGAACATTTTCCTGACCACATTAAAAGCCCGGAGCTGTGCAGGAAAGAAAACAAATGAAGTATGAGCCATGAGAGATCCGTTCCTGGGTGGTACCAAACCACCAACTGTTCGGTTAATGGATGAACGTGTTGACCAATTACGCAACAAAGACGGGTGGGCTGACTCGTTGCACGATCCATGAAACAGGCTTTTCACGAACTCAAACTTCAGCCTGCCCTTCCCGAAGGGTTTGTTATCCTCAATCAGTTTTATTTTTCCAAAATAAATCCTGGGACATTCACTGTAATGACATGGCAACAGTTCTGCACCCTCTGCAAACACATTTATGTCACAGGAACCAACTTTTCTACATCTGAGGAGCAGGAAAACCACGATTCATGCAAAAGCCTTTCATCAGGAATTTGGTTGGAAGCCTCGAGTGTGGAGAGATAAATGTGAGATGATGGGGCTGGGCTGAAGGTAGCTGAGATAGCAATAGGTGCACGGGGGAGGGTGTAATGTTGATAGTTTGGAGGGGAGGGTGATGTACATGGGTGGGAAGGAAATGGGACAAATGGGACAGCTCATAAGGACGGTGCTGAGCTGGAAGTTGTGAAGTGGGGTAAGGTGGGGAAGGGGAAATGTGGAAACTGGTGCAACCCCTTTGATGCCATGGGGTTGGAGGTTACCGAAGTGGAGATTTGGCTTCAGAACATAGAACAATACAAAGCAGCACAGACTCTTTGGCTTTCGATGTTGCGCCGACCTGTGAGTATTTCTCAGCTCATCCCCCTATACTATCCCATCATCATCCATGTGGTTATGCAAGAATTGTTTACATCTCCCTAATGTGGCTGAGCTATCTACATCGACAGGCAGGGCATTCCACGCCCTTACCACTCTCTGAGCAAAGAACCTGCCTGTGACATCTGGCTTAAATCTATAACCCCTCAATTTGTATTTATGGCCACCCATACAAGCTGACATCATCATCCTAAGAAAAAGACTTCCACTGTTTACCCTATCGAATCCTCTTATCATCTTGCAACTCTGTATCAAATCCGCTCTTAGCCTTCTTCTTTCCAATGAGAACAGACCCAAGTCTCTCAGATGTTCCTCGTAAGACTTTCCCTCTGGAACAGGAAATATCCTGTTTAATCTCGACTGCAACTTTTCCAATGCTTCCACATCCTTCCTGGAATGGGGCGACCAGGCAGCACAAAATATTCCAAGTGGAGCCACACAAGTGTTTTGTATAGTTGCAGCTTTGCATTATGGCTCAGGAACCCAATCCTCTCCCAATGAAACCTAACACAACGTAGGCCTTCTTAACAGCACTATCAGCCTGGCTGGAAACTTTTAAGAATCTATGGACATGGACTCCAACAACCCGCTGCACATCCACATTACCAAGAATTTTTCATTCAACTCATTTTTCTGCCTTCCTACTGATGTTCCCAAAGTGAATCACCTCAAATGTAGATGCAATGAACTCTATTTGCGTCCTCTAAGACCAATTCTGCAGTTTATCCGACCTCCCCAGCAAACTGCAACATTTTTCCACTCTGTCCACTACTCCACCAACTTTAGTGTTATCTACAAGCTTACTAACCCATCCACCTATGCCTGCGTTTTAGTCATTTATGAAAACGGCAAACAGCAGTGGTCCCAAAAACGATCTTTGTGCCACACCACTCGTAACCGGACTCCAGTCTGAATATTGTCCATTAGTCACCACGTGCTGCATTCTAACAGAAAGCCAGTTTCTAATCCAAACTGCGAAATCATCGTCAATCCCATGCCTCCGCATTTTCTCCAACAACCTAACATGTGGAATCTTATCAAAGGTTTTACAGACGTCCATGTACACCACGTCAAGTGCCCTACCCTGATCCACATGTTTGGTCACCTTCTCAAAAAACTCACGAAAACATGTTGACCATCTGAAATCAAATTGTTGCTTGCTGAATGATTGTCAATCCTATCTCTCATAATCCTTTACATAATTTGTTCATACAACAGACGTAAGACTCATTGATCTATGATTACTTGGGTCATCTGTATTACCCTTCCTGAACAAGGGAACAACTTCTGCTATCCTCCAATCTTCGAGTGATATTCTTGTCGACAGTAACGAAATAAAGATCAAAGGCAAAGGCTCTGCAATCTCCTCCCTGGCTTCCCAGGAAATCCTTGGATAGATCTCATCCGACCCAGGGGACTGACTTGTTTTTACACCTTCCAGAATTGTTAACAAGTCCTCCTTGTAAACCTCAGTCCCATCTAGTCTAGTAGCCTGTATCTTAGATTCTCCTTGACAACGTTGATCTAATTCAATATGAATACTAACGAAAGTTATTCATTTGGTGCCTTCCTATCTCCTCTGACTCCACACACAATTCCTCACTACTATCTTTGATTGGTCCTAATCTTACTCTCGTCATTGTTTTATTCCCCATATACACGTAGAAAGCGTTAGGGTTTTCTAGGATTCAATCTGCAAGCGACTTCTCATGTCCTCCCCTGGCTCTGCTGGACTCTCTGTTCAGGTCTTTCCTAACTAACTTGTAACTCTCAATCGCTCTAACTGAGCCTTCACGTCAAACCCGAACATAAGCCTCCTTCTTTCTCTTGACGTGAACTTTAACTTCTTTAGTAAACCACGGCTGCTTTGCTCGACAACTTCCTTCATGCCTGACAGGTACATACTCATCAAGTACGTGCAACAGCAGTTCCTTGAGTAAGTTCCACATTTCAATTGTGGTCATCCCATCCGTTTCCTTCCACATCCTGTGCATACTAAATCTTGCTAAATCGCATCATAATTGCCTTTCCGTCAGCCATAAGACTTTCCCTGCAGTTTGTAACTATCCCTTTCTATTGCTTAAGTAAACATAACCGAATTGTGTTTGCAATCACCTCCATCCAAATCTAACCCCTGGCCCGTCCATTACCTTTTTCCAAATCCAATGTTGCCTGTGACTGTTAGTAAGAGCCAGTCTGGCCTTAAGTTTTAGAACTGTGTTGATGATGAGACAGGAATTCATCAAAGTTGAAAGGGACAAATAGCTTTTCAGCTCATCTCCCTCTGTTTCCTTAAGTCCCAGGAGATTATTATCATTTGGTGCAGGAATTCACAGATGATATCTTTGGTTGCTTCAAATCTTCTGAACACTGTGCAAGAGAGTAAAATAGTGCACCAGATCCAGGCTCCAATGAGAGAGCCAAGGCAGCATCTATTTTCGGAGTGCCAGAACTGACGGAACGGTGCTTTCCCTTTCCAATGCAAAAGGTTTGCGCTGAAAGAGCGGCGCTTTTGGAGTATCAGTGTTGTTGGAGCTGACGCTGTCTGAGTATCAGTGCTGAGGATGCAGATACTCTCAGATGGTTCTTGCTGAAGGACCGGTTACTGTAACAGGATCAATGCTGAGGGAGTGGGCACTGTCAGAGGGTTAGTGTTGAGGGAGCAGGTACTGTTGGAGTGTCAGTACTGAGCGAGAGGGTACTGTCACAGGGTCAGTGCTGAGTAAGTACCATCGTCGCCCGTTCCGTGTTGTGTGAGAGAGCGCTTTCGGAGTGACAGTGCTAAGGGATTGTATATAAAATACTTCATGCTAATATATCCACAAAAAAACATCAAATGGCAGCTGGATAAGCAAACTGTCCATCAAATCATTCAATGGCAAGTCCGAACATAAATACATTATCAAAAACCTCTCTCATGTTTGAGGACACAAGCATTCTGCCTGTCTTTGTCACACATATGCTGCCTGTCTGGTCACATGCATCATTCCTGTTTTTGTCTCACACAGCCTTACCATGTTTTTCACCCACATTCTCCCACTCTCCGTCTCACACACCCTCCATGTCTTCGTCACACACACCTTCATTGCATGGAACAAACTCGAAGTCTGCCAGTACTGGAGTAGACTTCAGTTTCTCCATTCCCAGGGATATGATTGGGTAAAAATGGTTCGAAGTGGAGGCTATCCACTTTCCACTGACCCAGCCCCAATCCAGCTCTTTGTCTGAACTGAGGGCAAATCGCAGTGAGATATGACAGACCGAGAGAGTGAGAGAGAGAGAGACATAGAAATTGAAAGCACAGAATCAGATGCTTCAGACCAACTTGTCCACGTTGACAATATATCATTAATAACTCTCATCTCATCTGTCAGCATTTGACACATGACTCTCTCAATCGTTCCTACTCATTTACCAATCCTGATGCATTATTAAACTTTGTATTTCTTCCAGCCTCTACCTCTCCCTCTGCCAACTCATTCTATACTTGCACCACTCTCTATGAATAATGCTGTGTGTGTGGGAAAGGATACTCTCAGGCGTTCAAGCTGCTGAGGCACCTGTGGGTTCACATCGGGGAGAAGCCATTCATTCAATCCTTGTGTTGGAAGCGATTCAACCAATCATCCGACCTGCTGAGCAATCTTGGCAGCTGCGCAGATGATAAATGTTTTCGTAGCACTGAGGACATCTGTTAATTTTATCCAATGATCAGTAAACGTATTAGTGAGTGGAGAATATATAAAGAGACATGAACTGACAGAGTCAGGAGGGACAGATATGAAATGCTTCAATCCTTCATTAAATCTATACGATATAAAGATTGATTTCCGTTTCTTTCTTCACCATGAAAGCCTTTTTTCTTTCGTGCAGGAGGATAAATTAGAGACAGAAGTATTTCCTTAACTTTCCAAAGCAAAATAATGCAGGATACTCAGTTAATTTTCATCTGTTACCGTTAGCTTTGGCAGGCTGAATAAATTACATTAAAAACAGTTCCTCAATAACAGTGACCATCAAGTGTACACTGAAGATTATTGAATAGGGCATCGTGGAGGTCGGTGTCCAGTGAACGTCCTTAGGGATTGGTTAGGGGGCTCTGGTCTTTGCGATTTTAATAAATGAATTAGATGAGGTAGAAGAGAAGTGAGGTAGTAATTTTGCCGATGACCTAAAGGTTGGTGGAATTGTCGATAGTGTATTCGGCTGTTGTGGATTGCAATGGAACATTGCGAGGTTGCAGAACTGGGCTGATACGTGGCAGATGGAGTTAAACCCGAACAGTGTGAAGTCGTTCACTTTGGAAGTGCGAGTTTCAATGCAGTATAAAGGGTTAAAGGATTCCTGAAAGTGTGGAGGAGCAGAGGAATCTTGGGTCATATTGGCTGTGTTTAGAACAAGTGTCAGGCGTTGATCAATCCCAATAACCAAGCAAGTTAAAATCTACCAAGGAGTTTCCAGTTTTACATATAACGTTTTGAAACAGTTGTTCAGAGTGACAATCAAAATGAAATAACTGGTTTCTGACGTACTTCAGGAGTACCTTTGAATGTAGTATCCACCCAGGTTACAGTTAAAGTCGAGAAAGTTGAGGTGATTTGAACAAGTTGATATGCTTCTTTGGAGATATTTCGATTGCTTACCAATAAAATGTGTTTTCGGAAGTTACATTTGATAATCTCTTCACGACCAATCAGAGCAGGCCCACATAGATAGATGTTGTGGCAAACATTCATTTTAATAACAGCACCTGGAATTTCGTATATACCACGACGTTTAGCTTTCAGTAAAGGTGCTGATATGATGTGTTATATGTGAAATAAAGAATGTGTGAAAGCACTGTGAAGCTGCACTGGAGTGGGTCCTAAATACATGTTACTCTTTGAGGAACAGCCGGACATGTAATGATCTATGTGTCCCGGAGAATCGGGCTGCATTTTTGACATCATCGATACAGTGAAACTTTCTCCCGTAGGGAACTATCTTTAACCAGTCAGGAGAGAATTCATTCTCACAGGGAATGGGCAGGAATGCTGCGAGGATCAAAAGGAAGAGTCTGCACACTTTGATTGGGATGATTAAGAACTGTCCACAATTCGTAAACAAGTGAATAAATAGGTTGGAAAACTTTTCACCAATGTTTGATTTGTTGCTTGAAACTCATGCATCTGTGTATGATTATTTTATGAACTCACGGCACTCCTCAGGAGAAGGACGGTCGAGTCGATCTGACCGCAACAGTTAAAGATGGAGATTCTGCAACTCAACTGATCTTAAGTTACTAAAGGTGTTCTTTTCTCTTTCTTGGACAGTGAAGTCTTGAAGGAATCAAAAGTAATGTGGTGATTCTTTGGTGCGAGGGAAAGTGCACCTAATTTCTGCTAATGCACAGTTGATCGGTCATCACCCTGACAATGAAGGTACAGAATCGAGAAAACAATGACACATTGAAAATGTCAGAATTAAAACAGTGCATGAACAGCAGCATCTGCAATCAAGAACAATGTCAGATCTCAAGCCTGAGACTTGTGGGCGGACAGAGGGTCCAATACACAAATAGAATGTAGCTGACACTCAAAACACAGCGTCAATTACACAGGTGAAAGGGGGAAGTGCAGATCCTGGAGATTAGTCAGGAGTGTGTTGCTCGAAAAGGACAGCAGTTCAGGCATCTTCCGAGGAGCAGGAAAATCGAAAATTCAGAAAAAGCCCTTCATTCGAGTTGAGGGTTTGAGCCTCGGTGTTGGAGAGATTAAGTGGCAGGTGCGTGGGGCTTGGGAAAAGTCAGCTGAGAGTGAAAAGGGTGGATGGAAGTGGGGGAGTGGTGAGAGTTCAGAGGGAAGAGTGGGCGGATAAGTGGGAAGAAGGATTGACAGGTATGACAAGTCATGAGCGCCGTGCTGAGATGAAAGTTTGGAACTGGGATTAGGTGGGGGGAGGGGGCATGGGGAAACTGATGAAATCCACATTGATGCCATTGGGCTGGTGGTTCCCGTGGCTGAAGATGAGGCGTGATTTCTGCAAAGTCAAGTGCTAAGGGAGTGGCGATGAACGAGGCCCAGGACCGGCATGTCCTCGGTGGAGTGGGAGGGTAATTGAAGTTTTTGGCAATGAGGCGGTCGGAGCAGGTGTCCTGCAGGTGTTCACTGAAGCGCTCTTCGAGTCAGCATCCTGTGTTCTAAATGTAGAGGAGACTGCATCAGGAGCAATGAGCAGAGGAACTGACTTGTATGGAAATGGAGGTAAAAGTCAGATGGATGTGGAAGGTTGCTTTATAGCTTTGGTCCCTGGTTGGTGGGATGTGTGGCCCAGCTTTTGCAATTCCTGCGGTGGCAAACGAAGCGGTTCGGATAGTTGGGTGGATTGGTGTGGAATGGTCCTGACTAGAGAGTAGCGGAAAGAATGGACTTTCTTTCAAGCGCTTAAGAGTGAGGAGAGTAATATATCCCCTGGTGTTGGGTTCTGTTTGTAGGTGGGAGACATGGCGAAGGCTGTACGTTGTATGCAGAGGTAGCTGGGGTGGAGGGTGATAAGCAGGGTGGCCCTGCCCGTTTTGGGGTTGGAGGGGTGTGTCTCGAGTGTGAAAGTGCGGGAAATGGATGAGATCCATGGGAGGGCTTCATCAACCACGTGGGAGGGGAAATTGCGGTCTTTCGAAAATCGGCCATCTGGTATGATCTGTGTTGAACTAATCATGCAGTCATAGAGATGTCCAGCAAGGAAACTAGCTCTTCGTTCCAAGCCGACTATGCTGACCAGATACCCCAACCCAATCTAGTCCCACCTGCAAGCACCCAGCCCATATCCATCCTCACCCTTCCTGTTCATATTCTCTTCCAAATGCATTTTAAATGTTACAATTGTACCAGCCTCCACCACTTGCTCTGGCAGGTCATTCCATACACGTACAACCCTCTGCATGAAAAAGTTGTCTCTTAGATCTCTCTTATATCGTTCACCTCTCACGCTTAAACTATGACCTCTAATTGTGGACTCACACACGCACGGGAAAATATTTTGGCTATTTTTCCGATCCATGTCACTCATAACTTTGTCAAACTCCATAAGGTCACCCCCCAGCCTCTGACACTCGATGTAAAACAGCCCCAGCCTGTTTGGCTTCTCCGAAAGCTCAAATCGTCAAACGCCTGGCTACATCCTTGTAAATCTTTTCTGGACCCTTAATGTTTCACAACATCTTTCCGATATGTAGGAGACCAGAATTGCATGCAGTATTCCGAAAGCAGCCTAAACAAGGTCCTGGACAGCCAGTAAACGGACGCTATATTGTGACCAATAAAGCAAAGCATGCCAAACGCCTTCTTCAGTATCCAATCTACCAGCGACTCCCCTTGCAATGAGCTATGAACCTGCACTCCATGGTGTCTTTGTTCAGCAACACTCCCTATGACCTGACCGTTAAGTCGAAAAGTCCTGCTGAGCTTTGCTTTCCCAAAATGCAGCACCGCGCAATTATCAGAATTAATCTCCGCCTGCCACTTCTCAGCCAATTGGCCCATCTGATCAAGATCCTGTTGTAATCTGTGGTTACCTTCTTTCCTGTCCACTACATCTCCAATTTTGATGTCATCTGCAAACTTACTGAATATGCCTCTTATGCTCACATTCAAATCATTTATGTAACCGACCAAAATTAGAGAGCCCAGCACTGATCCTTTTGGCACTCCACTGGTCACAGGCCTCCAGTTAGAAAAGCAACACTACACCAACACACTCTGCCTTCTATCGTTCCAACAGTTCTGTATCCAAATGGCTGGGTCTCCCTGTATTCCTTCAGATCTAACCTTGCTAATCAGTCTCCCATGGGAAACGTTGTCGAACGCCTGACTGAAGCCATATAGATGATATCTACCGCTGAACCCTCATGATCCTCTGAGTTACTGTAATGGAAAATTATCCATTTACTGTAAAATTTGAAAGAGAATGCTTTTCTAACATTTAATGCTGTGCTGTGCTTTGTAAACAATACTTTGGTGAGGTTTGCAGTCAGCTCGTCTCTGTTTCAGTTTTGTAAATATTCAACTCCACCTTGCGACAGTGGGACACAGTGAACTCATAAGAACTGTTATGTCCAAGACCAGGGGTTGAGAGATCAACAACTTGGGTTTTCCCAGTATTTGCCCTTGAGTGTGTGATAAATATCAGTATAAGGCAAGTTCTGAACAATGCTCAGATAACCCTTACATTGAGGCGTCGAGATGAATGTACTGGGTTCAATTCTGCAGAATTTAAATAAAGTTCCTTTCTTTGCCCTTGCTAATAGTTGAGTGAAGTCAATTTAATTTTCACGACAGTGAACCTGGGGGCTGATCCCGCTACCAGGCGACTGGGTGGGATTCTGAAGATTCCCACGAGATGTAGGCGCCAGCGCATCGAAGGTGTTTCTCTTCCGATCGAGCGCTGAATTGGCCCTGATGCGTGATAGGACAGGGAATGTGTCGATTGCCCAAGCACTGGCATTCGAATTGAATCTAGTCGGGGTAAGATCGTGGCTTAACGAATCCTACATGGAGACTCATTCTAAGAAATCAACACAAAAGGAACAGGGTTCAGTGAACTCTCGCGATGTACTACAGGAAAACCCAAGGAAAGGAGATAGCCGTCTGGAGTGTGTTTATGAGACAGCACTTTTAAGGATGTTTATAGACTTGGAGCCACAAATGGCTGAGTTGGACTCACCAAAGGCGTACTGGAAACGTGGTTTCTTGGTTTCGAAACCAAGGCATTGAGGCGGACTTGTCCGATGCGAGAGGGGACCTGCGGAGGTAAGAAAGCAAGTCAAAGGGAAAAGATATGTAGTCACTCCGCAGATAAAAGGAAAAGACTGATGGGTGACAGTTAGGGGACAGAAAAGGAACCGGCAGGCAGTGCAGGGATCCCCGGTGTCCATTCCCCTCCACAATAAGTATATCGTTTTGGATACTGTTGGGGAGGATGACTTACCAGGGGAAAGCAGGGGACACCTGCTGCTCAGAAAGGAAGGGGAAGAGGAGCAGAGCAGTAGTCATTAGTGACTCGATAGTTAGGGGACAGATAGGAGGTTCTATGGGGACGAGAGAGACTCATAGTTTGTGTGTTGCCTGGCGGGTGGCAGGGTCCGTGATGTCTCTGATCATGTTTTTCAGATTCTTCGGGGGGAGGGAGAGCAGCCCCAAGTCGTTGTCCACATTGGCAACAAAGACATAAGTCGGAAGAGAGATGGGGACTTGAGGCAGAAATTCAGTTAGCTAGGATGGAAGCTTAGATCTAGGACAAACAGAGTTGTTTTCTCTGGTTTGCTGCCCGTGCCATGTGCTAGTGAGGTGAGGAATAGGGAGAGAAAGGAGTTGAACACGTGGCTATAGAGATGGTGCAGGAGGGAGAGTTTCGGATTTTTGGATAATTGGAGCTCTTTCTGGGATAGGTGAGACCTCTACCAGTAGAATGCTCTTCATCTAAACCAGAGGTGCACCAATATCCCGGGTGGGAAATTCGCAAAAGCTTTTCAGCTGGATTTAAACTAATACAGTAGGGGGATGGGGAACCAAATTGTCGGACAGATACAGAAGAGGATGCGAGTAGGTACTTTCAAAATTAAGTATCAGTCACTGGCAAGCGAGAAACTGGTTTGAAATGTGTTTACTTCAACGCGAGGATCATCCGAAATAAAGTGGGTGAACTGGCAGCGTTGCTTGGTACCTGGGACGTCGATGTTGTGGCCATTACGGGGACATGGATAGAGCAGGGACAGGAATGGTTGTTGCAGATTCCGGGATTCAGATGTTTCAGTAAGAACAGAAAAGATGGTAAAAGAGGGGGAGGTGTGACATTTTTGATCAGGGACAATATTACAGTTGTAGAAAGGATTTTTGGGGACTCGTAACCTGAGGTGATATGGGCTGAGGTTAGAAACAGGAATAGAGAAGTCACCATGCTGGGAGCTTTCTATAGACCTCCAAGTAGTCCCAGAGATGTAGACGAAAGGACAGCAAAGATGATTCTCGATGGGAGTGAGAGAGGCTGGGTCGTTGTCATGGGGGACTTCAACTATCCAAACATTGACTGGGATCACTGCAGTGCGAGTACTATAGATGGGTCAGTTTTTTGTCCTGTGTGTGCAGGAGGGCTTCCTGACATAGTATTTAGACAGGCCTGCAAGGGTCGCAGCCACTTTAGATTTATTACTGGGCAACGAGCCTGGCCAGGTGTTAGATTTGGAAGTAGGTGAGCACTTTGGAGACAGCGATCACAATTCTATCAGGTTTACTTTAGTGATGAAAAGGTGTACTCCACTGAGCAAGAGTTACAGCTGGTTTAAGGGAAATTACGATGCAATTAGGAAAGATTTCGGAAGCATAGAATGCGGATGCAAACTGCAGGGGATGAGCACATTAAAAATGTGGAGCTTATTCAAGAAAAAGCTCCTGTGTGTCCGAGATAAGTATGCAGCTGGCAGGCAGAGAGGAATATACTGAACGCGTGAGCCGTGGTTAACTGAGGAAGTGGAATCCCTGGTCAAGAAGAAGAAGAAGCTTTATGCGAGGACAAAACGTGAAAACTCAGTTAGGATGCTTGAGGGTTAAAAGGAAGCCAGGAAAGACATAAAAAAGAGAGCTCAGCAGAGCCAGGAGGAGACATGAGATGTAGCTGGCGGATAGGATCACGGTTAACCCTAAGGCTTTCCATAGGTATGTCAGGAAGAAAATAATGACGAGAGTGAAATTCAGGCCAACCAAGGATTGTAGTGGGAAGTTGTGTGTGGAGTCAGAGGAGATAGGGGAAGCACTAAATAAATATTTTTAGACAGCGATCACTATAGAAAATGAAAATGTTGTCGAGGAAGACACAAACATATTTGCATCTAGTCTAGAAGAGACTGAGTTTCACAAGGAAGAGCTATTAGAAATAATATAGGGTGTGAAAATAGACAAGTCCCTGTGCTGGGTGGTATGTAACCTAGGATCCTCTGGGAAGCAAGGGAAGAGATTGCCGAACCTTTAGTATTGATCTTCAACCTATCATTTTCTATAGGAACAGTGCCTGAGGACTGGAGGATAGCAAATGTGTTTCCCTTGTTCAAAAAGGGAAGTAGAGACAACCCTGGTAATTACAGACCAGTGAGTCTCACTTCAGTTGTTGGTAAAGTGTTGGAAAAGTTTCTAAGGATAACATTTATAACCATCTAGAAAAGAATAATCTGATCAGGGACAGTCAGCACGGCTTTGTGAAGGGTAGGTTGTGCCTTACGAATCTTATCGAGATTTTATGACAAAGTGATCAAACAGGTAGATGAGAGTAAACCGGTTGATGTGGTGTATATGGATTTCAGCAAGGCGTTCGATAGGGTTCCCCACAGTAGGCTATTATACAACATGTAGAGGAATGGGATTGTGGGAGACATAGCAGTCTGGCTCAGTAATTGACTTGCTGAAAGAAAACAGAGGGTTGTAGTTGATGGAACATGTTCATCTTGGTGTTCAGTTACGAGGGGCGTACTGCAAGGGTCGGTGTTGGGTCGACTCAGTTTGTCATTTTTATCAATGACCCGGATGAGGGCTTAGAAGGGCCGGTTAGTAAGTTTGCGGATGACGCTCAGGTCAGTGGTGTTGTGGATAGTGACGAAGGATGTCGTAGGTTGCAGAGAGACATAGATAAGATGCAGAGATGGGCTGAGAGGTGGCAAATGGAAATTAATGTGGATAGGTGTGAGGTGATACACTTTGGACGAAATATTCGCAATGCAAAGTACTGTGCTAATGGTAGGATTCTTGAGAGTGCAGATGAGCAGAGAGATCTCGTTGCAGATGTACACAGATTCCTTCAAGTTGCCACCCAGATTGACAGAGTTGTTAAGAAGGAAAACAGTGTTTTGGACTTTATTAATAGAGAGACTGAGTTCCGCAATCAGGAGGTTATGCTGCAGATATACAAAGCTCTGGTCCGGCCTACACTTGGAGAATTGCGTTCAGTTCTGGTGACCGCATTATAATAAGGATGTGGAATCTTTGGAAAGGGTGCAGAGGAGATTTTCTCGGATGTTGCCTGCTATGGAAGGAATGTCTTACGAGGAAAGGCTGCGGACCTTGAGGCTGTTCTCGTTCGAAAGAAGAAGGTTGAGAGGTGACTTAATAGAGACATACAAGATAATCAGAAGGTTAAATAGGGGGGACAGAGAGAGGTTTGTTCCAAGTATGGGAACGTTAAACACGAGGGGACACAACTTTAAAGTGAGGGAAGAGAGGTTTAAGACAGATGTCGGAGGTAGGTTATTTATTCAGAGAGCAGTAAGGGTATGGAATTCTTTGCCTGCAACGATAGTAAATTCGCCAAGTTTAAGTGCACATAAGTCGTCATTTGACAGGCATATAGACGTACATGAAATAGTATAACGGGGATGGGCTCCAGATTAGTATGACAGGGCAGCGCAACATCGAGGGACGAAGAGCCTGTACTGCGTTGTATGCTCTATGTTCTATAACGGTACCGCATGATAGAGAGCTGAACACTTTGGCAGTTAGATTAAAAATGGACTCCGGCAAGAGCAAAGAAAAGGAGAGTCCACACAGTACTTGAAATGGACAACCAAAAATGCAATACATGCTAATTAATTATGGCCCAGAGTCTGTAAAGCCGTTACAATTGTGGATCAAGGAATGTGATTTACCAGAGGGAGGAAGTTTTAATTAAAAAGACAGCTAGAAATATTGAGTTTGATGTTGGAGGAGAGAGAGAAGGAGAAAAGGAAGGGAAAAATAGAATTTGTCGCTTGGAGTGCTTATAATATGTGGAAGGCTGAGGCTGACATCAGAGAGAAGGAAATCTCAAGTAAGTGATAGATCAAATACATGTACAAAAACCAGCACGCATGCAGACGCGCGCGCAAAACACACTAACGATGCTGTGCAGTGTCTTAAGTATGTTGCTGATTCCGTCCTTGTTGACTGTGCTCCAAGACCAACAGCCCCCCTACGAGATACACCTGGCGAACGTTCCACGTCAGCGGCCGCCACCTCAGGGTCTGCTGAATCAACCATCGCATGCTGTACCCACAACCAATTGAAGCAAGAAGCCCAAAAGAAAGAAGTGATTGCGAACAGGGCCTGTTCACGATCACCTCCGACGGATGATGAGTCAGACAGTGAGGGGACTGGTGTATAACCATACAACCAGGTAGTTCTGTTTCAGCCCCAATGGTTGAAGTTGCAGGTCAAGAAGGGTATCTCGTGTTGGTCCACCGGCCATGGACCATGAAGGATCTGGAAGTGCCTATGGTTATTTGCCTGACTCACGCGAGGTTGGAGGTAATCAGTTCGCCAAAGAAGTGACAAAGTTCTGCCCTTAGTTCCATCCCACGTCACGTGAGATGAGACGGCTCCTGGGATGAAAACTAGGTGCCGATGTCACGAAAATCAAGTATAACTGGCCAGCCGCAAATGTCCATACCAGAGTAGCCAACTCCCAAGCGGAGCAGAACGGAGACTTTAATGCTTTTGTTGCAGCACTAGCAACCGCCTATAGGGAGGCATTCCCAGTGCGAATGGACATGACCAAAATAGCAGTGTGTCCGCACCGGGAAGGTGAGAGAGTGTCCCAGTAACTTACGCACCTCACTGAAGTCCATAATGCCCATAGTGGACTGAGACCACCCGACGATGTAACAGCTGCAGAAATCACGCCGTATGAGGCCAACTTCAGGAACAGCTTCATCAATGGAATGAAGGACAAAAGAACGAAAGAAGGTAAAAAAAAAACACATGTACTACCTGGGACACGGGAAAGCTGTATTTGAGAGAACAACATGCGATACACGCTGAAAAACTGCTTATCCAAGACAAGGATAAGCGGAAACTAAAGATGGAACAGCAACCACATAAATCTCAGCTTACTATGTTGCAAAATTTCACCCAGCCGTTGGAGGGCGGTACTGCAGGAAGAGAGAGAGGCAGTGGTGGAGGTCGCTGAAGATGACGGAGAAGAGGTCGTGGAAGAGGCGCGGGCAGAGATAAATCTGGCGGGTCCATTGTTTGCAGAGCAATGGGCGTGACAATGGGCAAACAGAAAGCTTCAATCGGCCCTGGAGGCTGGACAGCAGGGTGACTGACAGGGAAAGGCTGAGGTGAATTTGGGCAGCCCACAAGGTACAGGTAAGCCCCTTTCTCTTATGCTTGGCAACGAGGCCTCGCTTATACTAATCACTTCTACTAATCTGACGGGCACAGAGACATGTCCAACCTCTATGTTGAGCGCTGAGATTGCGAAAAGTGGACAGTCTGTTCATAATCACAATAATATATCTCAGTCGATGTGTACCTCTATGTTATATATGGAATTGAAATCAGTTACCTTTTAGGTAGACACAGGGGCAACTTACTTAAATTCAGCCAGTTTATACAATATACGTAAATAAAGATGAGTGAAAGTTTCGTGAACAGAATGGGTGCATCAGGAGTCGAGGTGCAGGACAGATTTTCCGCACTCCTACTATGAAAAACTAATAATGAGGAAACATTCCAATTCTCCTTCTTGTTTTTGGAATTTTGTCCTTTAAATCTGCTGGGTCAGGATCTCACAGGGAGACAGGGGTTGGACTTTCGCTGTACTCCGACGAGCTTGCAGTTAATTCAACGGGAATATTTACTAGTACAGGCTGGAAATTATGACCCAAGACCCCTGATGTATATATATATGAGTGATGAATACGCCGGGGGTGGGGGGGGGTGGTGGAGGGGGGTGATACGTTCAGTGAGCGATTCACTCACCCTGGAAGCAAGCAACCATGTTAATCCTATTAACGCTGATTTTCTTGCTGGACATACGCTGCTCTGCACAGCGCACTTACAACGTCACTGCCAAGACAAACTGTATGAGAAGGATTGGTTCAGAAGAATGGTTAAACCAGATCAGTTGTTGTTGTGCGATTTTTATTGGATTGATCACGGATGTGCAGCCAGTGTGAACTTATCTAAGGTATCTGTAACAACAAGCAGACCCTATATTTTTGATGTGGAATTCTCCCCTCCTCATTTGTCACTTGCGAAGGTGTCTGGTGACAGGTGGCAGGATTTGGGACCATGGTGCGGAGGCCCCAGAAATGTTCTCTGAAATGTTCCGCATGTGGGCGACCTGTCTCCCCAATGTAGAGGAGGCCACATCGGGTGAATTGGATGCAGTAAATAATGTGTGTGGAAAATGATGTGCCCCAAGGGATCCTTCAATATCCGTCCAGACACATCATCATTTCTGCCACCTCCAAACGAACCCCACCACCAAGGATATACTTCCCTCCCATCCACTTTCAGCATTCAGAAAAGACCACTCCCTCCGTTACTCCCTCGTCAGAAACACACTCCCCTCCAACCCAACCTCCACTCCAGGCACCTTCCCCTGCAACCGCAAGAAATGCAACACTTGCCCCCACACCTCCCCCCTCACTTCCCTACACGGACCCAAGGGGTCTTTCCATATCCGTCACAAATTCACCTGCACCTCCACACACATCATTTACTGCATCTGCTGCACCCGAGGTGGCCTCCTCTACATTGTGGAGACAGGCCGACGACTTGCAGAATGTTTAAGAGATCACCTCTGGGACATCCGCACCAACCAACCGAACCGCCCCATGGCGGAAAACTTCAACTGCCCCTCCCAATCCACCAAAGACATGCAGATCCTTGGCCTCCTCCATCACCAGACTATGGCAACACGACGCCTGGAGGAAGAGCACGTCATCTTCCGCCGAGGATCCCTCCAACCACAAGGGATGAATGCAGATTTCTCCAGTTTCTCATTTTCCCTCCTTCCACCTTATCTCAGTCCCATCCTTCGGACTCAGCACCGTCCTCTTGACCTGCAATCTTCTTCCTGACCACTCCGCCCCGACTCTCTCTCTGGCCTATCACCCTCACCTTAACCTTCTTCCACCTATCGCTTCCCAACGTGCCTCCACCAAGTGCCTCCTCCCTACCTTTTATCCTAACCTGCTTGGCACACCTTCCTCATTCCTGAAGAAAATGTCGAATGCCTGAAATGCCTGAAATGTCGAATCTCCTGCTCCTTGGATGTTGCCTGACCTGCTGTGCTTTTCCAGTGTACTACTGTAGGGGACCATAGACATAGACATACGTTTATGAGTCGAGGCGAAGATTGTAAGAAGTCACTAAGTCTTTGGTTAGGCCAATATGGACGCCACATTACAAGAGGGAGGGATTCGCGCTGAAGAATGTGCAATGGAAATTCATCATGATGTTCTTTGAAAAGAAGCATGTTAGTAATTAAGAGACATAGGATTGCTCGGAATCGTTTGCTTGGGAGATGAGAAGGCTGATAGGGCATATTTTATGTATATAGCATCACTAGAATCATGGACAGGGTGGGCACAACGATATATTCATGTGTCTTACTTTCGCCATCAGTTTCCATACAACTGTTCTGATACTAACGTCTATACTTTCAGAGTTTGTATGCACCATCCTTCCTGTAAAATGGAACCACATGAGCTAGTCTCCACTTCTGTAGCACCTCCCATATAGCGATATTCCAAGAAAATAAAATTTGGGTCAGGACCTTTCCTCCTTTGACTCCCCACCACTATTGAGATATAACTCAAGTGCGCTTGGAGTTTGTCCAATTTTATGTTCTCCCAAGCAATCAATTTTTACCCGCATCTTCTATCATTCTGCTCAAGCAGTTAACAAACCATCTTCAGGTATTCTATATCCGCATCCTCATTCATAGAAGAAAAGAAACCCATTAGTGTGGAAACAGGCTATTTGGCCCAAGAAGTCCACATCAACACACACGGCATCACTATTGTGCTTCATTTCCATTGACGAAAGAGCTATTGTACAACTCCTTGAACACAATGGGCAATTAAGGATAGTCAATTCACCGAACCAGCATGTGCAGGAAACCAGAGCATCCAGGGGAAATCACTCAGCGAGAATGTGCAAACTCCACACAGACAGTCGCCTGAGGCTGGAATCAAATCAAAAGTCACTGGTGCTGTGAGACAGTTGTGCTAACCTCTGAGCCGTGTGCTGCCCAAAATATTGAAGTAAGCAATGCATTGACCTGGAAAAGAAACTTCGCGTCGCACACGGCAGGCGAGAATTCTATCACTGAAAAATAAATGCAACGAAGAAAGGAAATGTGAAGCATCCTTTTAAAAATTGATCAATGTTCTTCAGCTTCACAGGACAAAAGCCACTTCATTATCTTGCCCTCACTGTTCCCTGGTTATCATGTTCAGCGTGACGAACATGTACAAAATGTTGGGATTATGACTTAACCTGACTACTGCGCTTGTCCGTGCCCCTCGGTGGTCTGTCTCCTCTGTGTGTATTTTCTCGATTTCATTGCTATACTTTGAAAAAAGTTTGTAACTTTAATAAATGGGCGCTTTCAGTCATACTTTGAAAGACTACAGATCACAGATTGAGTTTATTCATCAGAAAACGTTGCTTTCATGAGAGATTAATCTGGAAAATTCCCATCACGCTCTTTCTTTGATCGTTATACTTTTTTCTCAGGTTAGGACATCTCAACTGTCCGCAATATTCCAGGTACAGTCTCACCAAAACTCCATGCTCTCCACATTCCAATTCCGTTCAAATGTAGGAAAAACATACTTTTACTTTTCGATTCATGTATGACCTTCTGAATAACCGTTGTTTTCATTTTATTCAGTAACTCACTGTGTGAGTTTCTGAAAAATCCATCTGAGTATTCAACTGGACCACATTTACTGCTTCTCAAATATAGGAAAAACAATGCCTCATCTTCCGCTGGGGCACTCGACAGCACGTAGGACACAATATTGAGTTGTCCAATTTCAAAGAATCTTCCTCCCCTTTCCCAAATATCTTGTCAGCCCCTCCCAACGCCTTCCCGTGCTCCCTGCCACCAAACGGATTAATTCCTCCCCATGACCAACAAGGTCGTACCCTCCACCGATCTGCGCTTCCCCACTATGCTCCGACTCTCCCTTGCATCCGGAGCTCCCAACTAAACCCACCCCCACACCTGTGATTGTATTACACATGAACCATCGTTTTCAGCACCTCCTCAGGCAGCCTGGCTTGCTGTGTTGTTCCAGCCTCCTGCCTTTCCGGTCTCATTTAAATCTGGCTACAAAAAATACCTTCAAACAGTTACAAAAGAAATGGTAGTTCTGATTTCCATCCCAGAATTCAATTACTGTGTTCGACAATTTTGCTGCTAATTCCGAAAGATGAAACATTACGTTCTTTAGACAAGATTCCAAAAGTCTCCCCACAGATGATGACAGGTTTAACTGATTTGTACTTTGCCAAACGTTCTCTTCTGCCTTCATTTAAAGTTCGGGTTGCGTTAGCAACATTCCTGTTATCAGAATGATATCCTGCCTTGAAGATTGCATTGGAAAATAGCATATTGATCACCAATGTTATCAAAATGTTAATTGCTGCTTTTTTTCCGAAATTCTGGGAATAAAGTTCAAGATAAGCTGCGAAGAAAAGCTGGGGACTTTGGGTTAGTGAGCCTAACATCTGTCGGACACAGGTCACTTGAGAACATTCATAAGGATAGGATGTAAATACATTTCGAAAGACACGGTTTGATTCGGAGTAATCAGCATGGTGTTGTGCGTGGAAAATCATGTCTCACAACTTTGTTAGAGTTCTGTCATGAAATGACAAGGAAGCTTGATGAGGGTAGGCACAGTATACATGAATTTCAGTGAGGCCCAAGAGAAGGTTTACATGGTAAGTTGCTCTGGAATCCAGAGGGAGTGGCAAATTAGATACACAATTGGGTTGATGGTAGGAATCAGAGTATATGCTTGTTGGTCTGGAAGCCTGCGAATGCTGGTGTCGTTCGGGGGATCTGAGTCCATGAGGTAAAAACAATGACTGCAGATGTTGGAAACCAGATTCTGGATTAGTGGTGCTGGAAGAGCAAAGCAGTTCAGGCAGCATTCAACGAGCGTCGAAATCGACGTTTTGGGCAAAAGCCCTTCATCAGGAATCCTGATGAAGGGCTTTTGCCCGAAACGTCCATTTCGAAGCTCCTTGGATGCTGCCTGAACTGCTGTGCTCTTCCAGCACGACTAATCCAGGATCTGCGTCCATTGCATTTGCTTATCTGAATCAATAATTTCAGTGCAACAGCACAAGGCATGATTCATAGTTCTGGAGATGACATTAAAACATGTCTCGCTTTGGACAATGAGGAGGTTTATCAGAAAATGCAATGAGACCTTGACCACCTGCAGAAGTTGGCCAAGAAAATGGGCAATGAAGTTGAGCTTAGCGAATCAAGGCAGGAATTTCCTGATGAATGATAGCGCCTGAAGGACTGGCGTAGAACAGAGGGACTTTGGTGTAAGATTCAACGGTTCTCTGAAAGGGGAATCACGACTCCACATGGGAGTGAAAAAAATGCTTTTGGCAGGCTGGTCCTCCTCATTCAGGGCATTGAGTATTAAACTGGAAAGATATATTGCAGTTGTACACGATGTTGCTATTGCCACCCTTGAGGTATTATTTGTTGTTTTGGGACCTTGTTAAATGAAGTATCTTACTAAATTGGAAAGAGTGCAAAAGAAACTTACAAGGATGTTGACAGAAACCAATGGTGTGCGTCGAAGGGAGCGAGAGGAAAAGCTCTTGACAGTGTAGAAGAGTGAGGTGGAAATCTTATACAAATGTATAAAATTATGAGACATGTGGACAAGGTGACATCACTCACCTCTTCCCAGGGTTGGAGAATCGAGGACAGGAGGAGGCAATTTCAGATCAGAGGGAAAAGAATAAAAGGGAATCTGAGATGCACAGACCATGATACGCATACAGAATGAACTTCAAGCGGTTGCAGTCGATGTGGGTATATTAAATAACAATTAAAATGCATTTGGACAAATAAAATATAGGAAACGTTTTGAAGGATATGGGCCAAATGCAGGCAAAACTGGTTAACATGGATGAACATTTAGTTCAGCATTGACCAATTGGGGCCAGTTCGTGTTATATGACGCTATGGTGCTAAGTATATCTGGCCCTTCAAACTGCTCAATGCCCGGTGCATCTCCTTTTTATAGTGGTACGTTGTTACTGATATTAATAATTTTCCTCTTCATTTACGACAGTCCCATGGCCACTTCCCGTTTCTCGGAGATTTTCTGGATCTTCTACCACATTAAATGCAGGCAGGTTATGCTGCAGCTGTACAGGGTGCTGGTGAGGCCACCCCTGACATATTGGGTGGAGGTTTGGTCTCTTTAGTTGAGGACGGATGTAGTGGCACTCGACGGGTGTGCAGAGGAGGTTCCCTGAGTTGGTTCCGGAGTTGAGGGGATTGGCCTTTGAGGAGAGATGAAGTGAACTCAGATTATCTTGATTGGAATTCCGAAGAATGGGGGATCGCGAGTTGCCAAAGAAACACATCACATTTTGAATGGAATAAATAACAGATTTTAAAGGAAATTTTCAATGACAAGTAAAACGAATGCAAGTCGGCACAGCCTCAATATTAGCCTCCAAAATCGAGCATCACCTTGAAGGTGTGGTTGGGCCCTTGGATACTGAGGAGGGAGGATGTAAAAGGACAGGTAAGCAGAAACAAGATGCAAAAAGGACGGATAATTCAGGAGTTATTATGAGAGACGTTGGTAATCATGAGGGTATGAATGCTATCATGAAGACAGTTTACCAAAATGATCGTAGTAATTGGTCCAAGGTTGAAGAGTTAAAGGCATAAATTATCACGAATGAATATGCTTTAGTAGCCATTACGGAGACATGGTTACAAGATGGTCATGACTGGGAGTTAAATATCCAGGACTTTCAGACTCTTCGGAAGGACGATCAGTAGAGTCTGATATACAAGGACGTCTTCAAAGCGGTACTGTGAGATGGTATGGGTTCGATCGAGAACGAATTCCATTCCATTTTGTTGGAAATTAGAAATTCTAAGAAGAAACCTTGACTGCTAGGCGTAGTCTGTCGACCACAAAATAAACGATTACATTTGGGAGGTCAATAAACAAAGAAATAAGTCATGCCATTGAAAATGGGCCGGCGATTATCATTGGGGATTTTAATCGACATGTAGATTGGTTGAACTAGCTCAGTCAGTGTTGCCTTGAGGAGGACTTTGTTGGATTTAATCGTGATGGCTGTCTTGAACAGTATGTCAAAGAAACGACGAAGACTCAAGCTATTGTCGATCGGGCCCTCTGTAGTGAGACAGGAACAATTAATGACCTCATGTTAAGGATCCTCTTGGAAGGAGTGATCACAGTATGGTTGAATTTAGAATGCAGATGGAGAGTGTGAAGGTACAATCCAATGCCAGATTCCTGTACATGGACAAGGGGCTCTACAATAGAACGGGGATGGCCTGGCTAAAATAGACTGAAATTGATCAGCACAGCATGACTAACACAACATCGACAAAGAACGACTTCCTCCACCACCAAACACTCAGACACGCAGGTTGTTCTATCCACAAGATGCAACGCAGAAACTCACCAAGCCTCCTTAAACAGTACCTTTCACATTCACGACCACTTCCATCTCAAAGGAAAAGGGAAGCAGGTACGTCAGAAAACCTGACAAACCAGTTTCCACCCTATCCTGGAAATATTTTGCCATTCCTCCCCTGTCACTGTGTCAAAATTCTGGATTTCCCTCCCTTATAATGTTGGTCTACTGATAGCCCATGGTCAACAAAGGTTCCAGAAGGCAGCACATCATCACCTTGCCCAGTCAAATTAGGAATGATCAATAAATGCTAATCCTCTCTAGAATATCCACATATGTAAGAAGAATGACAATTTGGTGTTTTAAAAAGTTCACTCTTCCTGAGCTATTTCTGTTTTAATTCAGAAGTATTAAAGATGAAGATTTGCATTGCGAAACTGAAACGAAGCTTCACATCAGTATCAGATGGAGTTGTTCAGTTTAATGTAGCCTGAACTCATCAGACTTGCAAAATGAAAGAAGAAAACAACATTGAGAGTCACATGAAACCATTCACGTGCATTGTCTGCGGGATGGAGGGGAGCATCAGCCAATCATCTGGACTGTCAAGACATAAATGAAGAGACGCTGGAGGGAACCTTTGGAAATGTGGCAACTGTGGAAAGTATTCAATTATTCGAATGCCATGAAAATTCATCCGGCCACACTGGGGAAAAGCAACTGTGGGAAGTGATTTGAGCAGTTAACTAACTGCTGCAACACCAATGCATTCACACTGAGGATAGACTGTTTAATTTTCCAGAGTGTGGGCAATGCTTTAAAATAAGTCCTTCGGAACTGACGTATCACCAATGTGTTCACACTGCTGAGAAATCATTTAAATATTCTAACAGTGGGAATGGGGTCAAGGCGTTATCTGATCTCAGGTTTCATCTGTGAAATCATTGGAGAGAGACCGTCGACCTGCTCTAAATGTCGCAAAGAATTCACTCGATCGTGCAGTCCGCTGAGACACCAGCAGTTTCACACAGAGGAGAAACCATTCGCCTGTTGTGTGAGCGAAGTAATTAATTGATTTCAGCAACCGACTGCAATCAACCGAGTTCACACTGGAAAAAGGCCATTCACCCGCTCTGAATGCGGAGAAGGATTCACTCCATTAACACACTTGCTGAGACACCAGCGAATTCATGTTGGCGAGGGGCCATTTACATGTTCCATTTCTGGGAAATTATGCATTTAAGTTATCGATTCTGCTGGTACACCAACGGGTTACAAGTGAAAAGAAATCGTTTAAGTGTCTGGAGTATGGGAACTGTTTTGTAAGTTTCCATGAACTGAAGTCCCATCAACGTCTTCACTCTGATGAGAAACCATTCGCCTGCTCTCACTGTGGGACTGACTTCCTATTGTGCTTCGACACAATTTGGCTGCTGCATCTTCTCGAGCAATAACTAGACTTCTCAAGGACTTCCGTTGCTGTGAAACACAATCAGTAATCAGAATGTGTGAAAACAAATTTATAAATACATACCAAGCTTGAACAATGAAGAAAAGGTAGAAGAGCAGAGTGGAAATGCAAATCCACCAGTCTGCTCTCATCAGAGAGGAATTAGGGCAAACTGTATATTTCATATGATTGATGCTTGAACAATTAGAATATAGTTCAATGAAAGAGGCTAGTCACATCCAATGAAGAAAACGCCAGTTGACAGAATGAACATATATCAATTTTGGATGCATTGGAATCAGGATACAATCACTTTTTACTTAACTAGAATGGGTCTGCCACCATCGACTTACCAGACCACAGGAGCTGCTCCCTTCATTGCAAAGGGAAGTGACTGGTGGTGATTTCACCAGTGTTCCATAAGATCTCAGGCAAGTGAAGAGGGCGAGAAGGACAGTTGCTCATGCCATTCTTAACCCGGTGTTGGGAACTGGACCCATGCTGTTACCATCACACTACTTTTCAAACCAACAACTCAGCCAACTGAGCTAATCCAAGACCTCCTCACAGCCGTGTAACATGTGCAGATGAATCATTGAATCCCTTGCTACCCACAGTCTATATGACCGGCCTCTCCTCACAATGCGTTTGCTGGTGTTTGATCAAAGCATTGTTACTGCTGAAGCTCTTCTCACAGTCAGAGCAGTTACACTTTCTCTCACTGGTATGAACAAGCCCATATATGCTGAGATTGGAGATCCAAGTGAATCCCGTTCCACAGAAGAAGAAAGTAATTGTTTATCACTCATGTGAATATGCTGGAGCTCACTGAGTACAGATGACCAAGTGAATCGCTTCCAACACTCAGTGGACGCGTATAGTCTCCATCCAATGTGGTCAAGCGTGTGTGTCTGAAGCTTTCCTGATTTAATAAATCCCGTCTCAAGCACAGAGCAGACAGATGTTCACTCTCCAGTTTCAATGCGACTGGCTCACATTGGGGTGGACTGTGAAGGTTATCCCTGCCCTAATGGAGCAGAAAAGCTTCTCTCCCAGTGATTAAGACGCTTGTGTGATATTAGGCTGGATCCCCAAGTGGATACATTTCGACTCACAGAACAGCTGAAAGAATTGTCGCCCATGTGAATAATTTGATGATGAATTCAAATTTCTGAATTTAAGACCTGTGCAACTCATAAAGTTTTTTTTCCCCACAATCAGATGTAAGGTCTCTTGTCAGTGTAAGTCCACAGATGGTACACGAGGCTGGATGACACAGTAAATCCCTTTCCACACATGGAGCAAGTCAACAGTCTCTCCTCACAATATCTGTGTCGATGAGCTGACAGCTGCTCTGAGCATTTGTAATCCTTCCCACAATTCGGTCATTTCCATGTTGCTGATCTCCTTACATATCTCCAAGTTGAATGATCTGTTGAATCCCTGCCGTTAACCACAACATATGTAAAGCTCCTCTGCAGATGTTTTATTGGATAATGTTCATTGGATAATTTGAAGTACTTTCTGCAGTCAATGCACTGGAACACTCAGACTGGTGTGTGTGTGTGTGTGTGTGTGTGTGTATTAGCGCTTTACACTCACATTGCCGTTGAAAATCTTTTTCCACAAACATATCAGGTTAATATGTAGCCTTCATGTCCTGCTGAATTTAGTGACTCTGTTGGATCTTGGATCTTTATGTCAAGGTGAATTTGACTCACTCTTCAATTCTTTCAATCTATTCCTCAGCGAAATATTATCTCTGTCCATACAGGGTAAAATATACGAACAAACAAATCCAATTACGGAAAGTAATATTTCCACTATTGCGCACCCTCTCCAAAACAAATGATCCGATCACACTGATAGATGCAAAAAGCACTAGCAAACACAAATCACGTTGTTGTTTCTAATATCTATGAGACATTGTGCGTCCTGAGGTGTCACAATGTTGTTGGACATACGACACCAATTGCTGGACTACTCAAGCTCCCTTTCCAGAAGGATGTTACCCAGGACATGATACCCTTTGCTGCTCCTGTACATCGAAGGTGAAGGTGATGGTGAAGTTTTTAACAATCAAAAATGATGCTTTGTCCCAGACGTTGACAAGCTTCTTGAGTTATTGAAGTAGAATTCAACCAGGCAAGCGAAGAGTATTCCATAACACAACTCAGTTATCTGTGATAAATAATGGGCAGTCAGGAAGTGAGGTGAGCACTGCCAGATGTTTAGCCTCTGCCCTGATCCTGAATCAACTGCATGTGGATGGTAAGTCCTGTTCTCATTCTATTCAAGAGTACACCCCAGAATGCTGCTTGTGGAGGATTCAAGAATAAATTTGGTGTTGGATATTAAAACGGGATACTCAGATTGTACCTTATTGAAGATCGTAATTGCCAGGCATATATGTGATATGACTGTTACTTGCCACTAGTGCAGATTTTGTATGCTCTCCAGGTGTTGTTACATATTAATATATGATATTTGTGCTTTTCTTTAATCGCAGGTTGAGATTCCGGCTGTAAAGTTGTTCTCAATGAGAAAAAGTCGACCATCTCAGCTCCCAAACGTACAACCTGAACATATGCATATGCGTGACTTCAGTATCTGAGCAGTTGAAAATGATCCTGAATGCTGACCAGTCGTCAATCAACATTCCCCCCTCTGAAGGGAATGGCATTGATAAAGCAGGTGAAGATGATTGGGCCAAGGCCCCGACACAAACGAACTCCAAAGGGAAAATGTGGAGTGCAGATTTTGGAAATCAGAGTCCAGAGGGTGTTGCTGGAAAGGCGTGGAATGTCCGTCAGAATCGGAGGAGCAGCAAAATCGACGTTTCGGCCATGAGCCCTTAATCCTGATGCAGGTCTGCTGCCTGAAACGTCGATTCTCCTGCTCCTCGAATGCTGCATGACCTGCTCTGCTTTTCCACCACCACACTATCGACCCATTTTACCTCCACTCTGGCAAGGAAGGTGTGGATTTTCAAGCACCACCGGCTTCACAAGTGTATCATGACACGTGTGAACAGGTTAATTAAAAATGTCACCTGCGGTAATAGTACATGCTAAACGAACATTTCTCATCGGGATTCACTTAGGTAAAGGAGATTATTGCAGAGGAGAATAATGAGGTACGAGATGTTAATGGTAGGGTTAATGGTAGGGTTCTTAGTCAGGTGGAGGAACAGAGGGATTTTGGGGTCTATGTACATGGATCTTTGAAGGTTGCTACTCAGGTGTATAGAGTTTGTAAGAAGGCCTATGGAGTATTATCGTTCATTAGCAGAGGGATTGAATTCAAGAGTCGTGAAGTGATGTTGCAGCTGTACAGGACTTTGGTTAGGCCACAGTTGGAGTACTGTGTGCAGTAGTGGTCGCCTCACTTTAGGAAAGATGTGGAAGCTTTGGAGAGGGTGCAGAGAAGATTTACCAGGATGTTGCCTGGAATGGAGAGTAGGTCATATGAGGATAGGTTGAGAGTTCTCGGCCTTTTCTCGTTGGAATGGCGAAGGATGAGGGGTGACTTGATAGAGGTTTATAAGATGATCAGGGGAATAGATAGAGTAGACAGTCAGAAACTTTTTCCCCGGGTATAACAGAGTGTTACAAGGGGACATAAATTTAAGGTGAAGGGTGGAAGGTATAGGGGAGATGTCAGGGGTGGGTTCTTTACCCAGAGAGTGGTGGGGGCATGGAATGCGCTGCCCGTGGGAGTGGTAGAGTCAGAATCATTGGCGACCTTTAAGCGGCATTTGGATAGGTACATGGATGGGTGCTTAATCTAGGTTAGAAGTTCGGCACATCATCGTGGGCCGAAGGGCCTGTTCTGTGCTGTATTGTTCTATGTTCTATGTCTATGTTCTATGTTAGACTAGAAAGGATCGAGGTTAGTTACGAACTTATGTTATCATTTCCAGAAGCAGTGAAAGTAGACAAGTCCCCTGGGCCAGATGGGATTTATCTGAGGATTCTCTAGGAAGCTAGAGACGAGATAGCAGAGCCATTGGCTTTGATATTAGAGTCGTCGTTGTCTACAGGTTTAGGACCAGATGATTGGAGGATTACAAATGTTGTGCCCTTGCTAAAGAAGGGCATCTGCCCCAGGTAATTAGAGACCAGTGAGCCTTCCTTCTGATGTAGGGAAAGTTTTGGAAAGGAGTATAAGAGATAAGATTTATCATCATCTAGCAAGCAACAATTTTAAATCAGATAGTTAACATGGTTTTGCCAAGGGCAGGCCGTGTCTCACAAACCTTACTGAGATTTTTTCAGAAGGTAACCAAACAGGCAGATGAGGGTAGGGCAGTTGATCTGGTGTACACAGACTTCAGTAAGGCCTTTGATAATATTCCACAAGGTAGGCTGTTGGAGAATATGCACAAGCATGGGATTGAAAGTGTTTTAACAGTTTCGATTAGAATCTGGCTTTCTGAAAACAAGCAGCGAATAGTGGTTGATGGAAAATATTCAGCCTGGAGGCTGGTTGCTGGTGGGGTATCACAAGGATCTGTTTTGGGATCATTGCTGTTTGTCATTTTTATAAATTACTTAGAGGCAGGCATAAGTAGATGGATCAGTAAATTTGCAGATGACACTAAGATCGTTGGATTAGTGCAACGTTTGGAAGCATGTTGCAGGTTGTGGAACACTTGGATAAACTGCAGAAGTGGGTGAAAGGTGGAAATGGCGTTCAATTCAGCTAAATGTGAGGTGATGCTCTTTGGGAAGAATTGCAGGAATGCTGACTAGTGGGTATATGGAAACATTATTGGTAAAGTGAATGTGCAGAGGGACTTTGGTGGCCATGTACATAGATCCCTGAAAGTTGCCACCCAGGTGTTTAGTGCTGTTGGGAAAGCAGTCGGTGTGTTAGATTTCATTGGTAGAGAGATTGAGTTCCAGAGACACAATATCTTTCTGCAAATATACAAAACACTCGTGCTGCCACACCTGGAATACTCTGCACAATTCTGATCCCCATATTTCGTGAAGGATGTGGAAGGATTGGAAAAGGTGGAGAGCATATTTACCAGGATGTTGCCTGGTCTGGAGGGAAGGTCTTATTAGGAAAGCGTGAGAGACGTGGATCTGTTCTCAATGGAAAGATGATGGCTTAGAGTGGATTTGATAGAGACATAAAAGATTATCAGGGTATGAGATATCATAAACTGTGGAAGTCTTTTGCTGGTACATCAGCTTGGACGTCAGCTTGTTCGAAGGGACATAACTACAAATTGAGGGATGATAGATTTAAGACAGATGTCAGAGGCAGGTCCTTTACTGAGAGAGTTGTAAGCTTGGCTTACATTTCTGCCAATGTAATTAACGTAGCCACATCAGGGCGATTGAAACACTCATTGGATAAGCACATGGACGATGATGGGTTAGTGTAGGAGGACGAGCTGAGAGGAGTTCAAATGTCGGCACAACATCGAGGGCTGAAGGGCCTGTACTGCACTGCATTGTTCTCTGTTCTACGTTCTATCTTGTCAGTATTTGCAGAGAGTGCTGGTGAGGGTGTCGGTCGACATGGCGTTGTCCCAGAGATGTGTGTCGGTATTTTCGTGTGTGGGGTACGGGGCAGAGGGTCGGTACTTCTAGAGGGCCACAGGGAGTATGTCAACATTTTCAAGGTGTCTTGGGGACTGTGTTGGTATTTACAGGGTGGCCCGACGGAGTGTGTCTGTATTTGCAGGCTTGGTGTCAAGGAGTGTGTTGGTATTTACAGAGGTGTTCCCAGGGAGCCTGTCCTCATTTACATGTGAGTCCTGGGGTGTGTGATGGTATTTACAGCGAATGCCCTATGCAGCGTGTGCATATTTACACGGGGCTCCCACGGTGAGTGTAAGCATTTGCATGGTATCCCATGGAATGTGCCAGCACTTACCAGAATTTTGGGATATGCGTCGGCATTTGGGGTGGGGGGGTGTTCCTGAGGAGTGTGTCGGTCGTTACAAGTGCGTCCCGGGAGGTCTCAGTTGTCACAGAAAGAGCCTGGGTAATGTGTCCGTATTTTTGGATGTCCTGGGGAGATTGTCAGTATTTAAATCGGTGTTCCAAGAAATGTATTGATATTCACAGGTGGATCGCATGCATTGAGTCGAAATTTACAACGGACTCCCGGGACTGTGTCCGTATTTCTAAGTGGTTCCCGTGGAATGTGTTGGTGAATCCTTTGAATCCACTCCTACTCTGCTCATTAGCAACGGCATCTCAACACACACTCACGCTGTTTCCCTGGCAACGGCCTGTGAGCCCAACCCAACTCTCGTCCTGTATCAACGACCTGCTAACCCATCCTCCCTATTTTCTAAAAACGGCCTCTGAACCAATCACCACACAGTTCCCATGATAATGTCCTGCAATACCGTTTCCGTTCTGTTCTGCTTTCAACGTCCTCTGAACCCTTCACCGCTCCGTTCGCCTGGCAACAGTCTGTGACCCCATCCATCCTGTTTCCCTAGCAACATCCTGTGACCCCATTCCAACTGTGTCGCCCAATCATTGGCCTGTTAGCCTATCCACATTATATTCACCCAGCAATGACCTGTGACATATCCCTTCTCTGTTCTCCTTCCCACAGTCTGTGAGCTCATCCCAACTCTTTTCTCCTAGCAACTGCTTATTAAACCATTCCCAATCTAGTCCCCGACAAATGGTCACCCAAATATTCCCCACTTGTTCCCATAGTAACGCCCTTTGCCCCCATTTCCACTTTCTTCTCCTCGCAAAGTCCTTTGGACACATGCCCGCTCTGTTCCCTTATTAACAGCATGTGACACTATTCCCACGCTGCTTCCCTTGCAACAAGCCATGACCCCTAACCAACGCTGTTCCCCTATAACGGCCTGTTAGCTCATTCATGCACTGTTCTCTTTGAAATCTCTTGTGATCCCATACCAAATCTTTTCCCCTCGCCACAGCCTACGAACCTATGCCCGAACATTTCACCAGGTGATGGCGTTTGATATCATCTCCACTCTTTTCTCCCAGCAACGTCCCGTGCTCATCCCAATTCTTCTCGCTTAGCAACGTCCTGTAATTCCATAAACTCTCTGTTCTCCTACCCTATCACCTCCTCCCTACCCAGTACTTCTAAAAACGACCTGTAAACCCACATGCGCACTATTCCCCTAGTTGCTGCCGGGGACCCCATTTCTCTTCTTTTGTCAAAGTAAGGGCCTGTGAACCCATTCCCATTCTCTTCTTCTATCAACTGTCTGTCAACCGATCATTACAGCATTATCCTGGCAACGTCCTGTGAGCATATCCCAATTATGTTCCCTTTGCAACATTCCCTGAAACCATCCTCACGCTGCTCTCCAAGCAAAAGCCTGTGAACCAATCATTATTCTCTTCCCCACGGAGCAGCCTGTGATTCAATCCACACTCTGTGGAACAGCCTGTGAAACAGTTCCCAATATCTTTCCCTGGCAACGGCCTGAAAAACCATCTGTACTCTGATCTCCGAGCAATTGCTGTCACCCCATCCGGACTCTGTTCTCCCAGCAAAGTCCTGTGAACCCATCCTTACTGTGCTTATCTTGTAATGGCTTGTGACACCAGCCCCAATCTGTTCACCAAGGAAATACATGTGATCACGTGCCGAATATGTTCTCTGAGCAACGACCTGCGAACCCATTCCCACTCTGTTCTCTCAGCAACGGCCTCAGAACTCATTCCTACTCTTTCCCCACAGCAACCCCCTTTAAAATCGTTCACATAATGTTCCGCTGGTGACGTCCTGTCAATGCATTCTCACTCTGTTCTCCCAGCAAGGGCCGTTGAACCCATACCCACTCTGTTCTCCTAACGACAGCCAGTGATCCATTCCCACAGTTTCCCCAACAACAGCCTGTCAATCCTACTGTGTTTCCCCAGCTACAGCCTGTGAACCAATTCCCACTCTGTACCCATAGCAACTTCCTGTGAACCGATCCCCACTGTGTTCCACTGGCAACGGACTGTGAACCAATCCAGACACTGTTCTACTATAAAAAAATCGTGAGCCCATTTACACATTTTTCTCCGAACAACGGCCTGTGAACGCAAACCGAGCGTGTTTCCCTCGCAACTTCAGTTGAATCCATAAACAGTTTACTCGCCACAGACTGAGACCCCGTCCCTTCAATGTTACGTTAGCAATGGCCTGTGAACTCATGTCATCTCTGTTCTCCAGCTAACGTCCTGAGAAACAATTCGCAAACTGTACTCCCAACAATTGCCTGTCAACCCAATGCTACTCAGTTCAGGGAGCAACGCCTGTGAAGCCATTCACACTCCATTAATACAGCAGCGCTCTCTGAGGCCATCTTAAATCTGTGCTGCGATAAGATGCCTGTGAACCCTTTACTATAATGTTCATCTTGTAGCGGATTTTAAGCTCATCCATACTCTGATACCCTAGCAACGGTATTGAAACCCATCCCCACTTTTTTCATCAAACGTCCATTGAAAACATTCCCCTTTGTGCTCCTCACAACTGCCTGTGAACCCATCACACATCTGCTACCCAAGCAACATCCGGTGAATCCATTTCCAGTCTGTTTCCACAGCCATAGACGTTGAACCAATCTCCAGTCTTGTTCCATAGCATAATCTTTGAACCCATTCCCATTCCCTTCGCTAAGCAACGGCCTGTAAACACATTGCCACATAGTTCCTATGGCAGTGACCGGTGATTTCACTCATAGAGTCATATAAATGTATAACATGGAAACAGACCTTTCACTCCAACCTGTCCAGCCGACCAGTTATCCCTACCCAATCTAGTCCCACCTGCCAGCACCCAGCCCATATCGTTCCAAACCCTTCTTATTCATATACCCGTCCAAATGCCTCTTAAATGTCGCAATTGTACCAGCCTCCACCACTTCCTCTGGCAGCTCATTCCATACATGTACCACTCTTTGGTCTCTTTTATATCTTTCCCCTCTCACCCTAAACCTATGCCCTCTAGTTCTGGACACCCCGATACCAGGGAGAAGACTTTGTCTATTTATCCTATCCATGTCTCTCATAATTTTGTAAGCCTCTATAAGGTCACCTCACAGCCTCCGACGCTCCAGGGAAAACAACCCCAGCGAGTTCAGCCTCTCCCTGTAGCTCAAATCCTCCAAACCTGGCAACATCTTTGTACATCTTTTCTGAACCATTTCAAGTTTCATGACATCTTTCCGATTGGAAGGAGACCAGAATTGCAAGCAATACACCAACCGTGGCCTAACTATTGTCCTCTACAGCCGCAACATGACCTCCCAACTGCTGTACTCAATACTCTGAACAATAAAGGAACGCATCCCAAACGCCATGTTCACTATCCTAGCAACCTGCGACTCCACTTTCAAGGAGTTATGAACCTGCACTCCAAGGTCTCTTTGTTCATCAACAATCCCGAGGACATTATCATTAAGTTTATAAGTCCTGCTAAGATTTGCTTTCCCAAAATGCAGCACCTTGCATTTATCTGAATTAAACTCCATCTGCCACTTCTAGCCCATTGGCCCATCTGGTCCAGATCCTGTTGTAATCTGACGTAATCTGTAATCTCTTCGCTGTCCACCACACCTCCAATTTTGGTGTCATCTGCAAACTTACTTACTGTACCTCTTATACTCGGATCCAAATCATTTGTGTAAATGACAATAAGTATAGGACCCATCACAGATTCTTGTGGCACTCCACTGGTCACAGGTTTCCAGTCTGAAAAACAAACCATCCTCTGTCCTCTACCTTTGAGCCAGTTCTGCATCCAAATAGCTAGTTCTCCTTTTATTCCATGAGATCTAACCTTGCTAGTCAGTCTCCCATGGGGGACCTTGTCCAACGACTCACTGAAGTCCATATAGATCACATCTACTGCTCTACCCTCATCAATCTTCTTTGTTACTTCTTCGAATAACTCAATCACGTTTGTGAGACATAGTTTCACACGCACAAAGCCATGTTGACTAGCCCTAATCAGTCCTTGCCTTTCCAAATACATCTACATCCTGTCCCTCAGGTTTCCCTCCAACAACATGCCCACCACCGACGTCAGGCTCGCTGCTCTATAGTTCCTTGGCTTGTCTTTACCACCCTTCTTAAACAGTGGTACAACGCTTGCCAACCTCCAGTATACCGGAACCTCATCTGTCACTATCAATGATTCAAATATCTCAGCAAGATGCCCAGCAATCACTTCTCTAGCTTCCCACAGAGTTCTCGGTTACACATGATCAGGTCCTGGGGATTTATCCACCTTTCACGGTTTCAAGACACCCAGCACTTCCTCCTCTGTAATCCGGACGTTTTGCAAGATGTCACCATCTATTTCCCTACAGTCTATGTCTTCGCTATCCTTTTCCACATTAAATACTGATGCAAAATATTCATTTAGTATCTCCCCCATTTTCTGTGGCTCCACACAAAGGCCGCCTTGCTGATCTTCGAGGGGCCCTATTCTCTCACTAGTTAACCTTTTGTCCTTAATATATTTGTAAAAACCCTTTGGGTTATCCTTAATCCAATTTGCCAACGCTATCTCATGTCCCCTTTCTGCCCTTCTGATTGCTCTCTTAAGTATACTCCTACTTCCTTTATCCTCTTTTAAGAATTCACTTGATCTATTCTGTCTATTCCTGACATATGCTTCCTTCTTTTTCTAAACCAAACTCTCAGTTTCTTTCGTCATCCATCGTTCCGTATACCGACCAGCCTTCCCTTTCACCCTGACAGGAATGTACATTATCTGGATTCTTGTTATCTCATTTCTGAAGCTTTCCTATTTTCCAGCCATCACTTTATCTGCGAACATCTGTCTCCGATCAGCTTTCGAAAGTTTTTGCCTAAAACCGTCAAAATTGGCCTTTCGCCAATTTCGATCTTCAACTTTTAGATCTGGTCTATCCTTTTCCATAGCAACTTTATAAGGAATAGAATTATGGTCGGTGGTCCCAATGTGCTCCTACACTGACACCTCAGTCACCTGCCCTGCCTTCTTTCCCAAGTGTAGGTCAAGATTTACACCTTCTCTAGTTAATACATCCACATACTGAAGCAGAAAATTGTCTTGTACGCACTTAAGAAATTCATCTCCATCTAAACCTTTAACACAATGGCAGTCCTAGTCGATGTTTGGCAAGTTAAAATCCCCTACTATAACTACCCTATAATTCTTACAGATAGCTGAGACCTCTTTACAAGTTTGTTTCTTAATTTCCCTACAATTGGGGGGTCTATAATACAATCCCAATAAGGTGATCATCCTTTCTTATTTCTCAGTTCCACCCAAATAATTTCTCTGGATGTACTTCCGGGAATATCCTCCCTCAGCACAGCTGTAATGCCATCCCTTATCAAAAATGCCATTCCCCTTCTTCACTTGCCTCCCTTTTTTATCCTTTCTGGAGAATTTGTATCCTGGATCATTACAGTGCCAGTCCTGCCCATCCCTGAGCCATGTTTCCGTAATTCCTATGATATCCCAGTCCCATGTTCCTAACCATGCCATGAGTTCATTTGCCTTCCCTGTTAGACCCCTTGCATTGAAATAAATGCAGTTTAACTTATTAGTCCTACCTTGTCCCTGCCTACCCTGACTGTTTTATTCACGTCTGTTCTCAACTGTACCAGCCTCAGATTGATCTCCTTCCTCACGATCTCCCTGGGTCCCACAACCCCCACCCCCCGTTCCCGCACCCACCAGTTTAAATTCTCCTAGGCAGTTCCAGAAAAATTCCCTGTCAGTCTATTAATCCCTTTCCAATTTAAGTGCAATCCGTCCTCCTTGTCCAAGTCACTTCTAACCCAAAAGAGGTTCGAATGATCCAAAAATGTGAATCCTTCTCCCATACACCAGCTCCTCAGCCATGCATTCAGCTGCTCTATCCTCCTATTCCTGACCTCACGAGCTCGTCGCGCTGGGAGTAATACAGATATTACTGCCCTTGAAGACCTCCTTCTTAAATTTCTGCCTAACTCTCTGTAATCTTCCTTCAGAATCTCAACTTTTTTTCCTCCACTCAAATTCTATTCTTCTAGTGGTGGACTGTGAAACCACACTCTGTTCTCTTAGCAACAGCCTATGAACGCATTCCCACTGCGCTACAAACATGGACCTGTGACCACAACCCCAACTATCGCACCTGGCAATAGTGTATTAACTCATGCTCACCCTGTTCCCCTCACGGCGACCTAAGACCCAATTCCCACTCTCGTCTCCCACGAAAAGCCTGTTCACCCATCAGCATAGTATTCCCCTAACCACGTGCTGTGAACGTATACCCACTCGGGTCCCATAGCAATGGCCTCTGTACCCGCATCTGTGCTGTTCCCCCTCAGAATGGCCTGTGACCCATCGCCACTCGTTTCATGTCCACACTGTTTCATTAACAATGTAGTGTGATCCCAGCCCTAATCTGTTTCACTCGAAACGGCTTGTGAACACGTCCTCAAACTCTTGTCCTATCAATGGCCCGTTGTCCTATCAACAATTCCCACTCTGCTGCTCAAGCAAAAGCCTGTGTCACCTACCCAACTCTGTTTCCATGGCAATGGCCTCTAATCTCATTCCCACTCTGTTCTTCTCGGTTCGGCCTGTGAACCCATTACCACTCTCTTCTCCGACCAACGGCCTGTATTCCATTCCAACGCTGCTCTCCCAGCAAATTTTTGGGGATCCATCCGAACATTCCTCTAGAAACGGCCTGCATCCCATCCTTACACAATATTCCTATCAGTGACGTGTGACCCCGTTCTTACTCTTTTCACCAAGCAAAAGCCTGTCAACCCATCGCCCAGTATTCTCTGAGCCACGTCATGTGTACATACACCCAGTCAGTTCTCATAGCAACGGCCTGTGAATCAATCGACATTTTTTTTCCGAGCAACGTCTTCTGAATCGATGCCCACTCTGTTTCCCACGCAATGCCTGTTCCACCAGCAACACACTGTAACCCTTTCTCCAGACTGTACCCTTAGCTGTGGCCTATGTCGCAACCTTTGTATGTTCTTTCAGCAACTACTGTGAATTTATCCCAGCTTTGTTCTCCGAACAACAGCCTGTAACCCCATATCGCCACTGTACCCCATAGCAAACGCCTACAAACCCATCCTCATTGCATTCCCTTCACAACTGCCTCTGTACCAATGACAACTTTGTTCTTCTTGCGACGTCCTGTGAACCCATTGCCACTCGGTTCCCAGAGAAATGGACTATGCGTATATTCCAACCCAGTTCTCCTGGTAACAGCCTGTAAAACCATACTCAGGCTATTTTCTGAGCAACGGCCCATGAACCAAACCCCAATCTGTTCTCCAAGCACTGGCCTGTGAAGCCATCCTCACATGGTTCCCCTCACAACACCCCGTCACCACTCTGTTTTCATAGAAACAGCCTGTGACCCCAGCCCCACTCGCATCACTCTGTTCCACTCGACATGACCATTGAACTCATGCCGACTCTATTTCTCTAGCAAACATTGTGAGCCAATCCTCACTCTGTTCTCGAAGCAATGGCCTGTCAACATAACATCACTGTTCACCAAGCAACAGCCTCCGAACACATACCTACATTGTTGCCTGTCCAATGGCCCGTGACCCACATTGCTCTGCAAGCAAGGGCTTGTGAACATAAAGCTATAGTGTTGTCCGTCCAACAGCCTGTGACCCATTGCCACACTGTTAGGCTAGAAACGTCCTGTGAACCTATCCCACCTCTGTTCTCCGAGCAACGTCTTTTTAAACCTTTCCTGCTCTCTGCCCCAAGCAACAGCATGTGGCACAATCTGTACATTGCTTCAAAGAATAAAGAATACAGCAAATTGCACGACAGGAGCAGGCCCTTCGACCCTCCAGGCCTCCGATGATCCAAGTCCTCTTTAGAACCTGCCAGCTGTTTTCCAAGGATTTGTATGCCTCTGCCCCCAACCCATTCATGTATCTGTCGCGATATTTCTTAAATGACGCCATTGTGCCCGCCTCTATGACCTCCACTGGCAACGCATTCCGGGTTCCAACCACCTTCCGCATAAAGAACGTTCCAGGCATATTTCCCAAAAACATTTCCCCTCTCACTTTGAACTCATGAACACGATTAATGGAGTTCCCCATTCTGTATAAAATCATTTTGCTATCCACCATGTCTATACCTCTCAAGATATCGTCGACTTCAATCTTGACTCCACTCAACTTTTGTCTTTCTAATAAAAATAATCCCAATCTATTCAACCCGGCTTCATCGCTCGTGCTCTCCATACCAACAATATCCTGGTGGAACTCCTCTGCCCCTTGCCAAAGCATCCATAACGTTTGATAATGCGGCGACCAGATCTGTATGCAGTATTCAAAACGTGGCCGAAAGAAAGTCAAAAGAACTGAAATATGATCCACTAACATTTTACTCAATACCCCGTCCAAAGTATGCCATATATCTCCTTGGCCACTTCATCGACCTGCATTGCCAACTTCAAGGTACAAGGGACCTGAAAGGCCAGGTCTCTCTGAACAACAAAGTTTCCCAGGGCTTTTCCATTTCGCTCTCGAATTAGATCTTCCAGAATGCATCACCTCACATTTGCCTATATTTAACTCCTTCTCACACTTCTCTGGCCAAATCTCCAATCTATCTATATTCTGCTGCGTTCTCTGACCGTCCTCTTCACTCTCTGCTGACAATCTTCGTGTCATCTGCAAACGTGTTAATCATATCACCTATACCTTTCTCCAGATCATTTATGCATATCACAAGCAACAGTGGTCTCATCATGGATCCCAGTGGAACATCACTGGCCACAGTTATCCATTTTGAAAAAATCCCTTCCACGACTACTCTGACTCCTGCTGTCCAGGAAGACAGTAGACCCTGGACTCCATGCAACTTCAATTTCTCCATCGTCCTAGTACAGCGACCCTTATCAAGTGCATGCATATGACGTCTACAGCCCTTCGCTCATCAATTAACTTTGTTTCCTCCTCAAAGTATACTGTTCATTTGGTAAGACATGACCTTCCCTGTAAAAAACATGCTGCCTATCACTGTTAATCGATTTTCTTCCAAATGATAACACATTCTATCCCTCCCTACATTCTCCAGCAGCATCCCCACTACTGACACCAGGCTCTATACTTACCTGAATTATCCTTACAACACTTCTTAAGCAAGGGGAACATGTTAACAATTCTCCAACCCTCTGGGATGTCACCTGTGTTCATGTGTGCTGGAAAGGCATCTGTGAAGGCGCCAGATATTTTTGCTCTTGCCTCCCTCAGTAGCCTGGGCTGGATCCCAGCAGGAATCATCCACCTTAATGTCTTTTATAATACCCAATACCTATCCTCTCCACTCATGCCAACTTGTGCGCAAGTAACCAAACAGCGATTCCTAAACTGAACAACCATCATGTCCCTCTCCTCGGTGAATACCTTTGCAAAGCACTCAATAAGAATCTCGCCAATTTTCTCTCACTCCATTCAAAACTTCGCTCCTTTGTTCTTGAGTATGCCAACCCTTTCTCGAGTTTCCCTCTTGCTACTTATACAGGAATAAAAGGTTTTGGGATTTTTCGTAACCCTGGTTTCCAAAGATATTGAATGACCCCTTTGTAGCCGTCTTCAAACCTCGTTGCAGATGAGTCCTAAATCCCCGATATGCTTCCAAAGCTTTGTCTGCTGTTCTTCACCTAGACCTCATATATGCTTCATTTTGCCTCTTAGCTGATGTCATAATTTTACCTGTCATCCACGACCGCATATCTTGCAATTTCCGTCCCTCACTTTCATAGCGAAGTGTCTGTCATGGACTCCAGTCAATGTCTCTTTTAAAGTCTTCCAAATATTAAATGTGGATTTACCTTCAAACAGCTGCTTTTTTCCTCGCTCCTGCCGAATTGTGCTACAGTTGGTCTTCCCACAATTTAGCACTCTTCCTTTTGGACCACTCTAGTCTTTGTCCATAAGTATTCTAAAACCTTGGGAAATTATTCATAATGCCCAAAGTAAACCCCGACGGAAACTTCAAACAACTGGCTGGACTCATTCTAGAGACGATGTCCAATACGGCCCTTCCTGTGTTAACCTATTTACATACTGTTCAGTAAGATCTTCCTGGATGCTCCTTACGAATTCTCCAAACACTAACCCTCTAAGTGAATCCCAGTTGAGAAAATCAAACTCTCCCTTTTGACCATCTTGATGCTCCTATATCTTTACATAATCTGTTTACATCTTTGTACATCTATCTCATGCTCACTGTTGGGAGGCCTGTCGTAAAACCCCAACATTGTTACTGAACCCTTCCCATTTCTCTGTTCTGCTCATACTGCCTCACTGCTCCAGTTCTTGCTGATGCTCTCCTTGAGCTCAGTTGTGATATCCACTCTGAACAGTAAAGCATCTCCTCAAACCTTCTTACCTCTCTCTCTATCACACCTGAGACAGCTATATCGTGTGCTACTTCGTTGCCAATCTTGCCCATTCTTCAACCATGACGCAGTAACAACAATAATCATACTCCCAGGTTCTAATCCAAGACCTCCCGACTACACTGCTCGCATGAAAGCAAAATCATCTCAGACCATCTGTCAGTTCACATTAATCATCTGCTCCCTGCCTACACTTCCCTTCCGTCACACGGACTTCATTACCTAGTTCCTTACAGGCTTTCCTTACAACCTCCTTACTGTCAACAAACCTCCTGATTTTGTTCTCATCCCGCTGAAACATTAGGTTAAATCATTCCCAACAAACGCATCCCCAAAGGAAATGCTCCCGTTCGGCCTAGGCGTAGACCATCGAATTTGTAAATTGTTTCACCTCCCCGAAAACCAATACCGATTTCCCCAAAATCTGAACCCCTTCCTAATTAATCATTTCACAAGCCACGCATTCATCCTGACTATTATTGCATTTCTTACGGCTTGGAACGACTTACCAGGGGAAAGCAGTGGGGCACACAGCTCCGGCAGAGTCTGACCCTGATGCTCAGAAGGGAAGGCGGAAGGGAACCGAGCGGTCGTCATTGGGGACTCCATAGTTAGAAGGACAGATAGGATGTTCTGTGGGGACGAGAGAAACGCACGGTTGGTGAATTGCCCCCAAGGTGCCAGGGTTCTGATCGTGTTTTTGAGATCCTTAAGGGGGAATAGGAGCAGACCAAAGTCGTGGTCCACATAGGTACAAACGACAAAGGTAGGAAGAAAGATGTGGATTTAAGGTAGAAATTCAGGGAGCTAGGATGGAAGCTTAGAGCCAGGACGAACAGAGTTTTAGTCTCTGGTTTGTTGTCAGTGCCATGTGATAGTGACGTGAGGAATAGGGAGAGAGGGGAGTTGAACACGTGGCTACAGAGATGGTGCAGGAGAGAGGGTTTTGGACTCTTGTATAATTCGGGTTCTTTCTGGGGTAGGTGGGACATCTACAAGCAGGATGGTTTTCATTTGAACCAGAGGTGTACCAATATCCTGCGGGGTGAGGGAAGGAATTCGTTAAGTCTATTGGATTGGGTTTAAACTTACCCAGCAGGGTGATGGTAACCAAAATTGCAGTTTGAGTATAGAAATAGTTGACAGAAGGGAGGTCCGAAATCAAGGTTCAGGGACGCAAAATGGCGCCAGCAGGGAAGACGTTGGTTTGAAGGGTGTCTACTTCAACGCCAGGAGCATCCGGAATAAGGAGGGTGAACTTGCAGCATGGTTTTGTACCTGGGACTTCGATATTGTGGCCATTTAGGATATATGGATGGAGCAGGGACAGTAATGGTTGTTGCAGGCTCCAGGATTTGGATGGTTCAATAAGAACAGTGAAGATGGTAAAACAGGGGGAGGTGTGGCATTGTTGGTGAATGACACGGTTACAGTTGCAGAAAGACTGTTTGTGGACTCGTCAACTGAGGTAGTATGGGCTGAGGTTAGAAACAGGAAAGGAGCGGTCACCCTGTTGGGACTTTTACATCGGCCTCCGAATAGCTCCAGAGATGTATCGGAAAGGATAGCAATGATGATTCTCAATAGGAGTGAGAGAGACAGGGTAGTTGTCACGGGGGACATCAACTTTCCAAATATTGACTGGAAACACTATAGTACGAGTATTATAGATGGGTCAGTTTTTGTCCAGTGTGTGCAGGAGGGATTTTTGACACAGTATGTAGACATGCCAACAAGGGGCGAAGCCACATTAGACTTGTTACTGGGGAATGAACCTGGCCAGGGGTTAGACTTCGAAGTAGGTGAGCACTTTGGTGATAGCGATCACAATTCTGTTATGATTACTTTAGTGATGGAAAGGGATAGGTGTATACCACGGGTCAAGAGTTACAGCTGGGGCAAAGACAATTACGATGCGATTAGGCAAGATTTAGGAAGCATTGGATGGGGAGGCAAACTGCAGGGGATGGGCACATTAGAAATGTGGAGCTTATTCAAGGAAAAGCTCCGGTGTGTCCGAGGTAAGTATGTTCCTATCAGATAAGGGGGGAAGCTGAAGAGCGCGGGAGCCGTGGTTTACGAAGGAAGTGGAACCTCTGGTCATGATGAAGAAGAAGGCATGTGGTACGATGAGATGTAAAGGCTCAGTTATGGCGCTTGAGTGTTACATAGTAGCCAGGAAAGATCTAAAGAGAGAGCTCAGAAGAGCCAGGATGAGATATGAGAAGTTTTTGCCAGATAGGATCATGGTAAACCCGAAGGCATTCTGTACGTATTTCAGGAATACAAGAATGACGTGAGTAAGATTAGGGCCAATCCAGGATAGCAGTTGGAAATTGTGTGTGGAGTCAGAGGAGACAGGGGAAGCACTTAATGAATATTTTTCGACAGTATTCACTCTAGAAAACGACAATGTTGTCGAGGAGAATACTGAGATACAGGCTATTAGACTAGGTGTAATTGAAGTTCACAAGGAAGATGTATTAGAAATCCTGTCGAGTGTGACAATAGATAAGTCCCCTGGACAGGATGGGAATTATCCTAGGATATTCTGGGAAGCCAGGGAGGAGATTGCCGAGCCTTTGGCATTATTCTTTAAATCGTCATTGTCTTCAGGAATTGTGCCAGAAGACTGGAGCGTACCAAATGTGGTTCCCCTGTTCAAGAAGGGGAGTAGAGACAATCCTGGTAATTATAGACCAGTGAGCCTTACTTCAGGTGTTGGTAAAGTGTTGGAAAAAGTGATAAGAGATAGGATTTATAATCATTTAGTTAAGAATAATTTGATTAAGGATGGTCAGCACGGTTTTGTGAAGGGGAGGTCGTGCCTCACAAACCTTATTGAGTTCTTTGAGAAGGTGACCAAACAGGTAGATGAGAGTAAACTGGTTCATGTGGGGTAAATGGATTTCAGCAAGGCGTTCTGTAGGGTTCCCCACAGTAAGCTGTTGTACAAAATGCGGAGGAATGGGATTGTGGGAGATATAGCAGTTCGGATCAGTAATTGGCTTGCTGAAAGAAGACAGAGGGTGGTGGTTGATTGAAAATGTTCATCCTGGAGTCCAGTGGTGTACCGCAAGCGTCTGTGTTGGATCCACTGCTGTTCCTTATATTTATAAACGTCCTGGATGAGGGCGTAGAAGGGTGGGTTATTAAGATTGCAGACGACACTAAGGTCGGTAGAGTTGAGGATAGTGACGAAGGATGTCGTAGGTTACAGAGAGACATAGATAAGCTACAGAGCTAGGCTAAGAGATGTCAAATGGAGTTTAATGCGGGAAAGTGTGAGGTGATTCACTTTGGTCGGAGTAACCGGAATGCAAAGTACTGGGCAAATGGTAAGATTCTTGGTAGTGTAGATGAGTAGAGACATCTTGGTGTCCATGTGCACAGATCCTTGAAAGTTGCCATCCAGGTTGACAGGGTTGTTTAGGAGGTAAAAACAATGATTGCAGATGCTGAAAACCAAATACTGGATTAGTGGTGCTGGAAGAGCACAGCAGTTCAGGCAGCATCCAACGAGCAGCGAAATCGACGTTTCGGGCAAAAGCCCTGGTTGTTTTGAAGGCACACAGTGTTTTAGCTTTTATTAATAGAGGGATCGAGTAACGGAACCATCTGGTTATGCTACAGCTGTACAAACTCTGGTGCTTCTGTACTTGGAGTAATGTGTATAGTTCTGGTCACCACATTATTAGAAGGATGGGGAATCGTTGGAAAGGATGCAGAGGAGATTTAATAGGATGTTTCCTGGTATGGAGGAAAGGTCTCATGAGAAAAGGCTGAGGGACTTGAGAGGCTGTTTTCGTTAGAGAGAAGACGTTTGAGGGGTGACTTAATAGAGACATATAAGATAATCAGAGGGTTAGGTAGCGAGGAAAGGGTGGGCCTTTTTCCAAGTATGGTAACGGCGAGCACGCGGGGCATAGCTTTAAATTGAGGAGTGATAGATATAGGACAGATGTCAGAGGTAGTATCTTTACTCAGAGAGTAGTAAAAGTATGGAATGCTTTGCCTGCAATGGTAGTAGATTAACCAACTTTAAGTACATTTAAGTCGTCATTGGGCAAGCATATGGACGTACTTGGAATAGTGTAGGTTTGATGGGCTTCAGATTGGTTTGACAGGTCGGCGCAACATCGAGGGCCGAAGGGCCTGTATTGCGCTGTAATGTTCTATTTTCTATATTTTATTCTGACGAGCACAGCTCTTGTGCCCATCCTGACACTTCTCTGCAAGCAACAGCCTGTGGCCACATATCCACACTGTATTCCTAACAATGGCCTGTTAACCCATCTCCAATCCATTCCCGTAGCAACGGCCCATGAACCCATTCCCAATCTGTTCCCTGGGCATCGGCCGATGACTCCACACCCAACCTCTCTTCCTTGCATCGGCGTGTTAACATATATCAACTTTCTTCTCCTGGTATTACCTGAAAACCCATGCCCACACCTTTTCCACAGCAACGGCCCGCGAACCCATTCCCACTCGTGTCCACTAGCATTAGCCTGTCAACCCATCTACACTTTGCTCTCATTAGAAAAGCCTGTTGATCAGTCTCGATATTGCTCCACAAGCTGTGCTCTATGAAGAAATTCTCACTGTGTTCCCGTAACATCTGTCTGTGATCCAAATGCCTACTCTGCTTTCCTAGCAACAGTCTGTGAAACCATCCACTCGGTTCTTCCAGCAATGGCCTGTTAACCCGGGCGGGGAAGGTGACAGCAATTCTGAAATGTGTGGAAAAGGTAAGTCCCATAGGTCGGATGAGATGTGTCCTCAGATGCTTTGGGAAGACAGGGAGGGAATTGCAGAGCTTTCGGCTTTGATCGTTCTGTCGTCATTGTCTACATGAATTGTGCCAGAAGACTGGAGAATAGTAAAAGTTGTCTCCTTGTTCAATCTTGCGAGTCGAGTCCATCCCGTAAAAAATAGGACAAAGAGCCTTAATTCAGTTGTGGTTAAAGGTTATAAGAAATAGGAAATATAGTTAACTAGATATGAAGAAGTTGATTAGGGATAGTCAATATGGTTTTGTGAAGGTTTGGTTGTGCCTCACAAAGCTTATTGATTTCTTTGAGAAGGTGACCAAATAAATGGATGAGGGAAAAGCAATTGATGTGGAAAAAGTGTGTTTGGGAGAGGACCCCACGGTCGGATATTGCACAAGATACGGACGCATGAGTTTGGGGGTAATTTAACGTTGGGATTAGACTTTGGCAAGCTGAAAGAAGACAGAGGGCGTTGGTTGATGGGTAATATTAATCCTGGAGTTCAGTTACTCGTGGTGTCCTGGAAGGGTCTGTTTTGTATCTACTCCTGCTTGTTACTTCTATAAATGAACAGGATGAGGGCGTTGAATAATGGTTTTGGGAATTTGCAGCTGACACGAAGGTCGGTGGATTTGTGGATAGTGCTGAAGAATGTCGCAGGTTACAGAAAGAAAGAGATAAGCTGCAGAGCTGGGCTGCACTTTCTGCATTGCGTGAGGTTCTGGTTACCGCATTATAGAAAGCACATAGAGGCTTTGGAAAGGGTGCAGAAAAGATTTAGCACGATGCTGCCTGGTATGGAGGGAAGGTCTTGGGAGGAAAGGCTGAGGAACATCAGGCTATTTTGGTTAAAGAGAAGGTTGAGAGGTGAATTAACAGAGATCTCTAAGATAATCAGAGAGTAGATTGGGTGGGTAGTGAAAACCTTTTTCCTTGGATGGCGAAGTCTAGCATGAGGGGACACAGCTTTAACTTGTGGGCTGGTCGATATCGGGCAGATGCCAAAGTTAGTATCATTACTCAGAGCGGAGTTGGGGTGTGGAACACCCTGCTTGCAACAGTAAAGACTCGCACACTTTAACGGTATTTAAAGGGTTAATGCGTTAATATGAATGAAATCGAATAGAGCAGGTGAGATGACTTTAAGATTGGTTCCACAGTTCGGCTCAACATCGGGGCCAAAGGAACTATCCTGCGTTGTAGTGTTCTATGTTCTATGTAACCCCACCCCACTTTTTTCCCCACTCTCATTCTCTGGACCCATCCCCATTGTGTTCCTGGAGCAATGTCTGTGAACCCATCCCCTCTCTCTTCCCCGTCAACGCCTGTGAACCCATCCATAATCTGTTTCCCTAGCAATGCCTGTAAACCCATCTCCACTTTTCTCCGAGAAACTGCCTGCGAAACAATGCCTGCTGTGTTGCCCAAGCAACAGCCTGTCAACACATCCCCTTCTCTGTTTCCTTTGTGACAATATCCAAACCCTTGCCCGATCTGTTGACCAAGAAACAGCCTGTGAACACATTCCCCCCACACTGTTGCCCAGGCTACAGGTTACGGGTCCATTCTCATCGGTAACCCCCAACCATCATCTGTGAACATATGCCCCCCTCTGTTCCCTGAGAAACTGTGAATCCAATCACACTCTCATTCCCTGTTTATAAATTGTTAACCTGTCTCGTTTCTGTTCTCTCAGCTACTGTCTTTGAACATGTCACCACTCTTCTTCCCTAACAACTGAAATTGAACCCATTCCCGCTCATGTTCCCGAAGCAACAGCCTATGACACAATCCTCTTATTCTTCTTTTGGCAACAGCGTGTGACCCCATCCACAAACTGTACCCTTACCAAAAGCCTTTGAACCAAAACTAAGTCTGATCCCCCAGCAACCGCCTGTGGTCCCATTCCCACTCCAAGCAAAGGCCTGTGACACCGGAGCCACACTCTGCCCCGAGCAATGTTCTGTGATGCCAACTCCAATCCATTCCTGCAGCAATTGCCTATTAACCAATTCCAACTCCGCTCTCCGAGCAACTTTCTGTTAAGCTGTCTCTACTCTTCTAGCCGCAATTGCCTATGAAACCATCACCACAGTATTCTCCTAAACGCGCCCTGAGAATACATCCCCACTCATTTCTCCGAGCTAAAGCATGTGAATCAATATTCACTCTGTTATCTTCGCAATGCCTTTGAACCCATCCCACAATTTGCCAAGCGGCTAACTGTGAAATCTTTCCTGCTCCATTCCCAAAGCAACAGCGTGTGGCTCGATTCCAGAACCCACTCTTTTTCCCCAGCAACAGCCGGTGGACATATCCTCACACAATTCTACCAGCAGCATCCTGTGAATCCAGCCCCACTCTGTTCTCCTAGTAAAAGTCTGTAACCACAATATTAGCATCTTCTTGCATCAACTGCCTCTGAATCGTTCCCACAGTAACGCTTGTGAGCACATTCCTAATTGGTCCTCCTGGGAACTGCCTGTGAAACCAATCTCGCTCTGTTGCCAATGCAACAGCCCTTGACCCCGTCATCCACTCTATTGCCCTGGCAACAGCGTGTGATCCCATCCCCACTTGGTCTCCCAGCAAATGTCTGTGAAGCCGTTTCCACTTTACTCTCCTCTAAACGGTCTGTGATCCACAATGTACACCTAGCACTAGCTTGAGAACTCCTCTCCATTCATTCTCGCACTGGTTCACTGTGAAACAATGCTCACACTGTTTTCCTCGCAACGTGCTTTAATCCTATCCACAATCTGCCCTGCTAGCAACGAACCGTGGTTCCATTCCCTACCTCTCCCTACAAACGTCTGTGAACCAATTAACAGAGTATTCTCCCAGCCAAGTCTCGTGAACATTTCCCCATTCAGTTCTCCTAGCAACAGCCTGTGAAAAGGTCGTCACGCTCTACTCCGAGAAACGCTTGTGAACTCATACTCACTCTGTTTCCAGAGCAAATGACTGTGATACCATTCCCGCTCTGTTCGTTAAGCAACAATCCCAAATACCATGCCCCAATTTATTACCCTAACAAAATACTGTGAACCTATTCCAACGCTGTTCTACCGGCCAAGTCCTGTGACCATATCCCAGCTGTGTACGACTAAGAACGGCCTGTGACCTCAATCCTGCTCTGTACAATTCCAATGGCCTGTGATCTCAAGTTGTGACTGCTCTCCCAGCAACAGACTGTGAACCCATTCCCAATCTGAACTCTTAGCAAGTGCTTATGAAGGTATCTCCACGCATTCCTCCTGCAACTGCATGTGAAACAATGCCCACTATGTAATACAACTTGTAACCTCTCACCCTCGCTCTGTTGCCCTCGCAACATCTTGTCAATCCATAAGAGAAGCGTTTCCAACGAAACAGCCTGTGATCCCAGCCCTCACACTATTATGCTGGCAATAGCTTGTGAATCTATCTCCAACTGTACCCTTAACAACGGCCTGTGAATCCAAGCAGTCACCTGTAAACTAATCTCCTCGCTGTTAAGCGAACAGATTATGAATTCAACCACACTCTTGTTTTCCTCGCAACTGACAGTTAACTTATCTCAAATCTGTTCTCTCTGCTACCTCCTGTGAAACAATCAACACTCTGTTCTCCTACCAACTTCCTGTGAATACACTGCTGCTCTACTCTCTGAGCAACATCATATCACAGCAAGCTCACACTATTCCACTGCCAACGGCCGTGACCCCATTCCCAATCCATACTCTTAACAATAGCTTGCATCCCCAATCTTAGTCTGTACTCCCATCTACCGACTGGGAACCAATTCCCACTCTGTTCTCATAGCAATGGCCTGTGACACCCTGACCACATTGCGACGAACAATGTTCTGTGAACCCATCTCCAAACCTTGACTGTAGCAATTGCCTGTGAACCAATTCCAACTCTCTTCTCCAGGCAACTTTCTATGAAATTATTCCTACTGTTTTCGACCAGAAAATGCCTGTGAACCCACCATTACAGTGTTCTCAAAGTCACGTCCAGTGAACACATCCCCACACATCTCACCGAGCAACAGCCTGTGAAACAATATCCAGTCCGTTCCGCTCGCAATACCTGTGAGCCCTTCCCCACACCTTTCCCTGAGCAACTGTATGTGAAACCATTCCTGCTCTGTTCCCAAAGCAACAGACTGTGTCCGATCCCCCACTCAGTCTTTTTCTCCGGCAAAAGATTATCAACACATCTGCACAGTGTTGTATCAACAACGGCCTGTGACCCCAGTCACAGTCTGTACCCCTAGCAACAATATGTAACCACAATCTTAGAGTGTTCTCAAAGAAAACTTCTCTGAAATACGCCATTCTGTTCCCGAGCAACGCTCGTGTCCCCACCCTCCACTCCGTTGCCTGGCAACAGCCTGACACCCCATCCCAACTCTGTTCTCCAAGCCAATGCCTGTGAACCCATCACCAAAGTATTCTCCCAGCCACGTCCTCCGAACATATCCCCATTCCATTCTTCCTGCATCGGCCTGTCAACCAATCGCACTGGCTTCTCCATGCGACGCCTATGAGGCCATCCTCACTCTGTTCCGCTAGCAACTTCATGTGAAACTATTCTCCATCCGTTCCGTTAGCACCAGACTGTGACTACATCCCCCACTCTTTTACCCATCAAAAGCCTGAAAACCCATTTTCAGTGTTTCTACTGGAAACTTCCTGTGACTGCATAAATAGCGTCCTGTGACGCCAACACGACTCTGCACCAATGTCAACAACCTGTGATCTCAGGCTCAGTCTGTTCTCCCAGCAACAGACTGTGAACCCATTTCCACTCTGATCTCCAATTAACTGCCTTTGAACTAATCTCCACACTGTTCTCCAGCAACGGCCTGTGAAGCCATTCCTAATCTGTGCCTTTATCAATGCCAGTGAACCCATCCACACTCTCCATGCTTTGCAAAGACTGTGAACCTATCCCCACTACATTCCCCAAGCAACCAACTGTGAAAGCATTCCTGCTCTATTCCCCTAGCATCTGTGTCAGAAACTCTGTTCCCAAAGCAACCGACTGTGAACCCAGTTCCCACTGTTCTACAGTAAATGTGAACTGTAACTCTATCCCCACTCTGTGCCCTAACAACGGCCTCTGACCACAACACGAGTCTGTTTTCCCAGCCACCATCTGTGAAAGATATCCCACTGTGTTGTCTTAGGACCGGCCTGTGAACCTGTAACCACAAAGTAACCAACGCAATGGACTGGGAACACACCTCCAATCCATTCCCGCAGCAATTCCCTGTGAACCAATGCCAACTCCATTTTCCAGGCAACGTTCTGTGAAACCATCTCCACTCTCTTCTCCCAGCAATGGCTGTGAACATATAATCACAGTATTCTCCGAGCTCCGCCCTGTGAACTGATCCCCAATCGGTTTACCTCGCAACAACCTGTGAAACAATCCCCACTGTTCTGCCTGAGATTGCATCCCCGTTCTGTACCCCTAGCAACGGCCCGTAAACCAACCGTAGCCTGTTCTCCCAGCAACTCTGAACTCATACCCATTCTGTTTCCCTGGAAACATCTTTGAACCCATCCACACTAGGTTCTCCCAGCAACTGCTTGTTATCCAATCTCAATCTCTTCTCTTGGTAACGGCTTGTGAAACAGTACCCTCACTGTTTCCTCTGCAATGGCCTGTGTACCAATTGCCACTGTATTTCCCTAGCAATGCCGTATGAAACTGTTCCCACGCCCTACCCCATCAACTACGTGTTAACTGGTCCCCACCATGTTGTCTTCGCGACTTCTTGGAAACCCATCTTCACTCTGCTTCCATAGCAACAGCCTAGAGACAGCCTCTGTACCAACCTACTCACTGTTTCTATGGTATTGCGCTCGGATACAGACTCCCCTCTGCTTAACCAGAAATGCCTACGACCCGTTTCCTCTGCATTTTCCTCACAACATTCTGTGATCTCATCCCCACTCTGTTGCCAAAGCAACGGCTTGTCAACATATCACTCCTCTGCTCCGCTTACTTTGGCCTGTGAACCCATCCTTATTCTTTACCTCTCTCACCAGCATGTGAACCCATCCCTAATCTTTAGCTCTCTCACCAGCATGTGAGTCCATCCTCATTTGTGTTCCTCGAGGAATGGCCTGTACTCTCATCCACAATTTGTGACCCCATCCCGACCCTGTTCCATTACCAACGCCATGTGATCTCAATCCTAGTCTGTTCTCCCAGCAAAGGACTGTGAGCGCATTCCCACTCTGCTCTCCTTGTAACTGCCTATGAATCTGTCTCCACACATTTCTCCTCCAATGGACTGTGAAGACATCCCTCCCAACGCCATTGGAACCATCTTCTTAACAATGACTCTGAACCAATTTCTGCTCTTTTCCCTGAGAAACTACCTGCAACCCAGTCCCCTCTGTGTTTCCTTGTCATCCTGATGTGACCACATTCCCATTGTATTCTACCACCAATGGCCTGTGCACCCATTCCATCTGTACTATTCTAACACCGGCCTGTGATCCCATGTTTGCTTTGCTTTTCGTAGCACGGAATGTTACCCCATCCCCATTCTTTCCCCTTGAAATGGTCTGTGACAACATTCCAACTCGCTTCAACGCAAGGAGTATCAGAAATAAGGTGGGTGAACTTTAAGGCGTGAATCGATACCTGGGGCTAAGATGTTGTGGCCATCACGGAAATGTGGATAGAAGAGGGACAAGAATGGCTGTTGGAGGTTCCTGGTTACAGATGTTTCAGTAAGATTAGGGAGGGTGATAAAAAAGGAGGGGGGATGGTGTTGCTAATTAGAAATGGTATAACGGCTGCAGAAAGGCAGTTCGAGTGGGGTCTGCCTTTGGAGGTAGTATGGGCTGAAGTCAGAAATAGGAAAGGAGCAGTCACCTTGTTGGGTGTTTACTATAGGCCCTCCAATAGCAGCAGAGATGTGAAGAAACAGATTGGGAAACAGATTTTGGAAAGGTGCAGAAGCCACAGGGTAGTAGTCATGGGCGATTTCAAATTCCCAAATATTGATTGGAAGCTCTTTAGATCAAGTAGATTGTCCGACCAGAGGGGAGGCCATATTGGATTTAGTACTTGGTAATGAACCTTGACAAGTGATGGGCTTGTTAGTGGGTGAACATTTTGGTGATGGTGACCACAATTCTGTGACTTTCGCCTTGGTTATGGTGAGAGATAGGTGCGTGCAACAGGGTAGGTTTTACAATTGGGGGAAGGGTAAATGCGATGCTGTAAGACAGGATCTGAGGAGCATAAGTTGGGAGCATAGGCTGGCAGGGAAGGATATCGTTGAAATGTGGAACTTTTTCAAGGAACAGATACGACGTGTCCTTGATATGTATGTAACTGTCAAGCAGGAAAGAGATGGTCGTGTGAGGGAACATTGGTTGACGAGGGAGGTTGAATGTCTTGTAAGGAGGAAAAAGGAGGCTTACATAAGGTTGAGGAAACAGTTTTCAGACAGAGCATTGGAGGGATACAGGATAGCCAGAAATGAGCTGAAGAAAGTGATTAGGACAGCTAAGAAAGGGCATGAAAGATCTTTGGCGGATAGGATCAAGGATAACCCCAAGACATTTCATGAGAAACATGAGAATATCGAGAACGAGGGTAGGTCCGATCAAGGACAGTAGTGGTAGACTGTGTATTGAGTCGGAAGAGATAAGAGAGGTCTTGAATGAGTACTTCTCTTCAGTATTTACAAACGAGAGGGACCGTATTTTTGAAGAGGAGAGTGTGAAACGTAATGGTAAGCTAGAAAAGATACTTGTTAGGAAGGAAGATGTATTGGACATTTTGAACAACTTGAGGATAGACAAGTCCGCCGGGCCTGACGGGATATACCCTAGGATTATGTGGGTAGCAAGAGAGGAAATTGCAGAACCGTTGGTAATGATCTTTTCGTCTTCACTCTCAACGGGGGTGGTACCAGAGGACTGGAGAGTGGCGAATGTTGTGCCCCTGTTCAAAAAAGGGAATAGGGATAACCCTGGGAATTAGAGGCCAGATAGTCTTACTTCGGTGGTAGGCAAATTAATGGAAAGGGTACTGAGGGATTGGATTTCTGAGTATCTGCAAAGACACTGCTTGATAAGGGACAGCCAGCACGGATTTGTGAGGGGTGGGTCTTGCCTTACAAGTCTTGTCGAATTCTTTGAGGAGGTGACCAAGCATGTGGATGAGGCTAGAGCAGTGGATGCAGTGTACATGGATTTTAGTAAGGCATTTGATAGGGTTACCCATGGTATGCTTTTCTAGAAAGTCAGGAGGCATGGGATAAAGGGAAATCTGGCCAGTTGGATAGAAAACTTGATAACCGGTCGAAGTCAGTGAGTGGTGGGAGATAGTAACTATTCAGCCTGGAGCCCAGTTACAAGTGGAGTTCCACAGGGATCAGTTCTGGGTCCTCTGCTGTTTGTAATTTTTATTAATGACTTGGAAGAGGGAGTCGAAGGGTGGGTCAGTTAATTTGCAGATGATACGAAGATCGGTGGAGTTGTGGATAGTGAGGAGGGCTGTTTTCGTTTGCAAAGGGACTTAGATATGATGCAGAGCTGGGCTGAGGAGTGGCAGATGGTGTTCAACCCTGTCAAGTGTGAGGTTGTCCATTTTGGAAGGACAAATAAGAATGCGGAAAACAGGGTCAACGGTAGGGTTCTGAGTAAGGTAGAGGAGCAGAGGGATCTTGGGGTCTATATTCATAGATCTTTGAAATTTGCCACTCAGGTGGATAGAGCTTGTACGAAGGCCTATAATGTATTAGCGTTCATTAGCAGAGGGATTGAATTCAAGAGTCGTGAAGTGATGTTGCAGCTGTACAGGACCTTGGTTAGGCCACAGTTGGAGTACTGTGTGCATTTCTGGTCGCCTCACTTTTGGAGAGATGTGGAAGCTTTGGAGAGGGTGCAGAGAAGATTTACCAGGATTTTGCCTGGAATGGAGAATAGGTCGTACGAGGATCAGTTGAGACTGCTAGGCCTTTTCTCATTGGAACGGCGAAGGATGAGGGGTGACTTGATAGATGTTTATAAGATGATCAGAGGAATCGATAGAGTAGACAGTCAGAAACTGTTTCCCCGGGTACATCAGAATGTTACAAGGGGACATAAATTTAAGGTGAATGGTGTAAGGTATAGGGGGGATACCAGGGTTATATTCTTTACTCAGAGGGTGATGGGGGCATGGAATGCACTGCCTGTGGGAGTGGCAGAGTCAGAACCTTTGGCGACCTTTAAGCGGCAATTGGATAGGGACATGGATGGATGCTTAAGCGAGGACAAATGTTCGGCACAACATCGTGGGCCGAAAGGCCTGTTCTTTGCTGTATTGTTCTATGTTCTATATTCTATGTTCTATAACAACCCACTGCAAGTAATCTCTGAACATTGAAGTACATGTGTTAGGTGTACTTTCCCCTTTGTAAATCCATGCTGACCGTCATACAGTGTTCCAAGTATTCTGTTGTTACAGTTTTTACGATTGGCTCCCGAATTGTTTTCACGTCTCAAGTCAGTCTAAAAGATCTAGTACTTTGTTTGCTCTCTACATCATTGTTTTTAATAAGTGCGGTGACGTAACTGCTCTCCAATCCATGGGACCGACATGAGAGTCTACAGATTCTTGAACGGTGACCACGAATGCATCCACTTCTTCCAGAGCCAATCCGTAAATACACTGGGAAGGGGTGTGACACAGTTCTCAGTTCAAAGGAAGTTTTTCTTATAGAGACAGAGCGGTAGTGTGATTAGCACTTTAAGAATCCATTCAAAATCCATCTTAAAGCCAAACATGCGTTGTTTATTACAAGAGATGCGTAGGTTTCTTAATTTATAGGTATTGGTTCCTGCAGCCCACAGTCATCTGTGACGTCGAGAAGTCGAGTTGTTGCTGAATTGGAGATTTTTCTGTGCTCCTTGATGTGAAGGTTCTGGAGGAGAAGCTGAGCTGCTAAATTGCCAGTACATGTGAAATGATGTAACTCGTGAAATCAATCCACCTCACAATCACAGAATGATTCCCACAGGAATGTTGCGAGTCCACCGCTTGATGACTGGGCTGGTCCATTGAGGAACTTCCAATTTATCTTCCGTCATCTTTCTTGCATCTTAATACAATTGTTCTTATAGAGTTGTTGTTGGATCTGCTTCCACCTTGCTTTCTGGAAACGCCATCTGGATGACTGGAGCTCATTTTCTCAAATGAAAACCAACAGAAAGTAAAAATACCTGGCTTCACTTGCACCCCTCTCTCTGAGGTCAATGCTTGGGCGTTCTGAGGTGAAGAGCACGTCGAGAGGTGGAGACAAGTTGACCAACCAGAGAGAGGGAAAATTGAGGGGATGGGGGAGAGAGAGAGAGCGAGAGAGAGGGAGAGAGAGAGAGAGCAGCTTCCCAACCCCAGAGAAAGAGCAACTGCGTAAATCCACATGAGAGGCATAATATTTGTAACGGTGATGGGTCAATTAGCATTATTGTTGAAAATTAAGGGTTGTCATCAATAAAGTTTGGAATGCTTTGATTTGGTCCCAGCTTGTGTTCGTATTCTTTTGACAACAACGGTATTTTGGTATGCCTAGCCAAGTTCCCTCATAACATTCCAATCGGAGTTACCTAAATTGTTTCAAGGAGAAACTGGATAGTTTTGATATGTTGGAACAGTTGAGGCATAGAAGTTAAATCACATATTATTTTGCTAAGTGTTTTGAATGTTTTTCCAGTTCTTCTGTTTTTGGTTCTATTTTAACTGTGGTGAAAGAATAACGTGCGATTTGATTACAGACTAGTGGTTTCACCATTTGCATCACGTCTGGAATGTAGAACCTTTTATTTGTCATGAAATAAGGTAAAAGCCAGAGTCAAGGAATATCTTCTTAGAATGTTTTATGGAAACATGGTCTGGTCCGTAACAAACGTCTTCAACTTGACATAATAATTTTTAAGGTATGTGCACTAATACTATCAGATCTCACTAATACAGCATTCAGCTCGATGTGGAGGCATTTATCGTAAAAACTAGAGGAATACTTCTTCCAAACATTTTTTAACATTTAACAATTCAACGTACACTATTTGTGAGTGCAATAAAATGCATGCCCTTCCAAATTTATACCGTGCAATTTGCAGAAGCCCATCTGATAACGAAATGAATAAACTTTGAAAAAATCGCAAAGATTCACGGTAATTCAAAAAACCCAGAGCGGAAAGCACTGGCCGACGGACTGTAAGAACTGCAGTAGATTGGAACGAGGGCACACTGACAGATCAAGCTTGAATTGTTATCTGTGAATAACTGCGGTCAAGTTCTACAAAGAGATAAATGCCACGTTCCAGATTTCTTGAACGAATATAGGGGACTGATTTTTGCAATGAAATCAACTGCATATGGTATTATGGTGAAGTGGTCTAAAGTGCGGGAGTCCATTTCAGAAGCAACAGAGGCATGGTTTGAGTCCTCCTGCTGTCAATAACGTAAGCACTTCACAATTGATAAGGTTCAGAGCAGAGTGAGAAAGATGTTGCGAGGTGTTGAGGATTTGAGCTTGCTGAAGAGGCTGGGGGCGTTTTCCCGGGATGATCGGAGGGTGAAGGGTGACGTTATCGAAGATTAAAAAATCATGAAGGGCATGGATAGGACAAACAGGCTAGTGTGTTTTTCCCTGGGGTGGGCGAGTTGAGAACTAGAGGATATATGGTTTGGGTCAGAGGAAAGATATAAAAGGAATCTAAGAGGCAACCTTTTCACACAGTGAGTTTTGCACGTTTGGAATGCGATGCCAGCAGAAGTCGGGGAAGCTGATACAAGTGGTGGATGAGGGTGGAGCACACAACAGCAGAGAGTTCACAAATAAACCTGACCATATATTAACTAAGGAAAAAAAGATATGCAACAGAACTCACAATCTTTCTGTGCAGAGATCTACTTCCAAATAAACAATTTGTCGACATATCAGAGTACTTGCAATGTGGAAATGACTTCAATAGTTTATGTCACACGGTATTTATGTCAGATAAGGCAAGTTTATTTTAAATGTTACTGACATCATATTAATTTGGGGAATTTGCAGAAAACCATCACAGTGGGTATTGTCAGGAGATATGGTGCTCGGCACTGCTGATGTTTAGTACAACAAGTGAGTAGCTCAAATATTGCTCTGCAAATTCCAAAGTGTTTTTCTGCACAGCAGTGATTATGTCTCACCTACCCAATCTCCATGTCTCAGATTCAATGTGGGACCCGTTTTGTTGCATCAATTTTTTTCTTTATTGGAGCATGTTGGACATTTCACGAAGTGTTTTGACAATATTCAGGAACCAGGTTGGAGACATAGGTGACTTACCAGGTGAAGCAGTCACGATTGGATCTGCAAAAGCTACTGTTTATAGACGCAATGGTAAACAGTTGTTTCCAACTCTCTGTGTAATTGATTAGATTCCTTACATTTTATGATTAGATTACTTACAGTGTGAAAATAGGTCCTTCGGCCCAACAAGTCCACACGGACCCTCCAAAACGCAACCCATTCTCCTACACCACGGGAAATTCAGCATGGCCAATTCACCTCATCTGCACTTTCTTGAGCTGGGGAGGAAACCCACGCGCACACAGGGAGACGGTACAAACTCCACGCACAGTTGCCTGAATCGGGCATTGAACCCGGATCTCTGGTGGTGTGAGGCATTAGTGCTAACCACTGTGCCACGGCGCCCCCACTACCCGCGACGCTATTACACACTGGACCCAGTCGTACAAACAGCTTTCTACATCGACCCTCTATCTCCTGTCACTGAGCAACGATTGCATTCATTACCCCAGCTGTGACATCACCAAAGTCCTGCACAATTTCATCAAAACATTAATGTTCTTGTACCCACATCCACTCACTGCGAACATCAGCACACTACTTCACTTAATCTCTACCTTCTGCACCTTCAGAGATTTGTGTATCACGATGTCCAGATCTCATTACACCTCCCAGTTTCAAGTATGGCACCATGTTTTTACTTCTAAACTGATTCACTGATTCAGATATTGTGAAAAGCTGGGGTACAGGCATATCGTACGTTTTCAGATAAGTATCTGAAAACGTCTTTTTTTTGTCTACCATACAGTTCTCTATCCGTGACATTTCACCATCCCCAATGTCACGAGTCGTAATGGTTATATGGGAATCTATTCTGTAGGATTTATCAATAGCCATTAGAAAAAGTTCAAGAAAACCACACCCTCTGGTTTCTACTAATCAATGACACTGTTTGCAATCCCGAACAATTCCAATAGTTTTGTGCAACATGATTTCCCTTTTGGCAATTCATGGTGATTCTGCATAATACTTCATTCTTTTACACACGCTCAGTGAGTAAATGTTTCATAATGGGCTGCGTACTTTGGCCAATGCCAACATCATTCTGACTGGTCCAAAATTCACAGTTTTGTCTCTGCATCCCATTTTAAACATTGTGGCTACATTACCAAATCCGCAATCTGTAGGAACTATTCCAGAATCTATCGAATCTTGAAAGATGACCACTAATGTTTCCAAAGGTGTTTTTTGTTAATTCCTGATGTATTCTGCGATATAGATTATTAATATTTATGGGTTTATCTAACTTTGATCCCATGAAGTTTTCAGAAACCATACATCCATATTCCTGGACTCAATTCCACTCATTGAGCAGACCAACATACCACTTAACTTCTTCACCACCTGCGTGCTTATGTACTGCGACTGGTGTTTTAGGACGTGCATGTCTCATGACGCCTCCCCACTTCCAATCTGTCACCATGCATATTCGATCCAACTTTAATCCACGAAATTTCCTCAAACTAAGGAAGACATTCGTGTTGCTGTACACAAACCCGCTTACTGTGACAACCATCATACGACGTAACTTTTGAAAACCAATTTTCTCCATTTCATTCCTCCCTCTGTAGACTGTGATCCTAGCATTTTCCTATGTACAGAGATACAGAATGGAGCAAATGCAGCAATGTCATTTCCTCTTACTGTCAGCAGTACTTTTCAATATCATTTCGACAAAACGATTTTTAGATATGAACGATGAACTACAAACACCCTCTTTGTGATGACATTTAATTTCCTATAGTCTACGCAAAATCAAATCAAACTGTTTGGGGGTGGAGATTGGTTAGGAATCAATGGTACAGGAGAATTCCAATGACTCTGAGAGTAGAATCAAGACGCCCTCTGTCCGGTCTCTAGATTGTCATCAATAATTTGCCTATTTTAGGTGGGTTGAATCACTCCCAAATACTTGTTTCAGCCATTGGACTTTCTTCTGAATACAAAACTAATACGGCAAACAGTTTAGCTCAGTTGGCTGGGCTGTTGGTTCACAGAACAGTGTGATACCAACAGCGTGTATTTAATTCCCATTCCTGGTTTGTGATTAACATGAAGGAAACTCCTTCCTCACCGGAGCTGTGGTGGCCCTTCAAGTGGAACCACCACCAGTCACTTCTCTCTAATAAGAGAGCAGCCTCTATGGCGTATTAAAACTATGGCGAAAACACGAAGAAAGCAACAGTTCGATTGTTCATTCAATACACAAGGTTGGTATAATGCAAGGAATAAAGGCAAATTTAATTATGCGAAGGATAGTAATTAAATGCACGTTATACTCTATTAGAAGACAAAGAGCAGTTTTAATCACAGACACATTCTTCAGGATTCCTACCCAAAGGGTCACATGAACTGACAACACATGCCATAGCCTCCCTGACGGCTTGTTTGGAAACTTTGCAATGCCAGGATTTCCAGCTCCCCACCAAGGGAAGTACCGTTTTAAAATGTGTACAATTTCTGAGGTGCTCGCCTTCGATTTACTTGCATCCAAATAGCCCTGTGTTTGGAAGGTTTTGCTCTGATAGCGCCTGGTTGGCATATCAACTCTCGGATGTCTTTATTGAGATGATGTTCTTGTTTGATTTCTCTGTTCAGCATCTCTTTTCTGCCTCCGTGGTTCCTGGTTCTGAAGCTGTTGGGTAGGCCTGGAACCTGTGGTGAAGCTCTTTATCAAAAACATGTTGTTGGAAAGTCTGTCCGTCAGCTCATATGAGGGCTAACGGTTTATAGCCCCGTTTTGTACCCTCAAATCTATGATGTCCATTTTCTTTCTGGTATTCTGCTGAAGGTCAGTTGGCTTCCTGACAATTAATATGTGCGAATGCATTTTGATTGACGCTGAATTCCCGAAATCTCTGCGATTGAATCTTGATTGAGTTGAGTGTCCATTATCCGCACAGGTTCAAAAAGGCCATTGTATATAATGTGAGGCATAAAGGTCAGTTGCTGTCTAGAATGTTAGGCATGGTTGATTTCTGGTGGAGCTATGAATTGGAAATCAAGGGAGAACAATGGTTCCAGGCAGCCTTCTATGTGTCTGCGTGTTTTTACCAGAGCTCAGCCCAGCTGCATCTTTGTTATTTAAAATCCAGGGTTTTAGATTAGAGGGATGTCTTGCTCATTCGACACAGGAGAACTCCAATTACTCTGGCAGTTCAATCATTTCATTGGCCAATAAGTTTGAACTTCACTTATTATTTTGCCCTGTTTCTCCAGATTTAAACAAAATGGGCTTTGTTTTATTGGGACTGAATTACCTACATCCGCTTTATATTCGATTAACGTGGTACATCCAAGTGTATATTTAAACGACTATCCATTTGTGTAGCATTAGACCTTTCGACCATCGAGTCGGCTCTCCCATTCTGTCATATTTGATTTGTTTGTCACCCCCATTCGCCGACCTTCTTTTCATTATGTTTGAACCCATTACCAATCAAGAACCTACCTGTTTCAGCCTGAAATACACACAAATTGGCCTTTGCAGCACTCTTCAGTGATGTGTTTCACAGAATTACCAGTTGCTGGCTCAATAAATTAGTCGGAACCTCAGTTCCTAAAGGTGGTCCTATCACTCAGAACCTGTGCCCTTGTATCCTCGTCTTTCTGAGTCGTGGAAACATCTTCTACATGTCTACATTATTCAGGCCTTTCAGTAATCTATAAATTTGAATGAGATTCCGCCTCATCCTTCTGAACTCCACTGAGTCCAGAACGAGCACAGACGTCAGCCACTCCTCATATGAACGTCTTTCATTCTCTGAGCAATCTTTATCTGTGCCGCTGTTTATCATTCTCTAGATGCAAACGTATGGTGTCTGAATTCTCCACCATTTATGAGTTTGTTCATCTAACAGGAGGAAATTCATTTTGGGAATGGTCCATTTCTCTTTGACTGTCCTGCCTTCACTCATCCACTTCTCCACTACACTCACTCCTTGACACACCTACACACGACGGAATGGTTCCTTAAAAATTGGGAAAGGGATTAAGGATGCTGCTTTCAACACATGGTGAGGTTTACCTACAGCTTGACAAGCTTTTTTTTATTCATTCATTTGGGTGGATGCGGGTATTCCTGCGATAATATTACTTGCCCGTCATATTTTGCCCTTGAGAAGCTGACTTCATGAACTGCTGCAGTCCACCCGGTGTGGGTTTAACCAGAATCACATTCGGGAGGCAATTCCAAAATTTGGGCGCAGCAACAGAGAAGGAACGACAATATACTTTCAAAGCAGTTATGTAAGTGGCTTGCGGGAGAACCTGAACGTGATGGAGTTTGCCTATATCTGCTGACCTTGTCCTTCGAGATGGAAGTTGTCGTGGGATGGGAAAGTGTTGTCTGAGGGTCTTTGGTGCATTTCTGCTGTGCGTCTTGTAGGTAGTACACACTGCTGCTGCAGAGCGCCAGTGGTGAAGGGACGGATGCTTGTGGATGCAGTTTCAATCAAGTGGGTCCCTTTGTACTGGATGTTACGAAGCTTCTTGAGTGGTACTGGGGACTGAACTCGTCTAGGCAACTGGAGAGTAATCCATCACACACATAACGTGTCCCCTGTCGACGTTGGCGAGGATTTTACGAGTCAGGTGGTTATTTGTCGAAATATTTCTTGCCTCCGACCTACTCCTCCATTTATGTGGCGAGTCCAGGTGAGTTTCTACTCAACGGGAACTCCCATTAGGAATGCAGTTTTGATAATACAATTGAATATCAAGGGGGGATGGTTAAAGTGTCTCTTATTGGTGATGGACGTTTGCTGGTATTCATGTCGAACAAGTGTTAATTGCCACTTGTCAGCCGAAGCCTGGATATTTTCCAGATCTTGTTGCATTTGGACATTAAGGCCTTCACTATCTGAGGAGTGGAAAATGGTGCTGAACATTGTGCACTCATTGGCAACAATACCAACTTATGATGGTGGGAAGGTCATTCATAAATCAGCTGAAAATACCCCGAGGAACACGTGTAGCGATGTCTTGACTCAGCTTCAACAACCACAGCCATCATCCTTTCTGTCCGGTATGACACTGGCATGTTTCTCCTGAAAACAATTGATTCCAGTTTTTGTGTTGATACTTGATGCCTCACTCAGTCGAATTCAGCCTTAATATGAAAGGCTGTCACTCTCAACTCACCTCTGAAAATCAGTTTGAACAGAGGCTGAAATTAAGTCAAGACTGATTTGTATTTACAGAACCCAAACTGAGCGTCACTGAGCAGTTTATTGATGAGCAGTTGCTGCTTGATTATGGTGTTGATTACTCCGTTCATCACTTTAATGAGGGTCGACTGTAGTTTGACGGGCTATAATTGGCCAGTATGGATTTATCTTACTTCGAATGTACAGGACATACGAGGGCAATTGCCCACTTTCTCAGGTCGGGCTTAATGTTCTAACTGTACTGGAACTGCTTGGCTGCGGAGTGACAATTTCTCGGCTGGAAGTTTTCAGTGCTGTTACCGTAATGCTGTCAGTGTCTGTCGGTGCGTTCCCGCCGACAGGGAGAGAAGAATCAGTATGCAGGCAGAACTCAGTAAATTGGAGGTTCAGTCATGTGGGAACCAGTTCCATTACGTAGAAGGCCAAATTATCTTACCTGAATCTGGGCTCGACGTGCAAACTCACTTATACACTTTGTCTTTAGCGGTGATTAGAAGATAGATCAATAACATACTCTAACCTGTACAGGACGAAAGCAGCATTTATTTTAATACACTTCTATATTACAATAATAACATACAACGTATTTACAGCGCCTCACGCCTAATTCATGCAACCAACTTGTTAAAATTCTTATTAATGCAGCGAAACGCTGTGGGTAGCCTCAGTTTCCTATGACTTCATGGTGTTTATCAGGTAGTATAATCTCGAGTCCTTGAGGACTTTCTTTGGATATTATTCATTCGCATTCCGCAGTGACTGGCTGTAAGTCCCTCAGATCTCTTTCAGACTTCATGACTATTAAGGACAGCTTGATTTCCTGTATTCACTGAATTGCATTCATTCGTAACTAAGTGCTAAAATATTTGTAAGATTGATTTCTGTTATAAAGTGTTAAAGTCATTAAACTCTTTCAACTTCAGATTTTTGTGGTTGTTTCCATCAGGGTGTAAAAGAAAAAATAATTTTCCTAAACGTAGTTAACTTCACATCGAGGTCTAAATGTTTTGTTTTCTTTAAAACGTTATGAAGCGTTCATATATATATATATATATATATATATATAGAAACCTAACCGCACGAATCGAGAATTTCTTGCTGGAACGTTTTTGAAATGTTCTGAGTAAACTAATAGAAACATTATTAATTTAGCTGTTATCCTGCTGCCTGCTTAGGAAATTTATAAGCTACATCTACATTATAAGCTACATTTGTGGGTGGCACGGTGGCACAGTGGTTAGCACTGCTGCCTCACAGCGCCAGAGACCCGGGTTCATTTCCCGCCTCAGGGGACTCTCTGTGTGGAGTTTGCACGTTCTCCCCGTGTCTGCGTGGGTTTCCTCCGGGTGCTCCGGTTTCCTCCCACACATCCCAAGATGTGCAGGCCAGGTGAATTGGTCATGCAAAATTGCCCGTAGTGTTAGGTAAGGGGTAGATATAGATGTAGGGGAAGGGGTACGGGTGGGTTGCGCTTCGGCGGGGCGTTGTGGACTTGTTGGGCCGAAGGGCCTGTTTCCACACTGTAAGTCATCTAAATCTTGCAGCTGGTCTTTCTGCTTTTAGTGGCGTAATTGTTTTTTCGTTAGTGTGCTGAGATTATTTGCTTGTTTGTTCTTGAGCATGTTCTTAATATAACTGTCCAAGACAGCTGCTGCTCACTTTACTGGCTTTAGTGTAGTTTTGTTCAAAGTTACCATTGTTTCCTTCATTTAAAGACACGGATAAACTGTTCATCTCGTTTATCCCTTCACATCAATCTTCTAATCCGAAAGCATGCTGCCTCTTTCTGTTTGTCAGCCAATTTGTGTGTGAAGACATGGACCATTTTATTACAAGCACGTGCATGTCACCCGACAGTCTGCCACAAGTGAAATGACTCCATGCAGAAAACCACTCAAAGAAGTCAATTCGTGACCAGTGCTCAACTCAAGCGAAACTCAGATTAGAACGAGTTGTCATTTCCTGAAACGATCCAATTGAAAACTATTTCTTGTGAGAACCACATGCGTTTCAGCTGATGTGAATGGAATCTCGTAATTAACAATAGTGTGAGTAGTAGGACGCTTCAGTTCGATAGACATGTTTTTGACCTGGTTCGTCCACCTCTCTTTTCACTTCAAACAAAACTTAACCAATTCTTGTCTACTTAATTTTCTCCAGTCCCTAGAGTAATGCACACCCCACTAAATCCCCGGGCCTTCAGAAGCCTTGTAATATTTGTAACGTCCTCCGGACCGGTCAGCCATTCTGATTTCTGCCCAGAATTCTTTTCCATCTTTTCATAGAGGCAAGTTAAATGACAGAGCAAATATATTAAAACAGGTCAGATGTACCGATCATACTGTAGGTTTAGCAGCTGAGTGACCAGGATTGGAAATTGAAGGATGGTAAACATATATGCAGGTAGGGTAAAAAGGCCAAGACTGTGAAGTAGATTTGTGCATAAAGGATACGATCAATAGTTGTGAAATTATTCAATTTACATACAGCTCTTCCCAGCCCTGGGCCATCACCCTGACGCATCGATCCTGCCAGACAGTGGTAACAGCACATGTAACAGGCTCAATGGGAAGATTGGTCTCCACATGTTTCTGTTTAATAGGCTCAAGCGGCTGAATGGATCCCTCCTGTTCATGTGTCGGAGACTCTGGAGGCTGAATGACCATCTCCTCCTCTGTAACAATCATGGTAGGCTAGACGAATTACTGTCTATTCTTCTGTAACAGGCTCGGGAGGCTGAATGACCTACTCGTCTTCGTGTCTAACAGGATTGTAGCTGAGTATTGCCCTCCAGCCAAAGCACCCTCGACGAACATTTTTTTTATTTTCTTCCTCTATTTTCCTTCTTTTCTCCATTTTTATTCAATTGCACTTACGCGGAGGTGAAGGGATGAGCTAGAGAGCCCTGGAGCCGAAACTCAGAGTAGAGGCCAGCACAGTGAAACAGTCTCGGAAAAGAGGCTGGCGCAAGAAATTGAGTCAGAGCAGAGGCTTGTGAGGCGAACCCAGTCCTGGAGAAAATTACTTTGGAGCAGCTGAGAACCAGACTGTCGGCTTAAAGCGGACTGGTGACTGTTGCTTTGACTTGGATCTAGTGCTGTCGATAAGGACACATGTGGGAAAGCCTGCGCTGAGCTCCTGCTATGTAGCATTAATTCGTAATTTGTCTTTCTGACTGTAATTTCCACCTTTGTGATTGTCACATTTCTGAAGGATACTATGAATCACTGCAAAGTAACAACAACTACTTTTCTTCTTTATTCTGCACACTTTTTATGTAAGTTTTTACGTCGGTACTTTGTACATAAGATAGCGCCACTTGACGCAAAACTATAAACTGTACTCCAGCGCTGCTGTGATTGAGAACATGTGCCAATAAAGGATACTCAAAATAAGGGATATTCTAATAAAGGATGATCAAACTCTAACAAAATACAGAGACGGAATTAAATCCTTCTGTAAGTGTGTAACAGTCTCGAGGTATTAAATGATACAGCAACCAGGTATTTCGAGCAGCTGTTCAACTCTCACTTACGGCGGTCCCTTGTTCTCAGTTACCCAAACACAAGCAACACAATGTCCTCCAAGTGTTCTCTCAGTGAGACCCCGAAAAGCTGCAGTAGCTTTTCCGAATGTTTTGAAACATTTCCTTTGGAAAATGTGTGAATATTCCAGTTTTCCACCTCTCCTAGTGGATAAGCTCGAATGGTGCCCCCCTTTCCATCTGGGAAAGGCACAGTGGGGCCGACATTCTGTCCTCTGTTCCCGAGCAGCAGCCACAATGCTTTGAATGATGTCTGAATGTTCTGAAATATTTGATTATAGCGCACTTAAAAATAGGAGCTGTCTTACACAAAGTCAATGAACAGAAGATATTGTTACCCTCGGTTATGCATTCTAAAAATTCACCCCACTTATCATTTTATGCAGCTAGTCTGTGACTTTATCCCAGTCATATTGTATATACAGTATGGAACATATACAGCCCTGCACTGTTCTGGCTCTACTCCCACATATAAGGAAGAAAAATGAAAATGATTGAACGATTTAAGGTCCATCCCTCAGCAAAACTCAACTGTCCCATCGAGACCCAGGAAATGTTACCTTTTATGTGACATCAAAAGCGATGGAAGGAAGGGGTTAACTGATCTGTTTGTTTTGTAACTGTGATTGATGTCAGTTTCCATGGATACTAATTATTCCAGTGAAGGGTTTCGAGTTTTTAATGATAAATGGGTGACGTTCAAAGTGTTTTCCCATACTGTGAGCGTGAGCATAAACTAACAGAGAGCAGTAGCTCCATAGAGAAAGGGAGGGAAGAGATCAGAATCTGGAAAATTTTACTCGGATGTTCTAACAATGGTTCAGAATGTGACAACAATTGACTGGAATGTGGCAACAATGGACAGGAGTTTGAGCTGGACTGTTTGGTACCTTTCTAAATATTATGGTGGAATGTCATTATCGATGCGAATCCGATATGTACTTGGGACTATTCAATATATTTATTATCCTATTCTGGCTGTTGTTGGTGTCCCTGGTAAGTCTCACTCTCATGTTTGTTTCTGTCCACATATATGATTTTATTACTGTTCCTTTTATGTGCTGTGCATTCCTCACCACTTTTACACTTCCTGTTGACTCTCTGAATTCAGAAATTCACTCCACAAACCACTGCTAACCGTATCATTGAACTTGTTTATTCACTCTCCATCTCATTGATTTTCGTAGTGTCCACCATGGGAGACGATGTTTACCTAATAATTCTCTGCTGAAAACGTTGAATAATTGTATCACTGTTCTTATTACTTAAATATCGATTTAAAAATCTCAAACCAACAGGTTATATTCCAATAGGTAAATTGGACGCTCACTAGCTTTCGGAGCGTCTCTTCGAAAGCCAGTGTGCTTCCAATTAAATCTGTTGGAGGAGAACCTGGTGTTGTGTGATTTTTAACGTTGTACACCCAAGTGTAACACTGGCACCCCCCAAATCTTAAATATCGAGAACATTTAACTCACTGTCTTCTACTCTGATCACAAACTACATTTTCTTCCTCTGGCTCCATCTCATCCCTGGACAATATCTGAGGATGAAACACACGAATCGCGACTGTTGTTATCACATTGGCCATAACCTGATAATTTCTACTTCTTACAATTCACACGTTCCCATATACGTTGTGGGCGAATCCCGTCTGCTAATTGACCCTTGAAATATGAAATATAATCTTAATGAGGCCAATATTCTGACACACCTGAATCTTAATACTGACACAAGAAAATATCGGTCGATACTCCACGTTGTGTAACGGACATCACGCATAAATTACATCGAGTTGACAGTATAGACGCAATTTACTGTCAAAGTTTGCAATGGTTCCCATGAGCTGAGCAGATCGCCCAGTTTACTGAGAAGTGCGCGATCATCGTCAGCACAGCTATCCATGGTGGGCTGTCATCTTGCCTCAGTATTTGGTATTTGATCTGTTTATGTGAGGCAGACTAAAAATTTGATTGAATGCATCATTTCGACTGACTTGGCAATGCCTTAATTCAAACTTCATGTGATTTGGAACCTTCAACATCTCACTCCTCAAGGAAGTCTCAATCAATGGTCCCTTTTCCCTTGCGTTTCCTCAAAATTGTTCAGTCAATTGATTATTTCTAATACAATCTGAATCTTCCCATTTAAGTAACGACTGCCTTTTACGCTGCATGAAAACAAGGAGTTATAATAGAGACATGAAAATAAAAATGCTGCCGTAATCAGATCAACCATGATCCTATCAAATGATGCAGCAAGCTGAGGGATGGAATAGCCTCCTCCAAATTCATATATAAACAAATTTTCCTGATTTTGGTAATAAGTGTACGATTCTTAGTATACACTGTGCGAATGTGTAGCCCAATTTTCAACATAATACAGAGAACAGAGACCATGACAGCGCAGTACAGGTCGTTCTGCCGTCGATGTTGTGCCGTCAGGAGGAACCAATCTGAAGCACATCTATTCTGCACTATTTAGTTTCCATCCATATACTTATCGAATGAAGACTTAAATGTTCTTAAAGTTGGCGAGCCATCTGCTATTGCAGGCAGTGCATTCCATGCTCTGACGACTTCAGGAGCAAAGAAACAACCTCTGATATGTATATTGAATCTATCACCACCCAATTTAAAGCTATGCCCCTCACTATCCGAGCACAATGGCTCTCACTATCTACCTATCTACACCTTTGATTATCATATATGTCTCATTTAAGAAACCTCTCGACCTTCTTCTCTCTAACGAAAACAGCGTCAAGTCCCAAGTCCTTTCCTCAAAAGACCTTCCATCCATTCCAGGCTTCATTTGTCGTAAACCTCCTCTGAACACTTTCCAAAGCTTCCACGAACTTCCGATAATGTGGTGACCAGAACTGTAGGCAATACTCTAAATGTGGCTGCACCAGAGCCACGCAATGCCTCTATCAATAAAAACTAACGCACGGTATGCCTTCTGAACATCCTGATCTAGCTGGTGGCAAAAATATCAGGGATCTATGTATTTCAACACTGAGACATGCCTGCTAATCTACACTGACAAGAATGTTACCATGAGCGCAGTACTCTTTGTTCCTGATTTGGAGATGCCGGTGATGGACTGGGGTGAACAAATTTAAAAATCACACAACACTAGGTTATAGTCCAACAGGTTTAATTTGAAGCACACTAGCTTTCGAAGCGACGCTCCTTCATCAGCTGGTAGTGGAATGCTCAATTCTAACACAGATTTTATAGCAGAAATTTACATTGTGATGTAACTGCAAGTATACATTGAAAAATTGATTGTCTATTAAGCCTTTCATCTGTTAGAATACAGTGATAGTTTCTCTTCTTTCATGGGTAAATCAGAAAACCTCTTTTTTTAAATGTTGCATTCTCGGGTTAGCTGTTAACGATGGTGATAGCTTGACAATATGTTGAAGCTGTTAGCTCCCGTGTTCTCTGTCTATGCCATGATGTTCAGATTGAATTTAATCTAAAAAGTGAGATAACTCCAGTTTTGTGATTTACACATGAAAGAATTGAAACTGTCACTGTATTCTAACAGATGAAATCTTAACAGACAATACATTTTTCAATGTATACTTTCAGTTACATCACACTGTAAATCTTTGCGATAAATTCTGTGTTAGGATTGGGCCCTTCACTGTCACCTGATGAAGGAGCATCACGCCGAAAGCTAGTGTCCTTCCAGTTAAACCTGTTGGACTATAACCTGGTGTTGTGTGATTTTTAACTCTTGATTCCCGTTGTTCTTTTCAAAGTGAATTACCTTACAGTCTTCTACATTAAACTCCATTTTCCACTACTTAGCCCAGATCTGCCGATTATCTATGTCCCTCTATAATCTGCGACATTCTTCAATACAACCCACAATTCCACTGACCTTCTTGTCTTCCGCAACTTTAATACTCATCTTTCTACGCCGTCAATTAGGTCATTTATAAAAATGACAAACAGCAGTTGCCTCAAAACGGATCTTTGCGTTACACCACGAGCAACGAAACTCCAGGATAAGTATTTCCTATCAACCACCATCCTCTGTCTTCTTTCAGCTAGCCATTTACTGATCCAAACCGCTAAATCACCTTTAATCCTATGCTGCATTATTTGGTGAAATAGCCGACCTTGCGGAGCCTTAACAAGCATCGAACTGAAATCCATATACTTCACAACAACCGCATTACCCTCATTCACCTGTTTGGTCAGCATGGAAATGAACTCAGTAAGGTTTGTAAGGCAAAACTACCCTTCACGAAACCGTGCTGACTACCTCTCGTCAATTTATTCCTCTCTAGATTATGATAAATCCTATCTCTCAGAACATTTTCTAAAACTGTATCGACAACCGAATTATTTCTCCCTGGTCTATAAATAACAGAGTTATCTCCACTCCTCTTCTTCAATAAGGAAACAACATTTGTTCTCCGCTATTCTTCTGTGAAAACTCCTGCAGGCAATGGCGATGTAGAAAATTCAAACCCGAAGGGTCTGCAATCTCCGACCTGTCTTCCCAGTGTTTGCTGAGCTAAGTCTCATATGGCGAGGGGACTTATTTATTTTCAAACTTCCCAGAATTGCTAACACCTCTTCTTGGGAACGAGGTTGTTTTTCAGACGGGAGGCCTTTGTCCAGTGGAGTGCCACGAAGATCGATGCTAGGTCCACTAGTTTTCATCATTTATATAAATGATTTGGATGTGAGCATGAGAGATCGCGTTTGCTGATGACACCAAAAGTCGAGTTTTTTTGGACAGCGAAGAAGGTTACCTCAGATGACAATAGGATCTTGATCGGATGGGCCTGTAGACTGAGAAGTATAAGATGGAGTTTAATTCAGATAAATGCATTTTGGAAAGTCACATCTTAGCAAGACCTAATGGTAAGATCTTCGGGAGAGTTGTTGAACAGAGACACCTTGGAGTGAAGGTTCACAGCTCTTTGAAAGTGGACTCTCTATTGTCAGGATAGTGAAGAAGGCGTTTGCTATGCTTTCCTTTATCATTCAGAGTATTGAGTACAGGAATTGTGAGGTATTCTTATGGCTGTGCAGAACATTTGCTAGACAATTGTTGGAATATCTGTTCTCAACTCCTATCGGAGAGATGCGTGAAACTTGAAAGGGTTCAGAAAATATTTACAATGATATTGCCATGATTGGAGGATTTGAGCTGGAGGGGGATGCTGAAAAGGATGGGACTGTTTTCCGTGGAGCGTCGGAGGCTGAGGGGTGACATTATAGAGGTTTACAAAAGTATGAGGGGCATAGATAGGATAAATAGACAAAGTCTTTTCCCTGGGGTGGCGGAATCCAGAACTAGATAGCTTAGGTAAACGGTGAGAGGGAAAAGAATTAAATGAAACCAAAGGGGCAACTTTTTAACGCAGAGGGTGGTACATGTATTGAATGAGCTACCAGAAGAAGTCATGGAGGATAATAAAATTGCAGCATTTAAAAGGCATTTGGATAGGCATTTGAATCGGAAGTATTTAGAAGAATATGGGCCAAGGGCTGGCAGGTGGAAGTAGATTGGGTGGTATATCTGTTTGGCGTGGATGGGTTGGACTGAATGGTCTGTTTCCAAGCTGTACACCTGTATGATTTTGATTCTATGCCAGCAGTAGGCGGTACCTCAGTATTCTCCTCGACAAAATTGTATCTTTCAATTGTGAATACTGACGGAAAACATTCATTTTACACTGCCACATCTCCTCAGACTCCACGGACAACTTGTCACTAATATCCTCGATTGGCCCTAATATTTCTGAATGCATTCTTTTATTCTTGATTTACCGATAGAAAGTTTTCGGGTTTTCTTTGTTCCCACCTGCCAATGAGTTCTTCATTTCCCCTCCTGGCTCTTCTTCTCATTCTCTTTAGGTCTTTTCTGGCAAACGTGTAACTCTCAAACGCCATAACTGAGCCTTGGTGATTCATACTTATATTACCCTCCTTCTTCCCATTGACAAGAAATTCAAGTTTTTTATGGAACCATGGCTCCCTCGTTCCAACACTTTCTCTCCGCCAAACCGGTACATATTTATGAAGGACACACAGTCGCTGTTCAGTGAATAATTTCCACATTTCAATCATGCCCATCCACTGCTGTTTCCTTCCCCATCCAATGGATCCCAAATCATGACTAAAACATCCCATGGTTGCATTTCCATAGCATTAACTTGTGCCCTACATTGTATATCTATCCCTTTTCATCGTTAATGTAAACATAACCAAAGTGCTCACCTACCTCCAAATCTAACACTTGGCCATGATCATTACACATTACAAAATCCAATGTGGCAGCGTCCCTTGTTGGCTTTTCGACATAATATGTCCAGAAACCATCTTGCAGACATTCGACAAACACTGACTCATCTATAATACTAGAACTATCGTGTTTCCCGTCAATATTTGGAAAGTTAAGTTTTCCCGTAACAACTACCCTGTTGCTCTCACTCCTATCCAGAATTGCCTTTCCTGTCCTTTCTTCTACCTCTCTGGAATTATTCTGAGCCCTGGACAGAACTCCCAACAGGGTAACCTCTCCTTTCCTGTTTTCAGCCTCATTCGATTGTGCCTCAGTAGACGAGTGTTCAATCATCCGTACTCATACCGTAATACTGTCCTTGACTAACAATACCAACTTCCCATCCTTTACCATCTTCTCTGTTCTCACTGAAAAATCTGAATCCTCGAACCTGAAACAACCATTTCGGTTTCTGTTCTATCTGTGTCTCCAAAATGGCCACAACATCAAAGTCCCAGACACCAACCCATGCTACAAGCTCAACCACCTTATTTCAGATGTTCCTGGCATTGACATAAATACACTTTAAAAGCAGCTTCCTTCTTGCCCATGAACTCTTACGACCTTGAAACCAGAATTCTGACCTCACTACTCTGAACGTCCTGAACACAGGAACTATAATTTGTGCCCACCGCCCCCTGCTGAATTAACTGAAACCATACCAAATAGCATGAGCAAACATTCCCACCTCAGGAAATTGGTACCCCTCTGGTTCAGGTGTAGACCATCCTAAATGAAAAGGATCACTGACCTCAGAATGAGCCCTACTTATTCAGGTGTCCAAGCCCCTTTCTGATTTTTCTCCTACTCAGCTTCCACACTAGCTTCCTGGATTTCCGCCATAAATCCCCATCCCTTTCCTATCTATACCGATTGTTCCTCTGTGGACCACGACTTGGGGCTTGTCCCGCTCACCCGAAAGAATCCCAACACAAGATCCATGACTTCACTAACCCTGACACCTGGCAGGCAATGCAAAAAGCTGAGACTCTCTCTTTCCCACAGAACCTCCCATCTGTCCCCCTAATTGCAGAGTCCTCAATTAATAATGCTCTGCTTATCTCCACCCTTCCATTTTGAGCGACAGGGATAGACTCTGTAACCCATTTATTACCGCTCATAATTCGTACTGCCCCAACCGTATCCACACCAGTATTGATCTAAGAAAATCGCAAGAATAGATTCTGATTTCATTCAACATTTGATAAATATGGCTGAAATGCTTTGGCTATTCGCTCGGCAATATAACCTAACTCTCAGGTTAAGCAGTGGGGTCCTAGTCGTCAATGAAGAACAGAACAACCGCAGAATGAATTGGTGCCAGTTGCTCAGTAAAAATTTTGCATCTGCCCCACAGATGTGAGCATAGTGATCTGTTATCCAGAGAATATGACACATGCCTCATGCACACACAAACTCGAGATGTACTGAGAATAACCCCCATCTGCTGTGAGAGGTGCAGTAGTAGGACTGAACTGGCTTTGGAGCGATCCGGCACAAATGCGATGGGATGAATGACCTCCACAGTTTTTGCAACCACTCTCAGATTGTGTGATAATCCCACGAAAAGGTTTTACTTATTTAGTTCGCAGATCATGAGAGCTGCCTGCGAATGTCTCAGGCTATGGCTATCGGTAACAACAAATGCAGGCCATCACTAACTGTGAGCCCTTTAATTGAAAAGTGTCTTTTAATCATTTTTTTTTAGAAAACGTATAACACTCTTCTGGAATCAGCTAGCATTTGAACTATGATCGTCTGCCCAGCTGAGTGACACTTCTACTCTTCTCAAGTGTTCACTCCTTCTTGTTCTAAGATTGGTTAAGTCTGCAATAAGATGTGATGCGTGTGGCTTTCTACACCTCAGATATCACAGCCTCATATTCTCTCATGGATTTATTATTAGCTACGTATTTGAGCAAGAGTAGGATATTCACTCCCTCAAACCTGGTTCATCCTCCTGTACTGTGCTGGTTGCGCAATATTAGTCACCAGAGCCGCAGGAATGTGATTGACTCAACTGTTTTCTGAAATGACCTAACAAACCACTTAGTTTTCTCCATCTCTACACAGTCTCAACAGAGAAATTAATCTGCACGGACACTTAGTATCGACATAAGCACTGAAAAGACAATTGCAGAAACAACGTTTTTTACCCAGCATAGTTCGTCGTACAAACATCTGGGGGCTGGTGTTCAACTTGGGAGAGCTATCTCACAGTTTAGTCAAGCAACAGCCTGACATAGTCTTTCTTATGGAATCACATTGTCTCGAAAATTTTTCAGCCAGTATCATCACCATCCCTGTATGCATCCTGTTCTACGTTCCACCCTGCCTTGGCTAATGAATCAGTATTCCTTCTTGTTGAACACTGTTTGGTAGAAACTCTGAGGGAGGTAATAGGACAAATTTAATTTGGGTGGGGCATTTCTATGTCCATCTCCAGGATCAGCTTGGCAGGAGCACTACTGATCTCAAAGCTTGGATTGCAAAAGACAAAGCTGCTAGAATGGGTTGCGGCAGGTGTGGAGAGAATCAAGAAGAGGGAAAAGCATCTTGGTCCTCAAAATTATACATTGACAACTGCGTGTTCAAATTCAGCCTTAATTGCGTTTGCACATTTGCTGACGACACCACAATTGTAGGTCAGAATTCAAACAACAGCAAGAGAGTATACAAAAAAGAGTGCTTTGCAGGATGGTGTAAAGATAGCACATTCTCCATCAATATCAGAAAAAATGAAGGAGCCATTCATTGACTTTCGGAAGTGGTGGACAGGACACACACTTATCTTCATGAATGATGCTGAGGCAGAGAAAGTACAGAGTGTCAAGTTCCTGGTAGTAATGATCAATTACAATTTGTCCTGCTCCAGCCATGCTGATGCAACTGTCAAGAAATTTCAAAATTAAAAATCGCACACCACCAGATTATATTCCAACTGGTTTAATTGGAAGCAGTAGTTTTTGGAGTGCCACTTCTTCATCAGGTGGTTATGGAGGACACAATTGAAAGACAAAGAATTTATCGCAGAAGTTTACAATGTGAGGTAATCTAAATTATGCATCGAAAATTATCTTGATTGTTTGTTGACTCTTTTGTCTGCGCGAATACCATGATCGTTTCACTACTTTGCATGCTGCACAACCACAACCAAAAGGAGCTGCGCTTCGAAAGCCAGTGCTTTCAATTAAACCTGTTGGATAATAAACTGGGGTTCTGTGATTTTTAACTGTGTGCATCCCAGTCCAATACCGGCATTTTCAAGTCAAGAAAGTACAGTAACTTGTTGGCTTCCTCTGGAGGCAAAGGAAAGTTGGCATGTCCATAAAGACGTTTACCAATTTTATAGATGAATCGTGGAAACTGGCCTCTCGAGGTGCAACACAGTGTGGTTTGGCGTCTGTTCCTCCCAATATCACAAGGAATTACAGATATTTATTAGAACAGTCTATTCCATTTTTTAAAAACCAGTCATCCATTCATTGACTCCATCCATGCGTCCTGCTGCCACGGGAAAACAACTAACGTCGGAGCCCCTCCCACTCAGGTTATATTTTCTTCAAACCTGTCCGTCAGGCAGAAGATATAAACGTTTGAATGCACACACAAACAAATTCAGGAACAATTTCTTCCCGTTTTTTTTTAGACTTTTGAATGGACTCCTCAAATGTTAATTTTGATCTCTCTCAGCACATTCTCTGCAGCTGTAACATTGTACATAACACTCGGTTTGCGACCCTTATGCACATTTTATGTTCTGATCTGTCTGTAGAGCAGGAAAAACTACACCCTGGACATGTGACAACAATATTATCAAACTCAAACTAATCCTTACCGATATGCCAACTGCAGATGCATCTGTCCATGATAGTAAATAGGATCTCTAAGATTGACTAATGCACATTCCTTGGGTTGATGAAGTACTGCCTACAAATTGCGATCTTCCTCATCGTGTTCTGTAGCACACAGACCTAGTTAAATGTGATGGTGAAGGGCATCAGATACATCAAAACATGACCACTTTGGCCTGAAGTCGCATGTGTTTATATAAAAACAAAAAGGCATCCCTTTAATCTCTGTACCAAACCAGATTAATCGGAACTGAAAAGATTATTTGCGACCCTTCTGGCATCGAGAGTCACATTGACAGGCTTCCTGCAATCCAGTATGGCTAATACGGTGGCAGTGGCTAACTCAGTTTGTAGTCTGTCAAACGTCTTTTGGTATTCCCTGACTGCTGAAACGTCTTGCCTTTTTTTTCAACAATTCGGAGCAGCCACACTGCTAAAATTTGGCACAAGTTTTCAGTAAATTCCGCTCGATTCCAAGGAACTAGAGTATAGCTTATTTCATTGACGGTGTGGGAAATTTCTGAATTACATTTGTCATCGCATCCCGTGAGGCCATTTGTCCATGTTCAATATAATGGCCCAGGAAAGTGTATTGGGCATTGGCAAATTCAGTCTTAGCTAGATTTCCCACCAAGCTTGCCTTCAAAAGTCTGTCGAACAATTCCGAGAAATGCTGTAAATGTTCCTTCTGTGACTGACTAAAAGTCACACGTCATCAATATACACCACACAGTTCGATAATCCGAAAACGACCTTTCTTTTGTCAGTCACTGAGACGTGGCTGGAAAGGTTTTCATCCGAAATGGCATACCTTTGAAGAGATATTGTCCGTTTGGCGTTATGAAAGCCGAAATCCCCTTAGCTCTTCCTCACAGAACTAATTGCCAGTAGCCTTTGCGAAAGTTCAACTTAGAAACGTAAAGTGTTTGGCAAACGTCATCTTGCACCATGTGCTGTATCTCTTTTAGAACCTATGCCAACTTTTGAGGGTTATGTCCATAAGAATTTTGCGTAATAGGAAAAGCATCACCTTTAAAGCATGCGTAATTGGATCTGCACTTCCCGGTGTATTTCTGCATATATCCCCATTTGATAGCAATAATTATTTCAGTTCGTTTCTATTTTCCTGTGGAAAGTAACTCAACACTTTGACAAAATTTTGGCAATTTCGTCATTGCGAATTTGATTAAATGAATGTCCAAATAGGAATCGTCTCCACTTGGTTATTCTTTCCTTCCCTGTCAAAATAACTTTGAGAATATACACAACGCATTCTGTGGGACTTTTCCCATCTGGAGGCCTTATCAAGTTGTTCCCCTCAATAAATTTCTTCTCGATTTCATAAGGTCCACTCAACCTTGCTTTGTAAGGGTGGAAATAGCACCAATAACTTATCCCCAATTGTAAGATTGCGCATTTATGGTTTCGTACCCGTTCCTGTTCCAAATAATGCTCTGACAATTTTAAATGTTGTCTAGCCAGTTTTATTTCATCGTTCTCTAAAACTTGACATCAAGTCAAAATGGATGGTCTCTGAATTCAGACTCATAATTTCTCTTCAACCAATTTTGACTGGTCTCTTACTTCATGCACAAAAAATAATTCAAATGACTGAATTTGGTCGATATATTACATGCATCTCTCGTCGGAAAAAAGTACATAATGAAGCTGCCTTATCCCATTATTCTGGATAATCCTGACTAATAGCGGGCAACATGATCTTTCCTGATTGATGCCACCTGTCCAGCACTCCCTGCGTTGCTAGATGGTACACAGTAGATTTGAACTGCTTTATTCCCAATTTATCGATGACATTCTTGGATAGTTTGTATGCGACGTTTGATAGTTGATCTAACTGGATCTCCTTTGTTGACAGTATCTCATAAAAAATAACTAATTCTACTGCAGCACATTTAGCTGTGATGTTACGTCATGGGAATGCCTCTGGAAATCTAGTCGACACATCCATTTTGTTAATAAATACTTATTGCCACTTTCTGGTTGATGTAGTGGGCCTATACAATCTATCAAAACTCTTCTGATAGGTTTCTCTAATACTGAAATAGGTATTAAATGTGCAGATTTATTACTGTCTGTGGTTTTCTGATTAGCTAATATATGTGAAATGTCTGGGAAGTTTCAACGACATCCTTGTGTAGTCCAGGCCAATAAAAAACAACCTTTGTATTTTCGCAAGTGCTTTCTTCAGCCCGAGGTTAACTCCAAGTCGTAGTTGATGCATCACTCACATCACCGCCTTCTGTACCCTAATGGCCAAACAACTTGATGAATCTCTGCTCATTTCTCATCTGCTTGAATGTGTGCTGTTTTCCATTTCGTCATGAAGGCATCAGTTGTTAAGTAACAATACACAGAGATGCTTTCATTTTTCCTGTCGGTAGATGTTTTCTGTGACAACTGTTACAAAATCTCATCTTTCTGCTGTAACTAAATTAGCCTAGCAGAGTCAACGTTACTGCATGCTTACCTATTTTCACCCGTTCTGTCCCTCTGCGCTGATCAAAAACCTTTTGGATATAGCTATTTCAGCTTATTTATCATAAACCTATCCCTGGTTTCGTCTGTCTTTGCTTGTGCTTCTGTGATCTTGTGACCACACAATTAGGGAAACATTCTGGATGAACATACTTCATGTGTTCAGTTGACTGATTCTCCACTGGCTTTTCAATCACGCCTAACGCAGAATCACCTCTATCATCAGCAAGTACAAATTGTATTCGTGGAGCTGAGAGTTTGACCAGTCAGCCTACCATAAATTCTCCACACTTCTCTGGAGTCGCTAGCCTCACTTCACCTAAATGAGCGCTTCTTGTCTCACCACAAATTCCTGTTACCAGTACCTTTTCTGGCAATTGTCCCTCTGGAGTACATATTACCTCATCTTTCAGCATTACAGACTGAGATAATCCTGTGTCTCTTAATATTGTAACCCATTTCCCAGCTACTTCTGGCCTATTTGAATAAACTTTCCCCTTTCATGTATTCTTTTAAGCAAATCCGGCACTTTCTCCCTGACCAACCTCTGATCATCTCGTAGACACGAAGAAAGTTGTTTAACTTGCATTGTGTTTTTGTTAATTGTGCAAAAAGACTTCAAGGCCTGGCGGTTTTCCTTCATCTGGCTTTCTCTGAGCTCACGAACACTGTGATTTCCTGTGCCCCACTTTATTACAATGAAAACACGGCATTTTGAACTTCTTTGCACCCCTCAAGGTTTTTCTTGACCGTGTGGTCTGTTAATATTCTTATCTTCACTGTGATCTACCTTTCCCTTTCCACGTCAGAATTTCTCTTTCCCACAATTTCGATCCCTCATGCACTGTATTTAATTCTGGAAGCCAAACCGAGTTTAAGGATCCTGCTCATAATCATCAGAGCATTCTCCTGCTAACATTGTCACTTTTAACTCTCAGCTATTCCACGAGTTTGCACTACTTCAGGCAATGAATTTGAATTTCTCCAAAATAATTACCTCTCTGAGGGCATCGTAAGTTTGCTCTGTTGTTAAAGCTCTTTTCCAGCTATCGAAATTACTGCATGTGATCCTTACAAACGCAATATTGGTTTGACCTGTCTGCAGGCTTCTCGTAATAGTTCATGTGAACTGCACATGGTCTTTTTTCACTTCCTCGTGCTCCCCAGGTACCTCCTCTGATAATGATGCGAATAACGCACGAGCCCTATCTCCAAGTTTGGTTTGTATCAACAAATCCCACATTGCCGCTGGCTAATGCATCTGATTAGCCACCTTTTCAAATGCGAGGAAAGAGGCTTCCTCATCTTTCTAATCAAATTTTGGAAATGATTGAATATAACCGTTCACAAACAGTTTCTCACTCGGTTTCTGACAACCAGGGCTTTTCTCATCCTCACTATCTTGCTTGTGAATCATACCCTCAGTCTTTATCTCCAGCCTCTTCAGCTGACATTCCCTTTGAATTGTCAGTATTGAAGTTCAAATGTTTTTTTTTCTTTTTCTTTCTCCACTCTCTCTTTTTTCCCTCTCTTCTGCTGCTCTCCCTTCTTCTCTCTGTTCCGTCGTTCTCTCTTCTTTCACTCTCTTCTGCTTTTAATCGTAACTCAATCTGTTTTATTTCTGGTGTGCTTTTCTTATCTCTCGTCTCTAACTCAAACTGCTTCATTTGCAATTGAATACCTGCTGCCTGTATAGATTCTGATGTTTTCTCCAGCAATTTTAAATTCGAAACTACTGCTGTAATTATCTCTACTTTCCTCACATAAGCAGACAGTTCCAATTCCGGCTTGTCTGCTAATTGCTGCAACTTTGTCTTTTTCATATTTAGCAAAATTTCCAAAGTCACGGCATCCAAATACATAAAGTTTTTGGCGACTGAAAGAATCGTTACTATCCCAAACGCTGTCCACCCAAGAAAAAGGAAAATCCGAACTAAAGACACTGGCAATTACTACTCACTGTTTAAAATCTTGCAAAGAGTCCCCTGAACTGTTATGAACTCAGTTAGACCAGTCAAACCATTCTTAAGCAGCCAGCCCAGACCACAACTTTGCAATTCGATTCGATACTTGTACAGTGAAAATAAGCAGAGTAAGATACCTAGGTTGATTGCCTGTTTGTAAAACAGACAGAATGTATTCACAAAATTACACAATGAACCTGAAGGAACAGAACAACGATCGCTGACGGAACTCAGCCTATACAAATAAGAATTAATTATGCTGTTCCAAATATATGCAATAGTCGCAATAAGCAAAACCCCCTAAAAATCTGTTTAAATGGAACAAATGCTTACAGCTTGAAGTTAGAAGTGCGGAAGGAGAGAGAGAGAGAGCCTGTCTACACAGCTGAACTCCTAAGTTGTTCTGGACCGAACTGCCCAGTTAGAAATTTGATGAACCGCCTTTCATTTTAGAGGTCACTTCTAAAACATGACCGCTTTGGTCTTATGTCTTCTTTGTTTACATACAAAGGAATGTCTCTCAATACCATTCAATATCTGTACCATGCCAGACGAATCTGAACCGGGAGATGTTTACAAAACCTCTGATTAAAAAAATCAACGCAATATCCTTGACAAACGACATAGTTTTCAGAAAACGTGTCCAACTTTGTGACAGTCTGGATGAATAGAAAGATCTTAAGGTCTATGTCCATCCATTCCTCAAATTTATCATCCCAGTTAATAAGGTTGTTGTGATTTCGTATTGTTTCTTGACTTTCATTTCCTGGGATAATAGGTTTAAGAACTGCTATGCTATTTTACAGTTCTATCGAACTCTGCTTCGCATGCACTTGGTGTATTGTTTGCCGTTCCATTAGACTCATTACACGAAGTATGTGTACGTTTTAGAGTGGGTGCAGAGAGGATTTACCAGAATACTGGCTGGACTGGAGGGCATGTCTTATGAAGTAAGGTTGGGCAAATTACGACTTTTCTGATTGGAGGGAAGAATAATGAATTGTGACGTTATCTAGATATTCAAAACGATGAGAGGCATAGATGGACTATGATTTGGAGATGTTGGTGACGGACTGGGGAGTACAAAGTTAAAGTCACGCAGCACAAGGGTATAGGCCAAAAGGTGTAATTGGAAACACGAGCTTTCGGAGCGCTACTCCATTTTCAGACGAGGTAGCCAAAGACTTCTTCCCAGCGTGGAAATGGCAATTGCAAGGGGGTATAATTTTAATGTGAATGGAGGTAGATTTAAGAGAGATGTCAGAGTTTGGTTGTTTACACAGAGAGTGGTGGGTCCGTGGAATGCACTGCCCGCGTTGGCAATAGAGCCAAATACATTCGGGACTTTAAAGCGACTCTTGGAACGCACATGGAAGAAAGTGCAATGAAGCTGGTGTACAGTAGGATAAAAGATCGGCACAACATCGAGGGATGAAGGGCTTGTACTGTGCTCTACTTCTCTATGTTCTAATCCTGTACAGCACATTCGAAGGGCTGAATAAGAACGAGGAACATCAGTCGGCAAATAGTCCTCTTCAAGTCTGCTCACGGCATTGAATATGATCACGTCTGATGTCATTCCGGCTTTATTTACATTTCCCTGCTCGCTCTCCATAACCCTTCACTTACTCAATGTCCCATAACCCACTGCACTCTGGACATTTACACAACTCTTTTAGAGAATTAAGATCTCGTTACACCTGTATTAAAACTGCTCTACGTTATCCTAAAATCATGACCTCTTGTTCTCGATTGCCTCACGCGTCGGAATTTCCACTCTACATCTGCATTTTCAATCACCTTTGGCATCTCACATCCTTTACTGAGATCCCCTCTCATTCTTCTAAATTCCAGAGCATGTTGGCCTAAAATGCTCAATATCTCTTCAAACTACAGTCTCTTCATCTTTGGAAGCAATCTGGTTGCTTCTGAACTGTGTCTAACGCAGCTAAATTCCTTCTCACGTCAGGGTTCCAGAACTGCATATAGTGTACATTTGCCGTCTCACGAATGTCTTGCACAGTTGCAGCAACACTGTCTTACGTTTACACGCTATTCCTTCAGATATAAACTCTTAAATTGCATTTGCCTTTTTCTTTACCTGCTGGACTGCATGTCAGCTTTCTGTGATATTTACGAGTTGACTCATATAGTCTGCACTTAAGCAATTTTAGAAAATAACGTATCTTGACATTCCTCTTACCAAAATAGAAAAGAAAAATTAAACTTATCTGCTAATTATTGGTCCATTCACAATATCCATTTATACAACTTTCGTTGTAATATTTCTGACATATTATCTGCAATGCACTTTTACACCGATGTTACTGGCAAGTGAAAATGAAGGTATAGTACTACGTAAACCCTAATCAACGTTATAATACAGATTTTAAACAGTTGGTGCCTGCGGACCGATATTTATAGCACCCCAAATATTGCCCACCACGAAACGACTAATCTATTCTGTCCACGGTGGTCATAAGTTGGAGACGCTGGTGTTGGACAAGGTTGTGCAAACTTAAAAAAAAACACACATGAGTGAGAGCCCTACAGATTTATTTTGAAGCACTAGCTTTCGGAGTACTTGCAGAATTATATTTAACTTCGCTGAAAAACTGAATGAATCCATGTAAGATTCTGTAAATCCCTTTTCTGGGTTAGAATCAGTCTGATCATTATGACATTGTCAGCCTTAGGAGGAGTTAACGCCTTCAATACCTTACCTGGGCTGACATGACACCAATTGTTAAAGTGCACGTGACAATCTAACATTAAATAAAAATGTCTTGTGATTTACATATGAAATATTTTATAGCAACATGGTCATTATAAAAGACTTAACAGACAATCCGTGTATTTTCCAATATATAATATCAGTTACATCCCACTGTAGACTTCTGCTATAAATTATGTGTCTTACAATGTAATTCCCCACAATCACCTGACGAAGGAGTAGCGCTCAGAAAGCAATGCTTCCGAATACATTTGGTGGATCATAATCTGTTGTTGGGTATTTCTTTTAACTAGTTTTCCTGAAGAAAGGTTCATGCCCGAGACGTCGATTCTCCTGTTCATTGGATGCTGCCTGAATTGCTGCGCTTTTCCAGCAACACATTTTCAGCTTTATGTTAACTATTCCGTCGATGCATTATTGTTTGTTTCCCCAAAACTGGACAAAGCTCATGAATTGCTTCCAAAGCCACGTGCCCTTATCTGACGTATCAATCTTTATTTACGGCATTTTATTAAATTCCTTCTGTAAATCCAGATATTTTACAACTCCAGGATCTCCATTTTCCACGCTGTTTGTTGGAATCTGTAGAGTTGTAGTTTGATGTTGCAAATGCCCCGTAATGCATTCCTTGACAGTGAAATACAACATTTTTTTCTTAAAATACTGATCGTTTGGACACTACATTTAATTCCCCAGTGAAGATGATCCTCCTGAGTTCTTTCCTCGCCGTAATCTTTATATTTCCGTCCAATTTCCATGTGACGGGCACATGCTTTAAATAGGCTGCTCCAATTTGGCTTAATCCGGTCATGTCTTATCGGTTTATAAAATTTATTGTATGAATGTCTTCCTGAGATTTTACATTCAGCAGAAGGAAGAGCGGGAAAGACGACCACGGGGCTGCCGGCGAGGTGAATCATTGATTTAAAAACTTGCTTCGAGGCCCAGGCGCTCTGTTTTGTTTTCAGTAGCAGGAAAAATGGGAACAACGATGACCGAGCTGCAGGGAAGCTAAATCACTGTTTTGAAAACGTTTCTCGTGAATAAGCGGAGCACGCACTGAGCTGGAGATGGCTGAGTAAGTGAGATAACATATTTGGGAAGGTAATTGATTTTGTATTATTCTTTATTTTTGAGATGTCTGGAAACTTGGATATGTGGGAATGAAGGTGATGGCAATTGATTGTTCCTCCTGCAGAATGTGGGGGGAAAGGGTGACCTGCTTCAATTCTTGCAAACTTCATCAGCGGTAAGAGCACTCAACTCGTGGACATTGAAAACCGCGTTAAGGAACTGGAGCTGGAACTGGATGAACAATGGATCATTGCGGAGAGGGAGGGGGTTGTTGAGAGAAATTACAGGGAGGTAATCACACCTCATGGAAAAGAAGCAGGCGGACGGGTCACATTCAGGTGACGGAAAGGGAACTTGCAGTCAGTGCAGGGATCACCCGAGGCCGTTGCACTCAACAACATGCATACCTTTATGGACACTGTTGTGAGATCGACTTACCAGGAATAATCCATGGGGTATCGGTGTCTGGAGCTGAGTCCCTATTGCTCAGAAGAAAAAGGGGACTTTGGTGATCGTAACAACAAATCGCTAAGTTTACTTTAGCCATGTAAAGTGATTGTTATACTGCAGGGTAAAAGTTATAGATCGGGGCAAGACAATTACAATCCAATAAGGCATGATTTCGATGCATACGATTAGGGCAGAAACAGCAGGGGTTGGGCACAAATTGAATTCTGGGACTTAATCAGAACAGCTACTTGGTATCTTTGATAAGTATATACTGGTCCGGCAGGGAGGAAGTAGTTGAGCGAAGGAGTAGTTGAATCTCTTGTCAAGAGACAGAAAAGGCTTAGGTTGGAATGAGAAGAGAAGGCTAAGATAAGGTGCTTTGCGACTTAGAAGTGAGCTGGAAAGATCAAAAAAAAGAGCTGAGAAGAGCCACGAGGGGTCATGAGCAGTAGTTTTCAGAAAGAATCAAGGAAAACCCGAAGGCTTTCTACGGATATATCAGAGATCAAAAAATGACTTTCTTGAGATGAGATCGAATCAAGGGCCACCCTGGGAAGTTTTAAGTTGTGTACGAGGAGATGGGTCAGCGCGAAATTAACATTTTTTCGTCAGTATTCACACTTTTACAAGACAATGTAGTCAAGAATCTTACTGAGATACAGGCAACTGGACTCGACGAGATTGAGGTTCACAAGGAGACGGTTTTAGCAGTTCTGGAAAGTCTGAAAATATATTGGACTGGATGGGATTTATCCTAGGATTATCTGGGAAGCCAGGGAGGAGAATGCAGTGCCTTTGGCTTTGATCCTTCTATTGTCATTGTCTAAAGGAATAGTGTCAGATGACTAGAAGATAGCAAATGTTGCCCCTTTAAATTTATTTTTCAAGAGGAACGGATACTTAAAAAATACAGTCCACAGATTCCTCAAGAACAAACCACGACAAATATATCAAACACAGCCAGAAACTCTAATCACCTTACCATACATCAAATATGGTTCAGATATGACAGCCAGACGACTAAGACCCCTCGGAATCCGCTTTGCGCATGAACCCATCCACACTCGCAAAGAAAAACTTTCAAACTTTTTGGACCCAGTTCAACCCATGGACAAAACCAATGTCGTCTATAAACTTCCATGAAAGGACTGCACGAACACTATGTAGGACAAACAGTAAGAAAGTTAGCCACCAGGATACACGACCACCAGCTAGCCATAAAAAAGGACCCTCTCTCCCTACACACGGATGAAAAGAAACACAATTTCGACTGGGAAAACACGTCTATGCTGGGGCAGGCTAAGCAAAGACATGCCAGAGGAATCCTAGAGGCCTGGCACTCCAACCACAACGCCATAAACAAACGCATAGATCTGGATACCATCTATCAACCACGTAGAAAATGAACAGGAAATGACATCACCACAAACCCCAGGTACCCCATCCAGGACAAACATATAAATAGAAAGCAGGAGACAACAGAATCGCTTCACTTGGAGGTCGACACTGATAATGTTACCTCGCAAGGTAATGAAACGTCTGGATATCAACCTACAGCTCAGCGAGCAAACCTACACCGTAAACCTCAACCTGAGCAGAAACCGTCACAAACCTTGTCATAATAATACTTGATAAGAAGTAAAAAATAAGACAGTGTGTTATCTCAACGTCAAGATAGGTATCGCTGGATACCTCTTTTAATTCTGCCATTTATCTTTCCCGAGCTTGTATCGTTCATATTCCACAGAATCTGTTCAGGTGGAGCTCAGAAATAGTAAGTAGAAGTAAATATTAATGGTAATTTTATGTCCATTTCAAAGCTGCAGTACAAGTAGTGGGCATCTTATACAACAGGAAATTAGTTATGTATGGTTGTGGGCTCAGGAGTAATAATAGACGACATAAATTCGATCTAAATCGCGTAAGCACAAGAGTACTAATACTGTCAAAAATGGATTTAATAGTGTGTATGAAATAGTTTCCTTAAACAGTATATTGAAAACCGAGCTGGAAATTGGCCGACTTTTGCATTGGTAATGTGCGATCTGAACAAATAATTAAAACTCTTTCTGCAAAGGAGTTTCTGGGAACATTGATTACAATGTATTGAACATTAATTGGCATTTGGTCACAGTTGTTTTTGTTCGAAAATAAGGTTAAAATCCTGAGCCATGCACGCCACGACTATATCAAGCGCAAGGTGGCATCAGTGAATTGGAGAAGTTTATGAAATAATAGTTAATGGAATTCAGGCAATATCTGTTTATTTGTAACAGGTGTGCAATGTACAGATATTCCTTAAAGATGAAAAAAGCAAAAAGGAAAGCGGACTCAGAAATGCTCAACAAAAGAAGCTAAAAATTGTATTAGATCAAAAGTAAAAGTTCAGCAAAATACTACTTATTGGAATAAGACAGGGGATTCAGAGAAATTTAGGACGAAACAAAGGACGATCAACATTCTGACATGGAAATGGAAAAGAAACTTGAATGCAAACTAAGAAAAGACATAAAGGACCATGAAAGTCTTCTATCAATGTTTGAAAGCAAAATAAAACAATGTCAAGTGTGAAACAGTATGTGAATGTCCGAAAAGGATGATTTATTATGGAGAACATAGAAATTACACGGAAAGTAGAACGTTTCTTGGTGTCTGCCTTCATTGCAGATCATCTAGAAAATCTCCCAGAAATACCAACTGAACATGGGAATTAAGTGGTCAAAAAGAAATCATTCGTATCAGGAACATGGCAGTATTTGAGAACATAGCTGGATTGAGAATTGATGGGTCACGTGTACTTCATAACAGAACTTTGGAGAAAGAATCAGTCGGTATATTTACTGCATTTGTAATTATTGTGTTATTTCCTCATATATTCTGCAAAGGTAGGTAGACATACAGGACAACTGGTAGGTTTGATGTCAATCCAATTATTTAAACAGGGTAGAATAGGGAGCGTGAAAAACAAATTAGTCACCTTATCATCAAGAGTATTTTGGAATCTATTTTTTCGGTTGTCTTTTTGGATATTTAGCAAATAATAGCAGCATAGGAGGAAATTACGAAGCATTTTTGAAAGGGAAAATATAATCGACTTTTCTTTAATTGGTTGAATATCTATCTGATGGATAGCGACAAGGGAGAAGCAGTGGATGTAATATAACCCAATATTCGGTAGTATATTTTAATACTACACACAATGAGTTTGTGAATATATTTGAAGTGAGAGGGATTGGGACGAACATATGCAAGTGCAAAGGTAAAATAATGGATAGCTTTCATTTAATGAAAATTGGAAGAGATTCTGCATCAGTTACATATAGTGTTGTAGAAACTGGAACTGGAGTATTATCTCCAGTTTTCGTCTCCATATCCAAGGGAACGTATAATGACCACAGAGGGCATGAAACTGACATTTTCTGGATTAATCCCTAACATGGCAAGATTGTCTGGTAAGGAATTTTAACTTCTGTTTCCGAGAGATTCAAAAAAGTGAGAATTGATCACAGTAAAACTTAGAAAATTCACACAGCGGAAATTGACTAAAATGGGAGTATGGACAGACAAAAAGTCCCCTCTCCATCCTTACACTTCCACCCCCACTTGCATGTACCTGTCTTCTCTCAGCCCCACCCCTTCTCATTTGATTCTCATCCCCCTTGACACCCGTGCCTCATTCAGGATGAAGGGTTTATGCCTTTAACGTAGACTGTCCTGCTCCTCGGAATCTGCCTGACAGGCTGTGCTATTCCAGCCCGACCAATATCGAATCAGGTAATAAGTGACTTGATGAAAAAACACAGCACGGCAGGCAGCAACCGAGGAGTAGGATCGTTGACGTTTTGGGATAAGACATTCATCAGCACTCTCTTGATTCTTGGACATTCGTGATGCTAAGCTTATGCTTTAAAATATCACCCCTCCTGCTCCTTGGATGTTGACTGAACTGCTGTGCTTTTCCAGCGCCACACGTTCCGACTCCAGTCTCCAGAATCTGCAGTTCCGACTTTTTCGGAGCATGGACAGGCAAGAAGATGAAGAATCCCAAGAAATTTTACAAGTCCTTCAATGTGAACAAAATTACCAGCGCACAAATATAGTTGACAAGGTACCAATGCTCTCTGCTAGATACTAGAGAATATCAACAGACGAGAAATTTGCACTTCATTTTTTTTAACTTGGAGAAGGAGAATTCAGGCACACAATTTGAGTACATGAACTGTGAACAGATTGATCAGATTGGTAAAAGATGAGAGCAGGCATTGTTTTTTTTTCTGGATTCTTATTCAACAAATACCCAGTCAGGATGAGTTGTATCCAGGCAGAGAAAAGGGCCTGATCCAAACTTCTAAGTTGAATATGGCAACAGAGGGAGTGTCAGATGACTGAAGAACAGACGATCTGATTCCACTTTACAGAGAAAACTCGAAGGGAAAGACCTGGGAATGATGGACAAATGAGTCTCACATCATTGAAAGGGAAATAATTGCAGGAAAGAGGCAAGAAGCAATTCAATTGCTATTTCGAGAGGCAAGGTTTGGTCATGGGGAGTAAGTATGACTTTATCATAGGATAATCATGCCTGGTTAATTTGGTTGCTTTTTTTTCGAGTATGCCAATGTGATTTTTCAGCAAAGGCTTTGACAAAGTCCTGCATGGGAATCTGATACAAAGTAACATTGCATGGTATCAATGGATCGTGGTGAAAATGCATTCGAAATAGTCTCAGAACTGGTCGAAGTCCACTTGTGTGCCAGGAAGCAGAATCAGGAACGCCAATGCTGGACTCGACTCCTCTCAGCGAGCGAAGCAGATTCTTTCATGGAATGAAGTTTCCTGCCGAACGAGTCACATGACCCTGCATCTGGAAGAGGCATGGTTGACCAAATGTTAGTTGCAGTGATGTACAAAGTTCAGGCAGACGAGGTGCTCCGACCATATGAAAGCTGTCGTCTTGCAAGTGGGCTAGGAAACAAGCATACTCTGCCCCTCCGATCATCCACAAAGGTTATTGGAACCCATGGATTCTCCCCATTCACATACAGTTGAAGACATCTTGAGATGAAATGGGCATGGCAGATGTGGCATACTCAAAAACTCGACTGCTTGATGTCGTGGATCTTTTTTTTCGGAGATGCTCCAGGTACAATAAGCGGTATGTGAGGCTGTGAGGCAGGAGTCAGACCTGCCCAGGACAGTCTACAAGGAATTGAACAAGTCTGCATTTGGACCCTTAGAGAGGGCGAGATGTAATGTTTGCAACAAGATTTGCCGGCTGGACGACATAGATTTTGATTTCCCGATTGGGGTTGATAACCTGGTCCAAACAGAGACTCCAGATTGACAGATATAAACAGGAGTGACAGAGCGTCTGCTCACTCTGAGACCTGTCTGCGAAAAAGCCAGACCATGGGCAAGTACTATGCATGTATAAATGGAAAGTGACTTGACGAAGGGATACCAGCCTCTGTGAAAATATTGTAATAGTGATCGGCATATGGGACGATAATATAAGTAATTCAACTTATCAGCAAAATGGTAATGGGAGGAGTTTCTTTTTGAACTGCCTATAACAAAAGGGACAAGACGTTTACGTGACAAAATCATAAGAATAAAGGTAAACTAGCCCGCAGCAACTAATACAGCTTTTTTTTGCAAATTCAGTGTCGGCATTGACTGTAATATCCCAGACCTGCCTCAATTTGAGGAGTGATTTGAAGACGCACGTTTTGGATTTGGGTTTACAAAGTAAAAACTCAAACAACACTGGTTTATTGTCGAAAAGGTTTATTCGGATTCCAGGAGTTATCAGGAAAATTGGAAAGCCTCTAATATGACGTCTGCCGTCAAGAAGAGAAAAACTGAATTCAGGAACCTTAAGAATAGTTCGCCAAGCATCTATTTTTGGTATGTATTGAAATGAATTAAGAAGGAAAGCATTGCAGGTCAACTGAGAGTCAACATTGTTTTGTGAAAGGGAACTCATATTTTGTCACGTAAATTAAGCAAAATAATGGGTTCCCTGAGACGCAGATATGATAAAGAGGGATAGGCAGATAATATATTTGTGTTTATCTTTTCAGAGGATTTCGTTAAGGTAGTGCGAAATAGGAGAATTTGCAAAAGACAGGAGCTTATAAAATGGTGGATAATATTTTTGACATGGAAAAATAATTAAACAACACAGAGTGGAGAGTCATCTGGGACGGAATGCTGGCTCATTAGTTAGCACTACTGCCTCACAGCGCAGAGACTCAGCTTTGATTCAAGGCTCAGGCGATTGTCTGCTTGGAGTTCACTTATTTTTCCCGTGCCTGCATGGATTTCTCCGGGAAAGCCGGTTTCATCCCACAGTCTAATGATGTGCAGGCATGATGCATTAGTTACGGGAAATAGGGTTACAGGAATTGGATGGTGGAGGGGGGATGAGTCTGGCGTACTCTTCCCAGTTAGTTGTGGAACACATGGGCAGAATCACATTCTTCTACAGTGCTAGGATTCTATAAGTGTTGATTAATGAAAATTCATCCGTATATTAAAAAAATATATCTTTCTAGAAGACGACAAACATCATTCCGACAGCATCAGTTACCGATATAATCTATGATGATGTCTTGAAAGGGGTAGCTGAACGAATATTGCACTAAAGTTTGCGAATGACACAAACATTGATGAGAGGGCCTGTCACAATAAAGATGTCAATCGTCTGCAAGGGGATAGAGGTAAGTTCAGTGAAGTCAAGAACTTTGGCCGGAAGAGCCAAAAGGTAGATTTAAATGGCGAGAGATTCCCAAAATTAGTGCACTGCAAAGGGTTTGAAACAGAAAACCAGCACCTCAGTGCAGAAAGAAAGAAGATTGATTCATTAAGCAGGTTCCTGTGTTGACCGACCAAGAACGTAAATAGCTTGGCGTTTATTCATTGCACATAAAACAAGAAGTCTTTCTACATCTCGGCAGAGATTCGAACTGGGGGACATAGATACAGAATAATGTACTCTCAGTGAAGGCACAAATGGAAAGAAATATCTTCTCACAGAAGGTAGTACATGACTGGAATTCACAGAGCTGTGGAGGGTCGACCACTGGAATCTTTTATAGGTGAGTTGGATGATTTATTGGGTGGAGAGATGCAAGAAGTGTGGAGGGGTGCGAGGCGTTGGCACGAAAATGGACTTGAGTCATGAAGTAGATACCCATGTCATTATTGAATGACGGGGCACAGTTAAAGGTCAGAGTTGATAAAAGAGGAGAATGCACAACAGGTCAGCAGCGTCAGAGGAGCACGAGAGTCGAGTTTTTGGCACAACCATTCAGCAAGACTGGGGGAGGGAAAAGGGCTGAGAAAAAAATAATAGGAGCCGCTCTGTGGAAAGGTCAATGGAAATTAATAAGTGGATGCAGGTATGCGGTCATTGGAAATGGTGAAGCGGAGAGGCGGGAAAGACACTTTAGGTCAGGCCAAGGAGTCAGGAGAGGCAGGTCTTGACCTGGGGTAGCAGGTTCCGAGATTTGTAAAGTCGTGAATAATATGTTGAGTTCATAAGGCTGTAATACCGATGTGAAAGACGAGGCGTTCTTCCTTCAGTTTTCGTTTGGCCTTACTTTGCTGGTGGACATGTCCAGGATGCACATATTGCAGTGGGAAGGGGAGATGAATTGGATAGCAATCCCGATGTGGTTTTGCTAGGAACGGGTACACAATAGATGCTCCCTGAATTAGTTTCCGAATTTGTGATTGGTTGCTCCAAAGCAGAGGATACCACACTGGGAGTCATGGATGCAGTTAAGCAGTGGAGAGGAAGTGCAAGTTAATGTGGCCTACTCCTGTTCCGAATTATTGTGCTCTGATATTGGAAAGTAACTATTTTTCTCTGAACCATTTAGTGCAATATTACTTTCACGGAGACAGATGATTTCGTTGAGTTCTCTCCAGGTGAGGTATGGGGCTTGCAGGCAGCATGAACCTAACTCTGCAGCATGACCAATATGTGGAGCAGATGCTGCAGAGTGGCGAGGCTTGCCGAGTGGCACTGGAGGGGTGAACGCAGCCACTTATTGCCCGAGTATGGAGTTTTAAAGAACATTATACCAATCTACACGTAACCATCAAAGTGGACCCGAGTTGATCCTGTGTTGCTGATATGATGGACTGAATGGATCACGAGAGCATTGACCTAAGAACGTGTTGTCTTTTCGGCGCTTTGACAGTATTCCACCAGCAAATAAGACCATAAGACATAGGAGTGGAAGTAAGGCCATTCGGCCCATCGAGTCCACTCCGCCATTCAATCATGGCTGATGCGCATTTCAGCTCCACTTGCCAGCGTTCTCCCCGTAGCCCTTAATTCCTCTAGACAACAAGAACCTAGATAATTGCATAGTGATCCCAGCTGCATTATTCTCCTCCTCCCCAATTATTCATAATACATCTGTTTTCCAAAAATTAAACTAAATCTGTCTCGACATAATTTAAATATTCAGTCATTACAAATATTTGCGAAAGAGCATTTCCACTTCAATGGATTCCCACTTTGTTCATTTCACCTCACCCCTGCTCTGTCTGAATGTGAAGAGTGACTGTTTCCGTTTCTGCTCCCACTCCCCTACTGGTCACAACAAATTGTAAATATAAACACATTGTTGATATGATGAATGACATTGGCCTCAGACTGAGTCAGGTTGGATTATAGGATTAACTCAGTCAGATTTATTTTCACTGAAATACGCTTCCTCAAACAAAGGTGCAAATCTGAATGATGGCTGTTTTGGACCGTACAAAGACCCATCGAGGATCCATCTGATCCACTCTGCTCAAGTTCTTGTATGATATAATAAGATCACGTGTAATTCCAAGAGGGAACTGCTATATTTCCATGATGTAAGCCCTTCATCCCAGGAATAGATGATGTGCAACATCTGTCAGGTAATAAGACAAGAATGAAAACCGCACACGCAGACCTCTGGATGTGGTCTCAGTAAAATTGGTTTCAAAGTTGATTGAAAGTTCAGCTAGCGAGAATGTTTTTACGTATTGTCTTAATCTTAAAAACGTCTTCAGTTTAGAACAGAGATGAGGGCAATTACTTTCCTTTTTTGGATTAAGACCATAAGACAGTGAGGCATAGGAATACATATTAGGGCATTCAACCCATCGTGTCTGCTCCAAACTTCAGTCATGGCTGAAGAGTTTCTCAACGCTATTCTTTCGCTTTCCCCCATAACCCTTGATCCTCATTAAAATCAAAACCTATCTCTTTCAATTTAAATATATTTGCTACTGTGACCTCCACAACCTTCTTTGACAATCAGTTTCATAGAATCACCGCTTTCTGGATGAAGTCCTATCTCCTTATTTCGGTTCTGAAAGATCTTCTGCGTGTTTAATGGCTGCGCCCTTTGGGTTGTCTCTCCGACCGATGAAAACACCTTCCCAAAATCTACGGTGTCCAGGCCATTTAGTATTTGTTCCAATTTGATCACCCTCATATTTACAAACTCCATCCAGTACCCATCCAGAGTACTCAAATATTCCTCATATGTTAAGCCTGTCATTCCTGAGACCATTCTCATTAAACTCATCCGAACACTCTGCAAGGACTAGACATTCATCCTGAGATATAAGGCCAATCACTGCGCACAATCCTCCAAGGGTAGCTGGACCATCGCCTTATAGATCCTCAAAGGTTTTTTCGTGCTTTTATATTCAATTACTCTCAAAGTAACTGCCCTCATTGTATTTTCCTTCCTCACTCCAACTCATCCTTCAAGTTTAGATGAAGAGAACCCTCATCTAGAAATCGCAAGTAGATTTGCATTTCCTCATTTGGAAAAAAGCCCATGCTTCTATTCGTAACAAAGCACAAAAAAGACACATTTTACCGGGTTGCATTTCATCTGTTCCATGCATTTTGCCTTTTCTCCTAAACTGCTCAGATTCTTCTGCAGCCTGCCTACCTCCTCAATGCTACCTGTACATCTGACTATCTTGTCTTTTCTGCCGACTAAGCCGGAGTACCATCACTTCCTTGATCGAGGTCATTAATATATGATAGAATGGTATAGTTGTGGTCGCATTGTCACCGGCTGCCATCGTGAGAATGTCTATTTCATCCTCATTCTCAGCTTTCTGCCATACAGTTAATTTTCTATCCATGGTCTTACTTTGCATCTAACACGATGGATCCTAATGATTCTCACCAGCATCGTGGACGGCCCATTGTGAAAGGCTTCATTGAAGCCAACGTAAAGAATATCCATTGGCTCTGGTTGGTCTAAACTGCTCGTTACTTCCTAAAAGAATTCTAGCAGGTTTGTCAGGGATGACCTCCCCTTGATGAACCCATGTTCACTTTGTCTTATTTAAACATTGTTTTGGGCCTTTGGAATCCTCTTCCCCAGAGGCCGAATGAAGCAGACTATTTTTGAGGCAGATACAGAGATATTCATGAATAGCAACAGGGTCAAGTATTACCGAGAACCAGAAATGTCTAATTTCATTGCTGTATGTAAACTGTGTTTATATGTATAAATATACATAAAGTTGATGTAATATAGCGTTTGGTGTGCTCGCCCCCAGGAAAAATGCCTCCTGAATACATGCGTGAAGCAAATTGGTGTAAAAAAAAACATCCGGGCGTAAGCTGTGCAGAGGCAGGAAGCAGGGAGTTCTCTGACTGAAAGTTCTTGCCGTAATCAGATCAGCCGTATTCTTATTGAATGTTGGAGCATGTTTGAATTGCTGTAAGACCTCATGACGGAGTTTAATTGTACATAGTTTGAAAAACAAATTCTATTCCTTCCCCTTACTTTTACCGACTGGGTGACTGATTTTTATTGAGGCTGGGAAATGTATAAATATGAACTGGAACATTCGATAAATGACATCTTCCAGAAAATTGTTAAATTGATATTATCTACAATATTCTGTACTGGCAATCAAGGTAAATTCTAGAACTAATATACCGTAGAACACTTCACATGTGACATAATTTGTAAACGACTGAACATCAGTTAATTGAACGAAAGATAAGATTCTGAGGGAAGGGATCCCATTCCAGGAAGAAGGGCACACTGTTTCAAAGTTCCCCACATCTAGTTAAAGATGTGAATATGTTCTCCCTGCATTGAAATATCTTTGCGACACAGCATCGACCACAATTCGGACTAAAAGACAAAATCTTCCCATCTCCGTTTGTCTTCAAGGAACTGAAAGATAATCCTTCAGGACGACAAACCTTTCAGTCTTCGTATTCGGAACTGTAGAGGTGAACTGTGTCTCCTCTCCACTGATCGTGCGTATTGGAATATTTGGAATATTCCAGAAACTTTATAGATGTGCTTCTGTGTGTTTGGGGTGGGAGTGTTTCTTGCGTTTTACATTCAATTTCTGTAAATAATTCAGAAAATGCCACTATCTATACAGTTTTAATTATATCAGTAATTCTCTGACTACAGTGACTCATTTCAAAATCTCACTGCGTCCTCAATCAAACTGGTAAAGTTATTTGAGGTTGATGTATAATGTGATTGTTTTACTTCATTACAGTTAACGGAGTAACGATCTTCGTCCTGTTTTATAAAGACTGTGGATTGTATCCATGTGTCAGATCGTACCTCGGGGCCATGGCAGTGGCAGATCTGCTGGTTATTATCCTCGACCTGATATTGAGACATATCCCGATTAGTTATCAGCAACAATTTCGTTTCGTGTTGTCCATCCCTGTGTGTAATATCCATGCCATTCTACTTTATGCAGCTACTGACTGTTCTGTCTGGTTCACTGTCACTTTCGCTTTTGATCGATTTGTTTCCATTTGTTGCCAGAAGCAGAAAAATAGATATTGCACTCAGAAAACAGCGGCTGTGGTTCTGGCAGCAGTGACTGTGCTGAGCTCTTTAAAGAACATTTTCTGGTATTTTGAGCTCACACCTCGGTATTCACGGAGAAACTACCCATGGTTTTGTGAGGTAAAAGACAATGTTCGATCTTCTCATGTCTGGGTCACAATCGAAATCATCCACCACATTCTAACCCCGGCTCTCCCGTTTCTCCTGATTCTCCTGTTCCACGGTTTCATCGTCAGACTCATTTTAGTGACAAGCAAAACATGCAAGAGGTACGGAGCTCATACCAATGGGGACACACTAATGCGAAATCGACGAAAATCCGTCATTTTACTTCTTGTGATCTCGGCCAATTTCATCCTGTTATGGTCAATGTTAATGCTGTATTCTCTATGGTTCAGAATGACATGGATTGGGTATGATTCTGTGCATCTCCCGATATTTGTGCGGCAAATGGGATTCATGCTGCAGTTCCTCAGTTGCTGTACCAACACCGCAATTTATGTCGTGACCAATACTAAGTTCAGGCAGCAGCTGAAGAATGTGCTGAAATATCCCTTTACTCAAATTAATAAAGCAATCAAAATCATTCATTAATGACTGCATTAAGCACTTTCTTATTTGAGTGCAATGTTTCAGCGATAATAATCCTGTTGCTATGACAACGACCTCGAGGCAGTCCTGGTTTGTGGAACCTGACCCCCAGTTTACAGGTTCACACTTCCGCTTAGGGCCAGTGAGAAAAGAACCATTCCACTTCCTGTATCTCAAACTAGTCCGTAAATTTAAAAAAAAATCATTTGAAAATGACAAGCAGCAGAGAGAACTATATTGTTGTTTGTCTTTGTGTGGAAGAAGCTGAGCTGGAGAAAGACAGATCTGCCGCAAGTCCCCGACCTCAGGTAAGGGGAGGGGACCTAGAGCGAGCTCAAAAGTTTGGTTGAGGTCGCTCTGTCATTGCTTCCACCTCTAAGTCACCACTCCAGCTTGACCGCAAAATAGTGCATCGCTCTGTACTTCATCCCTCGCCGTTCATATGCCCCTTCAACTCTCGTAATGTCCCTCTGAAATTACTGCACAGAGGCCCATATCCTGTCCACCAGCCAACATTGTTTCACTTGTGCAGAGTACCCTGGCCGTGCGAGCAAGCCCTGAGTCAATCCCTCGAACTGAGGCGATTCTAAATGCCCTGATCGTCTGGAAATGCAAGGATTCAGTATTGGTAACATTTTGCAAGTTATATTACTTCCTTCTCCTTTGGTCAGTGAAAAACAATGCAATTTCCTTTAAGGAGAATGGCGACAGGAACGAAAAATGAATGGTAGTGCTGAGATCATTTCAAAATACATTTGAAGGAGAAAATAAAGCACTCCATGTCCCGCAGTGACAATATGTTCACAAATACTGAGAGAGTATTTTTGGAAAACGCATGCACTTTCTCCAAGTGCACCCTGACCCAAACGTAACCATATAAGAGTGCCAGGTAGTCCGCCATTACGACCACCTCCATGGCCCGCTGCTTGGACTTGTTTATGGCCAGCTTGGTCTGGCGCAGGAGCTGACCCACGAGGAGATCTACTGACCTGCCCACCCCACACACCACCCTCGTCCGTATTGGTTGCTCACAGATCAAGAGCATGGGGCTGAAGTGCAACCAAAAACATAAAGAAAGATCGTTAAGAAAACTAAAAGACGTGTGCAAACGCTCGCACCCAACATAGACAGGGCCCATAGACTCCACAGCACCACAGAACCAAGAGTTGATTTGGGAGATATGAACCACCGCAATCTCCATTCACACAGAACTAGTGCGTGGAACAACCTCCTTCCCAGAGCCCGAGGGAAAGAGGGAGAACCCTTCATAAACACCCCTCTGCTAGGAATCTCCACCAACCGGTGGGAAATGAGCAAGCAAAGGACGTCCAGGCGGTTAATCAATGCGATTGGATGAATAGCGTGCATCATTAGTCTTTTGGGGCCCTTCGATTTGCACCTTTAAAAGGGACATAAGTAAATCTCCAGAAGTGGCTCACGTTGTGAGACACAGTCGCCTGGAGGCAGCATGGGGCCATGCCGTCAATGTTAAATTCTGTCCGAGCAGGGGCATGTGCAGACCGGATTCTACCGCACACCTGAGCATCCTCCAACTCGTGCACTACGTCGAGTCTAAGCAGTGCTGTTTTAAGTCGTCGAATGGCAGTGATCACAAACCGGACGTATACCGCTGCCCAGCTAACTATATCCTGTAGCAGCGTCAATCCCAACCATCAACCACCCAGCACATTCCCGACATTGGTCACACTCAGCAGGACCGTATTTCCCTCTGACAGCCACTCGAACCCGCGAGTACAGAGATGCAGATTCCTGAGCAATGGCTCCTTGACAACAACCACAAACTCTGCCAGCGGTTAGACGTGATGTGATTCAACCATGTTCCAGACAGTGATCAGGTACAGGTAAAAGATAGGTAGTGTCCTGAGGGCGAACTCCCGACAGTGACTGTCGATAAACAGGAGTTGTGTGTTGTAGTTGAGTTTACATACCCACGTGAAAAATACGTCTTCAGGGCGTTCAGCCTTCGAGGAGGTTCAATGCAAAGGTTTCACGACAAGTTCTGAAGGCAGAAAGTCACGGAGGCACACCAGCGAATGACCACCCTCCTCAAAAGGGAGACTCAGAACCTGTGACGTGACGCAGTTCGTCTTTTTTTCTGGTATCAGAAGAAGTGAAACCAATTTTCTCTGCATGTCAGTAACAGAGCCAGGAAGAGGGTAAAAAACACCAGCTGCTGCTTCACTATGATGAGCACTAGCTGGTCAAAAACCAGCACTCGGCATAGTCCTGTCATGCGGATTAAGCATTTGCGCTGGACGGATCCAAAGAGAATATAGCCGCGAATTTGGACCCTGACACTCTCTTGATCCGAGGCAAGGGACCTGTCGTCGGCCAGCAGCCCAAGAATATGATGACTGATGCTGCACCTCTTTCTCCCAACGAGTAGATCAATGGGAAGCCACAATCCAAGTTCTGGACGAGCTGGACCCTTAATCTCACGTATGTGCCCCGGGGCCTGAAGAGCTGCAGGTCTAAGAGTGCAGTATTCCAATCTTCACACAACTCCCGCAGGGCAGATTGCACATCAGGCTGTCTGAAATGTTACTCCAAATCGATCGCATCATTCTTGAACACCTCAATACTGGATTTCTGCCTCTTTGTGGGCCCCTTCGCGTTATTCTGGAAGAAAACGCATACGTAAGCCTTGCCCATGCCCAACCATTGCCTCAGCGAGAGACGGTATCCATTCTTCCTACTCCAGATGGCCGAGAACTGATGAAAAGTGTCCCAGAGCAGTCCTCGAACAGCAAGTTATTAACGTGCCAGGACGTGTACCCGACAGGACCCCAAATGGAAGGAGTTCCACCCACACCAGGTGATAGTTCATGCACGGCATCTGCCGCATGGAGGCTGCCAGAAAGCAGGAGGTAAATGTATAGGTGGTAGATTCTGGATTCTCTGACTTCAGGCCGACCAAAGGTGAAGCCGATTGAGTGAAAAAGATGTTTCCACCAGATGGCAACCAGGTCGCAGGACTTGTCAAATTCTCCAAATCCCCTCCCCAAAGCCAAACCTGTCCAGGCACCGCCGTCTCCCTGTCATCGAGGATTCAATTAAAATCTCGCCTGAGGAATGCGCATTGGCTTTCAACGATGGAAGTGAGATGAGTGGACACTTCTACATAGAAGCACGTTTGCCTCGATTCTTCCAAGGCAGCATAAGCATTCCAAAAACTAAGCACTGCGGCCCCAGCCGAACCGGCACGTGAAGCAAATGTGCCTAGCAGAGCGTCGCAGACAACCGATGTCTCTGGCTGAAAATGTGGGACAAGCAAAATAGCCACTCCAGTAAATCTGCGGTGGAGGTGACACACGGAGACTTCCCTTTCTACTCCGGGGTCAGGTGGCTTCATCTCCCGGGGTAGCGTGAGTTTCGTGCAGGCTGCACACTGCATAATTCCCGTCCTGAAGGACCGAGGACGTTTGGAATTTGTGGTGTCGTTCCCTGCTGCCGGTGATATTGAGGCTGGCTCTGGTAGTCTTTATTGTGTAATCAACACCAATACAATTAAAAGCATGTGCCCAAAACTCCCTCACCTTCACCAGGAGTAAACCAAGGACATCCTGATTTGCTTTCATTGTTTTATGTTCAGCCCAGTTGAGGCTGAGAAGCCTGGGTTGACCAGTATAGCAGCTCTAAGAAGTTTGAGAAGCCTTAGTTGACAAATATAACAGCTCAAAGCAGCTCAAGTGGTCGATGCCAAATGGGATCTATTCCAACGACGATGAATTTCCTCAACAGAGTCCCAAAGTTCGCGGTCGAGGGAGAGGTCGGTAGGGATGCAATCGGGAATCATAAACCTCGCTGGAAACAGACGTTGCATGATCGCCGTGTCCAGAACAGAGCCCGAACCCTCCTCCGGGCAGTTACCCTCGGCTTCCAGCCACGACACCAATGTGAGAGTGGGTGATTGTCTGGCACCACCAATTTATCTCAAAACCCCAGCAAACCCACCCTCAGGGTTATAGGCACTAATCGTCTCAGCGCACCCATTGCTGAAATTCCCCGAGGTCAAGTCATCGTGTAGCAGATGCTGGTAACCCTACTCCTGTCCCGACATGGGGACGCCTGACCCTGATGGAAAAAAGTCCACCTCCAGGCCACGTCATGCGGTTAAACAGTCTGGGAGGGAGGACTAAAGGTAACACGTTCCTCTCCTCTACCGCCCATGACCAACGTTGCTAAAAACCTTTTTAACTGCACAGTCGCCCACGTTTGGTTCTGATTCGTCCCATGAGAATGGAGGAACGCCGGCAGCAGAAGGACCTGCTGCAGTATCCGGTGATCGAGTTGGTTAGGTTATGGTGCACGATATGCAGGATGGGGCGTGGGATCATTTCCTTGGGAGGGACAGGGCCCACTGTTGCACCACAGGGAAGCCCATGGCTTCCTGAGCGTTGTGCCTTTCTCCCAGGGAGGCATTGTGTATCTTCTGGGATCTCCCCTTCCCATGCACATTGGTGGTCACTGGGCCCGATGTTCCTTCCTCAGCCTCTCCAGGAATACTACATGCTATGGGAAAACAGGAACATGGCGAGGGAAGGTAGAGCAAACTTTGGCACATCCTGTTCCACCTCTGGGTTGTGAGGCGATTTCGAGTGGGACAGTGGTCCAGCTTCTTTCCCAGGACCCAGGATAAGAATTCACTTTAGCAGCGGATTCCCCGATGTCAGAGCCGGGATATGGAGGTTGGGGCAGGTTACAGTCTTTTGGATCACGGTTTCAGCTGTCTCATTGCATGAGTTGGCAGAGACGCCCTGGTGGTTGGTACGACAGGGTCATGGTTTTGCTACGGGAGGCCCTGTCCTCACGGACGAGGGTAAAGGACCCGTAAGTGACCTCTTCCTGGGTCAAGCAAATAAACATACGGAGCTGTAAGGAGGAAACTTGCTTAAGGACAGGGTCCCACAGATTGTGCAGGAACAGTTGCACACCGGACTGGTTTTTCCCTGGCTTTTGAATTTGGGGAGAAGGAGCTTGCTGGCAGTATACATAGAGAGATTGGAGATCACGACGGTCTGGGCAGTGCCTCCAATTGGTCGACAGGTAGGGATGTCCCGCCCAAACTGAGATCTCTCTGCATGGCCTGGTGGACCACATGCTCTTTCAGAAGCAAAGATACGGCCTTCCCGTACATGTGGGCTGCAGCGACGGTGACCTGTGGGCTGACCGTAGTAGACATGGCCTTACTCTATGCCTCGAAGGTCATGCTGAGAAGGGGATAGGCCTTCACACACGGAGTCTTAATTGATTGAAGGGGACTGGGTTTGTCGCAGGGGAATGGGCCGCCGAGCCTAGACAGAAGCTTCCCCGGCATAGGCACGACTCAGGCATGCCATTTTGAGGTTTACACTGTCCTTCTGCTCATAGCCACAGAGGATGTCTCCGAACTCAGGTCTCAGGTGACAGTGGCGATTCCTGCCTCAGAAGGCGAAGGCATCAGCAGCAACAGTCCCAGACGTTGGTGGGGCAGCAGAGAAGGCAGTCGCAGTAGTGGCAGGACCAGACAGCAGCAGAACCCAACTCAAATATTAGTAGGGCTCAGATAGTAGACGCAGAGTGAGGCCAGGTCAGATAACCGTGGTCTTACTTGAATGATTGTGGGGCCAAGCATCAGTGGCAGAGGCAGGCAACAGGCAGCTACAATAGTCACATGGCCAGGTGGAGACTCAGGCACCAGTGGTAGAGGAAGATCATGGGCTGTAGCAGTAGAGTTTAGCCCCAGGCAGGAGTGGAAAAAAAAGGCCCCAGGCAGTAGCAGCAGAATTGAGGTGTAAATGAGGCCTAAACTGCAGCTGTGGTAGCAGGCCCAGGCTGCAGCAGCAGCAGTGGTGGTGTTCGCTGGTGGAGCAGCTGAGCACAACTAAAATTAAAGGAAACAAAAAGAAGTAAACTTAGAACAAGCAAAGCAAACACAAACACTCAATGAAAGACTCTGATCGAGAGGCAGGAAGGGACTCAGCAGACCAGCCTGTCAACAGAAATGCATCCGGCCGAGGACCAGATGAACGTTGTCGTGGATTCTCCAGCACTGTACCATGTTGGAGTAATCTGATTGATTCATGACGGCCAGCACAGAAGTAAAGGAAGAAGTCCAAACCCTGGTGAAAATTTTGTAATCCTTGCTGAGGAAGAAGACCGCACGCCAGTTCTTGAAAGAACAAAGGTCCCTTTTCTTCAGCAGCAGGACAATGACCGCACACGTCAATAAAGGGACCACTCTACGGCTGTACGACACTTCATCATGACTAATGTGTAGTCGCTACTCAGGATGTCCCAGAACGCCATAAATAACTCCAAGCCAGCCCATCCAGCTGCTGGGACTTGGAGATCGGGAGCAGTCGAGGGCCCCTGTCAATTCCCATCAGGTGGCAGGAGCATCGACCCGCACCACTCCCTGTGGGCTGAGCTGTGGGAAAAATGTCCTCCAGACCCAGTGAGTATCCTCCCTGGACGGATATTGAGTGAAGAGAGCCATGTAACAGGAGCGCATCTGGGCCTGATACCCTCCAGATCCAAGACGGGAGATCCATCATCTGGCAGAAGCGCAAGGAGCTGCTGATGGATGCGGCATTTTGTTTCCAGCTAGAAGAAGAAGGGGCCGCCATAGTCCTAGTCTGGGAGGAGCTGGATCCACGAACACATGTATGTGCTTCGGAAACAGAAGATCTGCACGTCTCAGAGCCCGGCCTTCTTCTCTTCGTACACGCCTCGCAGGGCTGTGGGCTCATAGGGTTCACCAAGACGTGACTCCAGGTCAACCACCTCAATCTCCACCTCCAATTTCAACCTCTTCTTAGACCCCCTCGAGTACTCCTTGACAGAAAGAGCGGACCTGAGCCTTGCCCACGTCCCACCATAACCAAAGAAATGGGAACCTTCCCCTCTTAACTTCTCCCGGCGGGCCGGTACTGGCAAGCAATTTTTTGAACCGTTCGTACTCTCGCAGCTGATTTTTAATGTATCAGGACGGAGACCGAGATGAGCGCGGAACAGAGGGAGTTCTGCCCACGATACCTGCCGCATGGAGAACGCTGGAAAACAAGAGATGTACGCCCGCAAAACATGCAGGCTGTCGATTCTGGATGCTTCAACACCAGTCCTTACGAAGATGAAGCCGATGGAGTCAGGATGGACAATCCTCCGATTGTCCACCAGTTTGAGCGACTTGACAAAATCCTTCACACCAACGCAATGCTCAACCATGTTGCGCACCGCCATGGTCCCTGTCCTCAAAGGATACAGTTAAAATCTCGCCCAAGGACAAAGCATTGGCTCTGGTTAATGGAGGTGAAACGCATAGACATTTGTATGTCGAAGAATGTTTGCCTCGGTTCATCCAAGGAAGGGGAAACGTTCTCAAATTGAAGTTCGCACCGCGCTGCCGAACCGTTAGGTGAATCAAACTGCCTGGCACAGGCTCCCTTTCGTCCGACTGAAAATGCGGGACCAACAAGAATGCCACCTAGATCGATCTGCACGTTAGGTGATTCATGGAGACACCCCCTTGACCCTCAAGGAAGTGAGTGGCTTCATTTCGCAGGGTACTGTGCTTTTCTGCAGGAAGCACGCTCATACTTCCATCTCGAAGAACTGAGAAGTTCTGGAATCTGCACTGTGACTCCGTGTTGCCGGTAATGTTGGGGGCTGTCTGTCTTTGTCTTAATTTCAGCAGTTTTGTACAAGCATCATCAATACAATTAAAGTGGTACAGTGTTACTGAGACGACTAGTGAGAGCTGCAGAAATCCCTCAGCCTCACCAGGAGAGCAAAGCGGAAGTTCTTGACATGCCTTCACTTACGAGCGTTTCGTCCATTTGCTGGGTGAGCAGCCTGGGTCGAACTATAAAATTGCAAAAAGGAACACGACTGGTCGAGCGCCAGCGGGAATCCATCCGGCGATTTCCTCTACAATGTCGCGGAGTGCCTCGTGAGGGATTGAGGGTGGGCTCAGTGGGTACCGCCTGGGAGCAAAAACCTCGCTAGAGATGCATTCCACGTCTTCCCCGGTGCACAGCACCGTTCCAGAACCCTCATCCGGCAGTTGCACTCGTCACCAGCTGCTCCCCGACAGTGAGACTGGGATATGATCCGCGTCAGCCCGCTGGACTGAAACCCGCAACCACACCACCTCCGGATTTACCGATCGTAACTTCCTCAGTGCAACCCTTTCCAGAATTCACTGAGTTCAGCTCGTCACCCAATGAAGCTCCGCTCATCTCTGAAAACCGGGACGAAGGCTCCTCGGGGAAGAGGTCCTTCCCCAGAGCAAAGACGCTCAGAAAAACAGTTTGGGAGTGAGGATAACATCTTCCTCCAATCCATTACTGGATGATCCGGCAATATTAAAGTTATTATAACCATCTGTACTGAGGCCGACATGGGGCACAGGATCATCCTCGGTGGCTGGTCGAATGATGGAGGCAGAGGAATCTACTGCGACCAACAGGATTACAAGTCGGATGGCCACATTACAAGAAAGGAAGGAGGCACCAAACTCCCGTTGGGTAGGTTTCGCACTGTCGGCATGTGGCAGGAAACTCCTCCTCATCCTGGGGTGTTGCCTCTTCCTTATGGTTCCGGGAAGCATGGGAAACATTCTTCCCTCCCTGCCCGCTCTCCTGCTCATGCAGCCTGAGGCTTATCGTCCCAGCTTTTCTCGGTATATCATTGGATGGGTGAAGGCAGGAAGCATCGCAAGTGCGGGGAGAGCCAATTTGTATAACTTACTGTCCTGTCCCGGGACAATCATGTGATGGTAGGCCAGCCATGGGCCCATCTGCCTGTTCAGTACCCAAAGCTAAAGCTGCTGCATGATGGGGTACAACAGTAGCGGGTTCCCCGAGGTTGGTGCTGGGGCCTGGACGAGTATTGCAGGGCCTGAATCAGGAACCCTTCAGCCAAGTGAAACAGGCAAGGGTACCACAGGATGGCCATAATGGAGCGGGTGTCGGGCATGGGGACAGGGAGCATGGATGCTCGATGTCATCACCAAAGCGCAGGGCTTCACATAGAATTGAGGTTTGGTGATCACGGTTCCCACTTTGGGGTGACTCCGACGCGGTCACAGAGGCAAGTTCATGCTGGGGTGATTTAACATATAGGGTCTTCTTCCACACGTTCTGTCCAGCCAGGCGCTCAGTCCTTCCCTGCTAATTTCGAATGCACGAGAAGATCCTGACATTGGTCCCGTTGATATGGTCGGTCTTCAGTCTTGTCTTAGGGAGAGGGAGTGTTGGTGTGGCAGCGCCGCCAATGATTGCCGGTGTGCACTGGGGAACATTCTTTCATCTGTGCCCCACCACGGAGCACATGTGACATTGCATGCCTTCAACTGTCCAGAAGACACGGTAGACTGCGCCCTCATGGTGGACCTTAGATTAGCCCTCAGTGAATTCCTTCTTGTGCAGGAAAATGTCGCCTGCAGTAAAATCCAGGGATTCAAGAAGACTTTTTTACATCAACATTGCGCAGGGCTTTTCTATTTAACATAAAGTTCCTATAGAATTATTTCTGACAATTAGTGCAGCACAGTGGTTCAGTGGTTATCACTGCTTTCTTACAGCGCCAGGTCCACGGGTTCGATTCCTGAAGTTTACACATTCTCCCTGCGAATGCGTGCATTTCCTCCGGGTGCTCTGTTTCCACCCAGAGTCCAAAGGTGTGTGGGTCAGGTGAATCCGTCATGCTAAATTGCACATAATGATCGGTGCATTAGCAGGGAGAAAGGTAAATAGGTCTGGGTGAGTCGGTGTGGACGTCTTGTGCTGAATGGCCTGCTTCCGCACTGTAGGCAATCTAATCTAAAAGAAACCTCCCGCATTGTGCAGGTTGAACTCCATCTGCCATTTCTATCTGTGGTCGTATACATTCTCTGACAGTCCCAATGTTGGTGTAATCTGCAAACTTGCAAATCAGACCAACTGCATCTTCCTCCAGATCATTTATGTATATCACAAGCGACAATGGGCCCGACATGGATACTTATGGAACACCAGGATCACAGGTCTTCATCCTACCAAACTCCATTCCCGAATTCCTCTCCGTGTCCTGGTGATCAGCCAATTTTCTATCCACCTAGTTTGTCCACTCTGGACGCCATACGGCTTCAATTTCTCCATCTGCGTCGCATCAAGAACCTGATCAAACGACTGACCGAAGTCATGTATATGACATCTACAGCCCTTTCCTCAATAATTAACTTTATAATTTCCTCAAATAATTCTATTAGCTAGACCCTCCCTGCACAAAACCATATTGCCTATCACTGATAAGCACATTTCCTTCCATTTATAAATTTATCCTCTCAATAAGTATCCTCCACAGCACCTTGCCAAACACTGAGGTGACATCAATCCTGATGAAGGGTAATTGCCTGCAATATCGGTTTTCAGGTTCCTCGTATGCTGCCTGACCTGCCGTGCTTTGTCGGTGCCACTGTAATCTAGACTCTAACACTGACATGAGTCTCGCCGATCTATTGTTTTTGGATTATCCTTCCGATTCATCTTAAACAAGAGGACAAACCTCATAGTTCTCCAGTCGTCCAGACTACGGCAGAGGAAGTGTTGGACGCTGATCCAATACAGCAGAATGGAAATATGGATAGGTAATGATCTCTAGATGCTGGTGCTGGACTTAGGTGGATTAAGTTAAAAATCACACAACACCAAGTTATCGTTCAACAGGTCTAGAGGAAT